>NC_081250.1:150531887-150860435 GCF_030490865.1 Poecile atricapillus | reverse complement strand
CCTCAGTGTATGAAATAATAATTATTCATTCACATCCTGTGCATGGGGAGCTGCGAGCTCCTAGCTGAAGCCTGCACAGGTTTTGGAACAGCTTAGACTGGAAGAAAGAGCTTTAATGAGAAATCAGTGTGACTGTAAAATATACTAAATTGGGATCTTCAGGAGTTGGTATCTACAGTGCACATCTGAGGAAATCACTCTTGGTTCCTGTCAAAGGTAATAGAGAGCTCATTTGTGTAGTCAATGACTTCAGGATGTGATTCATCTCCTTAAATAGGCACCTGCATTCAGTTCAATATAAATTCTGTTGACCAGCTTTTTGCTGACTATTTTAAGAGCCTGAAGACCCATTTCTGAAGCTGATGCCCTGCTGTAGATATCTGGAGTTAGGTGAGGGGAATTCATCATGTTGTAAGTCTCTTGTCTGAGGATTCCAGCCTGATGCTACTGCTGTGTGCAGGTTTGGCTTAAATTTGGGGTAACTGAAGGACCCCTAAGAAAAAATTACTACCTTTTATTCCAGAAAATAAAGGCTGTTCAACACGTGAACCGTGACAGTTCAACTTTTATTTCTTTTGTATTCAGAGAATCACAGAATCCTTGAGTCTGAAAAAGACCTGTAAGATTATCAAGTCCAACCATCAGCGCAGCAAACCCAGCCTGTTCTGCACTAAACCATGTCCCCAGGTGCCACTGCACCAATTTCTTTAACACTTCTTGGAATGTGACTGTCAAACGAGGGCTGCTTCTGTTTCAAGGCTTCTGTGTGTTCCTTCACCTCAAACTCTACTGTAGCTACATGGAGCTAAAAGGACAAATTTTTTTATGAAGTTACGCTCAGTCAGTTGTGCTTTTGGAGTAGTTTTTCACGTGACTTCTTGAGCCACAATGACTCCTTTCCCCACACAGCAAAAAACTGTGGGATCTGTTTGGCTGTTTTTGAATCATCTGCCTTCAAATAGTTTTAACTTCAGCCTATGAAAACCAGGCCTTCAGCAAAAACATGTCTCTGAAAATGCAACAAAACGCTTTTATGACTTTATTACTGCGTTGCTTGTGTTATCATGGACTAGTGTGAAAGTGTTCCTGGTGAAAATCCACCCCACCACACAAATGTCCCTTTTTTAAAATGTCCAAGTCTCACTT
The DNA here is from genome assembly GCF_030490865.1 of Poecile atricapillus. Lineage (NCBI taxonomy): Eukaryota > Metazoa > Chordata > Aves > Passeriformes > Paridae > Poecile > Poecile atricapillus. The sequence continues at coordinate 150,859,289 of NC_081250.1, read as the reverse complement.
TGGTAAATCAATGGAGTGACAAAAACAGTTTTACATGCCTTTCATATATTGGAGATCTCAGATGATGCTCATTCAATAAACTTTACACAGTTTTTGTTTTTTTTTTTAGTTTAGATGAGAATCAATATATCTTCATCAATGCTAGCTTGATACTCCAGAACAGGGATTTCTGATTCTGAATCAAGAACAGGGAAGGTAAGTGAAATTATAGATGATGAAAATTAAGTTGTATTAAAGAAGAATGTGCTACAGTGTCAGCTTGACATTTTATGTCAGATTTTTCTCAAATAAATTAAGATATTAAAGGAGAAAGGTGGGTTTTGATCAACAGCTGAATATTGTGCTTGAAATATCAAACTGGTGGGCAATTGAAGAATCACAGAATAATTGGGGCTGCAAGGGACCTCTAGAGATCATCTTGTCCAACCCCCCTGCCAAGGGAAGTTCACCTAGAGTAGGTGATACAGGAAAACATCCAGATCAGTTTCCACCATCTCCAGGTGGATTTACTGCCATGGAAAAAGTCACAAGTAAATTTAATGGTAAAGAAGCATGGCAGTGTGGGAAAGTAAATTCCTTCACTCTGAGCTGCAGTTCACCTTGTGTGGAATTGCTGAGTAAGACATCAAACATTGATCAAGTCCCAAAACACAACTTAGTCTGACACTGCACAGGAGAGAAGCCATCAGGTAGGACTTAGGTGAAATTTACTCTGTCAGACATCCCAGCCTGAAAACAAGCAAAGATGGGTTTGGGACACGCCTCTTCTATTTTCTGTCCTAAAAATTTATGCTAATTTTTCCACGTTCTGTTAGTAAAGCAGTCATGAAATGTGATTCCAGAGTATCATCCAACACTTAGACACCTCTGCTAAGTGTTTGTCAGAGGAGCACAGTTTGCTTCCATCCCTTTCCTTTTCCAGCTTGCTTGCAGATTATTGCTTACATTCATTCATGCAGCTCCAAGCACAGTTTGCTGGCTGGGGACTCTGAATTGTCAATATTGCAGAAGCACCAATAACCTCAATTTACATGAATGACCACTGAATCAAGCTAAGTATTTGCAATTACACCTGCATGCGTGTGTGCTTGGGCCATGAAAGGCAACTTTATTTCCTTGTAGATGAAAAGCCTCTCTGTATGTGAAGTATTATTATTATTCCTTCAAACCACAATCCTTAATTTAGAGATCTGAAGTTATTACAACAACAAGACATATTTGTCATCTGCTGTGGGTATTACTTAAAAAATTTATGCTTTGCTAGTTTAAATATGCACTCAAAACACTAAAGGCCTTTTGTTCAAGCATTAAGATTGGAGCATTACACTGAAAATCCTTAGTAATAATTAATTTTATTATTTCAGCAGTAAAGCTTCTTGAGCCGAGAACTGAGGGAGGTGTAGGAGATTCAGAGTTTGACTGACAATTGATTAATATTTTGTGGGTTTCTCTGCTTTTTTTGCCAGTTCTTTCAGGCATGTGTCAGACTTACAGCTTCAGTGGGAGCTGATCCACTTCTAAATGATCTGGATTGCCACAGTAAAAGGACAGAGTAGGCCAGAACCAAGTGAATTGGATCTTTAAGGGTTCAGGTTTGATCTCCTATCACTCCTATCTCCTATCACTTTGTGTAATTATTACTCCTTGTGTGGTGTGGATCTTGGTTTGTTTCTTCGTAGGGTTCTTATCACCATGGTCATGGCTCTCTGCTCAGTGTGGCAAAGGAGTTGGGCTAACAGACTGGGCAGACTGGTGGCCACTTTGGGAAGGAGGGGTGACAGTGCTGCTGCTGCCACCTCTGTATTTCAGGGGAAAACAACAGAAACCCCTTGATTTCAACATGCATGAATTTTTCATGAGCAATGCATTTAATGCAAGGGAAACAGAGAGACCAGAGATGACTTTTGTGAGCTAAAACTCTGTTCTCACTTACTGGTGAAATATGATGGTGCAACAAGGGAATTAGAAGTCTTGATGACTCAGTGGTCATTTCACTCATCTAATTGAAGCACTCTTACATTATCTGCAAAGTATTTATCTCATCTCTTTAGTTTGCTCAGATTTTTCTCATTTGTTGATGTATCTTTCTAATGCAGTATCAGTGTCTCGAAAAGCTCATATAAGAATGTAAATGAGAAAGGATTTTAAAGGATTGTGGGTTTGGCATATGGTCAACCTGCTTTGTAATTAAACCTCTACTGAAAAGTTGTTCTAACATCTTTTTGAACCAAAATTTCCTCAAAAAAAATTTCGTCAAAGAAACCACCTCATTAGACATCTCTAAGTTGCAACTGTTGTACAAACCAAAGGTTTCTCGTTTATTGGAGTAACTGATGTGTTTAACTGGAGTCAGTCGTAGATCATGTCAGGGGTTGTGAAAGATGAGACTATAACCAAAAAGAGAAGGGAGTTCATGTGTTTCTGTGCACATCTTAGAATCACAGAATGGTTTTGGTTGGAAAAAAATTCAAGGATCATCCAGCTCCAGCCCCCTCCCATGGGCAGGGAAATCTTCCTCTAGACTGGGTTTTTTCAGGCCCCATCCAGCCCGGCCTTAAACACTTCCAGTGGTTGGGAATATACAACCTCTCTGGGAAAACTGTGCCAGGGCCTCAGCACCCTCACAGGGAAGAATTTGTCCCTCATATCCAATCTAACTCTACCTTGCTTCATCTTCAGGCCATCCCTCTTTTCCTGTCATTGCCCTTGTCCAAAGTCCCTCTCCATTCTTCCTGAAGACCCCTTTAGGCACTGGAAAGAGATCAAAATTCTAAATGTAGTTCTAAATTTAGTTCTAAATTTAATTCTAAAGTTCTAAATTCTAAATTCTCCCTTGAGAATTGTCTTCTCCAGGCTGAACTGCCCCAACTCTCCCAGCCTGTCTCCACAGGAGAGGATCTCCAGCCCTGTCATCAACTTGATGGTCTCTTCTGGATTTATTTCAGCAGCTCAGAGTCTCCAGGTGTGTCTTGCTTAGCCTTGGGCACTGAGAATTTATATTTGTGAAAGCGGGAGAGTCCTGATGGTGATAATTTTATAAGTTATGTTGATAAATGTGAAAAACAAAGGATGATCATTGCAAGAAATGAAAAGTAGATTAAGCTAAGTGGAGCAAGATGATGAGAGTTATGTACAGGCATGGAGAGAGACAGAGTAGGAGCCAGAGAGCTGCAAGTAACAGGCAGATATTGAGGGAAGGGTGCAGATGACAAAGTGCACGTAACTATTCATTGCCTTTTTGTTAAGAAGAGTTCACACATCCTCAGACAACCCAAACAGAGACTCACACAATGAGACACCGCTGAGGGGAAAACAAAAAAGAACAAGCATGAATGGCACAGCGCAGATTTTGCACTCAGTCAGCTTACACTGCATTTCATCTGGCAAGTGAACAATCTGACATTCTTTAGCTCATTCCCAAAGCAAGAGATGAAGCAACATAAATCTTTAGTGCTGCCCACAACAACACCGAGAGCAAGGCTGGAAAAAACCCTGTCAAACGAGCCCTTCTTTCAGCCACAAGGCAGCAAAAACTCTCTTAGAAGAAGATCTGGCCAAATGTCTGCCTGAACACAACTCTAGGAACACCCAGCCATGAAATCCGTGTGTCAGCTCTGTGAAATCTTCCGTGCACCTTCACCTTCCACAGGAGAATTTATTTTTTCCCCTTAGCGCTTGCTGAAATTTAACTGTCAGGGTATGTCAACTCAGCTACTGGAGTACAGGCATTTAGCACCATTTGAGAGGTCCTGAGGTGTCCAAATGTCCACATGGGCTGGCAGATATGACAGAGAAGCCACAGAAGACTTCTGGAAAGGGGGTTAGGCCAGACAAAACCGCAGGAAGTGTCAGATTGTGTGAGTGGTGATAAATGCCATATAATTCACTGAACTGGAACTCTAATGTCTAATCTAAATTTCCCTTATAGAATTTGATAATCCCCTTTGTGCTTTATTGGAGAAATCTCCCCCATCATAGAATCTGAGCTGTGGAATTTGAACTGTGTTGTTCAGCTGTCTTTTGACTAGAATAGAAACAGAATCTAAGGGAACATGAAAACCTCTGTACATAGTGTCTAAACAGCTCATCAGAGCAGAAAGTGAGTTTTGCCTACCAGTTGTGGTCAAAACTGAAATGTTCTGTCATGTCTTTAACAGAGCACAGAGTACTTCATGCTCCTTGAAATATTTCTTTGTAGTTCTTGTCTTTTCATGGAGTCACAGGAACACAGAAAAGTTTGGGTTGGAAAGGACCTTGAAGACCACTTTTTTCCAACCCCCTGCTGCGGGCAGGGACACCTTCCACTATTCCAGGTTGCTCCAAACCCTGTCCAGCCTGTCCTTGGACACTTCCAGGAATGGGGCAGCCACAGCTTTTTTGGGCAACCTGTGCCAGGGCCTTGCAGCCCTCACAGGGAATATTTTCTTCCTAATGTCTAATGTAAATTAATCTCTCTCAGTTTGAAGCCATTTCCTCTTCTTCTGTCACTCCATACACTTATGAAAAGCCCCTCTCCAGACTTCTTGTCAGCTTCCTTCAGGTACTGGAAGGCTGCAATTAGGTCACCCCAAAGCCTTCTCTTTTCTAGGATGGAAGACCCCAATTTTCTCGGCCTTTCCTTGTAGGAGAGATGCTCCACACCTCAAATCATCCTGGTGGCCTTTCTGGACTTGTTCCAACAGGCTGATCTCCTTGCTATGCTGGGGACTCCAGAAGTGGATGCAGAACTCTGGATGGGGTCGTTTGGTTTGACTGTGTGTCTCTAAATCTCTTGTGAAGCAGTAATAATCTGGATCCTCTGCTACAGAGTGACTGTCTAGCCTACATTTCTCATCTGTATCTACAAAAAAAAAGATCATTCAGCCCTTTAGACTAAAATATGAATTTTCCCTTTACTGAATTGCAGAGTAATACTTTTTTCAGTCCACTTTGTCAAGACAATTTTGTTGAGTTTGTGCTAATCTTGTCTTCCACCGTGCCCTCCTGGTAGCCCCACCCATCACAGCAACACCTACAAATCAGGTAATATTATCTTTTACTTTCTGTTCTGACTCACTGTGCTCTGAAGACCGATAAGTTCCTGCCAGTTCAGTAGGGGATTCCTGTCACAGTGATCTCCTGATAATCACACTACAAACACGGTGTTTCTGCAAGTTATGCATCTACATCACAGTCATTCTGTTTAGATCCTGTTCAAGATAAAAATACCCAAAGTGTCAAACACTTTCTAAATCTAATGCAGAGGATGTCTATTGCTTTTTTATATCTCTGAGGCTTTTATACTCTCTACAGTATGATTTTAGAGGGCTTGGCACAATTTGTATTGACAAATCTATTCTGGTTTTAACTCATCCTTTTGTTGTCTAAGTGCTTACAGATAGTTTGATTATTTGTTACTGTGTTGTGCCAGGAACTGAAGCTAAGCTGACTGGTTTAGAGTTTCTTGGGGTTACTCTTCTCTCTGACTTTTAAAGACAAATATTAAGATTTCTTTCTGCCAGTTATCAAGGAATTCATTTGCATTTCATAAGTTCTCGGAAGTGTCTGTGAAGAAATCTGCAGTTACCTCAGTTTTCAGCCTAAGTACCCTATCATGAAATTCATGAGACCCAAAAGACTTGAAAACTATTTCTTCTAACTGTGAAAGCTCCTGCCTTTTTTTCATTGCTTGCTCTCAAAATTCATTTGCAAAGATACTTATGGTGTGGGGCTAAGGTTTTTTTCTTTCTTCAAGCAGCATGCATGGTGTAAGCTCTTTTCAATTCTGTTCATTTTCAGATCCAATAAAATGCCCTTTTCCAATCTTGACCTGACCCTGTATTTCACAAGAACAAATCATAGCCTATTCATGAATTTCAGAGTATTGTTCTTATTCATTTGCTGATCTTCATGTTCTTTCCAGGAACTCAGAAAAGTTTCTGCTGAGTTCATTTAAGAAATGGTTGGCTGTGCAGAGTTTAGCAGCTGCGTAGTGACTAGAAGTCTTTAGCATTTTTTTAACACTTCCCCATTCTCCAGAAATTACTTACAGAGTAATTCCCTCTTTTGAACCTCCTAATCCCTTACACATTAGATATTTTTATCTGGGGAAATTATCAGAAGTATCTCAAATGTTTCAATGTTTATAGGCCCATTATTTCTCATTTAATCTCTTTTTTTTTAATTCAGTAGAGATTTCTCTGAGCCACAGAACTCAGTTTGAGTTGCAGCAGGTTTCTAGTTGCTCACAGTAAATATTCTTGAAAAGCAACATTTAATAAGTCATTAAAAAATCAGATTTTTAGTGCTTTGCTTCTCAAGGTAAATCACAGAACTTCCACCCCCTTGTGTAAAAGGAACATTTACAGACCTTGGTGTGTTACATATGCATCCTTTCCTGACATCCACCTTACATTTTTAATAGGATAAATTTCATTATATGCCACCATTCTGCATTGTCTTGTTTCTACTCTCCACATTTGCAGTCTAAACATTTTTGCAAGCAGTTCCTAAGTGCAGCCCCAAATAATCCACATTCAGCCTTGTCTGATTTTCTGGGTAACTGGAAAGGCAATGTGGGTCTTAACCTTTCCCTGGCCTTGAACTCTTCAAGGAATGGGACACCCACAAATTTTCTAGGCAACCTGTGCCAGGGCCTCACCAGGAGCTCACCATCTTCACAGGGAAGAATTTCTTCCTAATATCTTAAATAAATCAACCCTCCTTCAGTTTTACAACAACTTCTCTTTCTGTGCTCTGCTCCCTGATAAAGAATCCCTCACAATCTTTCTTGGAGCCCTTTTAGGCACTGGAAGGGGCTCTAAGGTCACCCTGGAGCCTTCCCTTATCCAGGCTGGACAACCCCAACCCTCTCACTGTTTCCTCACAGTAGAAGTTGTACCATCTGAGTTCTTATTCATGTTAAATAACCCCACAAACATTTGAACAACTCTCTGCAGCAGGGAGACGTAAATCATTGTCTGTAAAACTCAGTCACTAAACAGATCAAGTGAATTGGCCAAAGTCACATCCAGGCAATAAGTGGAACTAGTGGAAGGTGTCCTGGCAGGAGGGCTGGAACAAGATGATGTTTAATGTCCCTTCCAACACAAACCATTCTGTGATTCTGTTTCCAGGGATGCAGGCATGGATTTCACCTCAAGTATTCCAGAGAGAATGGGCCTGATATATCATTTCCCCAGTTCCACTATTTCTACAAGTTCATATCCCTGTACTTAGGAGAGAGCAACAGAAGAAATAACAACATAATTTTGTTCCCATTCTACATTTTGGGAGCTAACTGGATTTCAGGTAGAACTTCTGTGGCTAAACCACAGAGAGCAAACCTGTTCCAAATCGTGCTGATGGCCAGGCTGAAATTTGCTTACAACAAATTCAGTGTTATTGTACAAAATGGATCTGTAATCTTCCGCTGCCATGGATAGAGGGTACGCAATTAGCTGCTAAAATTAATTGCAATCTTGCAAATGGAAGCCAGGCATGTAAATTGTACGAATATCCAGCCTTGTCTGCATCATTAATAGGATCCATAATCCCTTCATGTGAATTGTGGAGTACATGTGAGTTGTAGTGTGAACAGTAAGTTATTAAATCAACAGGGTTTGGCAGAGAAGATAAGTATAGAAATATAGATTTTTCCACATGGGAATGAATTTCTATATTAATAAAACTTTAATTTTTAATTGAAAACTTTTGAAACAATTCAATATCCCTTTTCCTTTTCTCTCATTTGATTCCTGTCTTAAAAGGAAAAAAAAAAAAAAAGCCATCAAGTTTCTAAAAATCAAAAATTAAGAAAAGTATTTCTCCTTTCCAGATTTACAGCCTTTTGGAGGAATACTAGAAAAAAATTCTGGCAAATCAAAGTGCAAATCAGGATCTGTGTGCATTTGCTAGGAGCACACACAGAGATTGACTACTTGTGGACTCCAGAAATTACTTTAAACAAAAGAGCTCGGGGTAGAATGAAGAGCAGAATGTAATTATAATGCCAAAGGATAAATTTTCAAAGATGCTTCTGGGAATTTGTTGCCAAATTTCCATTAGAGTTAAATATTGTCCTGGTGCAAACCCTGTCTGAGGATCACTGAGTTTAATAAGGTAGAACCAGTGGGCTCTACAGGAAGTCAGAGAAGGGCAATATCTTCCCATAAAACACAGGGAAAGGAGTCATTTGAAGGCACGAGTGTGTATGAGGTACAGGGATGTGTGGGAACAGCTTCCCAGGTGAGAATAATTGTGTATTACATTTGTGGCAGTTCCCTGCATGAAATAAAACAGTAAAGGAAGCAATAAAAATATTTTTAGATTTATAAAAACACATATGCATTACAAGAGTAATATCCCCAGCTGGTACAAATCAGCATACACCCATTTAAGCTAAATTGGTAACTATTGGTGAGAATATCTCCCTTGCCTTAACAAAACAGTTGGTTTTCATATTTACTCTGATCATCCTTTTCAGGAGGCAAAGATTGTACTTACCATGGGATGCACTGTTCCAATAAATCCACAATTTTTACAAATTTTGCACGTGGTGACGCATTTTATAACCAGTTTGGGACAAAGAAAAGTCTCTATTAACTTTATCATAGATTTCTTGGTAAAACACAGCAGAAAAGTTCTGAGGACATCCAGAAAAACAAGAGCAGCATAAAATTATAGTGATGTAGGCATATATCCAAGCCTACACAAAGTATTTGCTGCTTTTTAGGGTGACAAACTAAAGCAGGAATTAGTGAATGTATTTTGGGCACTTCCCTTAATAATCCTGCAGATACTGAAATAATTGACGCTATCGTGGCATTTTCCCTGATTTCTAGACTCAGTGATTTCCCAGCCACATTGGAGCACTGAATACAATTTTCAAAGGCCCTCTACACCTTTGTGTAGCTATTGTAAGCCCATTAAATGGATCAGTGCTTTGGATGAAGCCTTGGCCCAGCTGAAATCAGTGGGAAAACTTCCATTGACTTCAGCGGGGTCAAAATTTCATTTTCGGCATTCATCTTCCTTTCTTTTAGAGGAATGTTATTTTTAAAGCCTCCCTGCCATGCTTTGTGACTATTTATAAAGGGAAGATGTCAAAGTGTACCTCTCCACTCCTTTCAGACCTAGAGGCAGGGGTTATTTTGCCTGGCAAAGGTCTTCCCAGTCAGGACACTGAAGGCAGTGCTTTCATTAGTGAGGGTGAACCAGCAATCAAGAGGTCAGCACCCAGTGGGTTTTGAAAACCCTCAATCCTCCAAAGCAGAACATATCCCAGTAGGATTAAGAGGGAATACTGCCTTCAATTCCCTCTGTATGTTTTAGAACTGCTTTTATGGAATGACTTTATTTTAAGAGGCTGGGGAACGAGAGTAGATACCAGCAGGTCTCCAGCTGGTTTATCCAAGGTCTCAGGCCTGTTCTGATGATCCCTGGATATAAAAGAGGACGTGGGTGGGCATGGTTAGAATTGCCCCACACGTATCAATAGCCAATTAGGGAACATAACTCAGTTTGATCCACTACACACAGGGAAAGAGTAAATGGCTTTATATGAATAAATCAGTTAAAGAGAATTATTCTCCCTCTTAAGAAATTATAAATGGTTCTATCAAGTACCATTATTGGCTTCAGCGGAAATAAAATCTGACATTTGTGTCTAGAGCCTATTACATTAAGGCATGATTTTTACAATTACATTCTCTAAACTTTTACTTCACTAATGACAGGAAAGGAGGTGTGAGGGCAACAGTTGGCAAAGAAAGGAGGGTCATTCTCATGCATGTAAAAATTAAAGAAATACTTATGAAAATTCAGGATATTTTAAAGGTCATATTCCAGTCTTCAGGACTCTGGGTGTAGGCAACATTTTTAGAGTATAAGCTCACTTTCAGTTAATTAATAAGAGTATCTGATTACAATTGTAAAAAAGAGAAGAAAACTTTTGGAAACAATTGGATTTACATGTCATAGGAACTGAAAAAGGCTTTATTGTAGGTTATCATAATTAGGGCATTTTTAGGTGTTTTTTGCACCTTCAAGTGACCATTATGAAACTGGCCAAGGTTCCCAAAAGAGTCCTGTACCAAATGAGTGATCGCTCTGATCCACTCTGATGGGTCTGGTGGTTTTCATTAATGTGTATTTGCCCCAAAATAAAGGTTACTGACTGTTGTATTTCTACACCTAAGACAAAATTTTAAAATTAATTTTTCTTATTCCATATGAATCAATCCAACTTACCTTTGGGATGAGTACAGGACCTGGTGAAAACAATGCAATCCTACACCAGGCTGTAGAGACATCAGTAAAACAAGCATTGTAAAACCTCACCCTCCACTGACTCAGAGAATGACAGAAATTATTTGGGTTGGAGGGGATCATTGGAAATCTCATGTCCTGCAGGACAAAAAAAACAACATTCTCAGGAGTGAGCTGGAAAGAACAATGAGTTTCTGCTCTATCTTGAAGGACAGTTTCTTCTGGCTGGGCTCTCTTGAGGAGTGGAGGGAGAAACAGTGGTCAGGGATTCCATGGACTTGGAGCAGCACCAGATTTGCTGTTGTCATCTGTGATTCCAATGCCCCTGTCAGCTCCTCTGACAACAGAGACAGGTCAAGGAGGGTTCTTTTTAAGTATGTTCAAATTATCTCCCTCCTTCCTGGCTTATGGATGCACTGTGAAAATATATGAAAACTTTGGTCAATGTCTTCTGGTTTTTTCCTTCTCAGGATTTTCAAAAAATCCCAATTTCTTTTTCTATATTTACTGAAGATATGGACCTTGTTATCATAGAATCACAGAAAAGTTAGGACTGCAAAGGACCTCTGGCGATCCTGCAGTCCAATCTTCCTGTTACAGCAGGGTTGCATGGAGCAGTTTACACAGGAACATGTCCAGGTGGGTTTGGAATGTCTCCAGAGAGGGAGACACCATCCCTGGGCAGCTGTTCTGGGGCTGTGCCAGCCTCCATGGAAAGAAGTCATTATTCATGTTGACGTGGAACTCGTGATTTAATTTATGTCCATTTCTCCTTATCCTATTGTTGAACACCACTGGAAAGAGTGTTGGTGCCTGTCTTGGGATATTTATATGGGTTGATGAGATTTCTCCTCTTCTCTTCTCTTCTCTTCTCTTCTCTTCTCTTCTCTTCTCTTCTCTTCTCTTCTCTTCTCTTCTCTTCTCTTCTCTTCTCTTCTCTTCTCTCTTCTCTTCTCTCTTCTCTCTTCTCTCTTCTCTCTTCTCTCTTCTCTCTTCTCTCTTCTCTCTTCTCTCTTCTCTCTTCTCTCTTCTCTCTTCTCTCTTCTCTCTTCTCTCTTCTCTCTTCTCTCTTCTCTCTTCTCTCTTCTCTCTTCTCTCTTCTCTCTTCTCTCTTCTCTCTTCTCTCTTCTCCTCTCTTCTCTCTTCTCTCCTCTCTTCTCTCTTCTCTTCCCTGCCCTCCTCTCAGATTCTGTCCTTACAACAGAGATGTTCCAGACCCTCCATCACCTTTGTGGCCTCCACTGGTGGTTATTTCAGAATTAAATATTTTCTGTGCTGAAAATGAGCCCTTACAGACACTCTCACCGGAACAAGAATCTTCTGTAGATCTTTTCCTTAGAGATCTTCACTGCTGCTTAGTTCAAACATCAACGTCTTAAATGCATCTGCTCGTGCCGGGGGCACCACCAGGGCACCCCAGGAAAAAGCACAAGGGGTCATCAGACCTTGTAATGAATGCTCATCTTTGGATAACACTTCATCTTCACTTCCCTCTAATTAACACTAAAACAAGTACTCAGAACAGACCGCTTTTACATAAAAAGGAATTCCTGATAGAGATTGGCATTTATAATTAATAGCTAGCTAGCTCAAGTGCTGGCTCTTTACTTTTAAGTGCTCCATTATTATAATTTCTCCTGAAATTCATTGTAATAACACTGATCACAAAGAGGCCATTTCTCTTTGGCTTAAAGAGCTGTTGCCAGTGATGGCAAGGCAAAGATTTGACCTACATGAAAACATAAGGGCACAGGCATGCTTTAGCACTTGGACATATGGAGCTACAAGAGATTGTGGATCATGGTGACGGCTCTCAGCTATGCAGCTGACATGAAGGAAATTTTCAAATGCCCCCTCCTAGAGAAGCCTCTCCTGACTTAATAGTGTTGCAGTGCAACCATCTGAAGTCTTGCCTATCTCATTTGTACTTAAACATTTTAGCTAATAAACATATATGTATTTAAACATGTTAGCTATTATAACACTGAGGCATTTTTTATTATGAAAAGTCCAGAAGTGATGGGCTTTTGTTTGACCTCCAATTGTTTGACAGCAAGGAGGGAATTTTTGAGTCCCTTCCAGTGTCAGTGTTTACAGGGTGATGAGATAAAGGCAATAAACCCTTCTGGGAGAATGTCTTTTTGGTCTGTGTAACAGCAGAAAGTGTTTTGGGGTCTATCCTCTACCCATGACTCACCAGAGTTAAGAAGACAAAACACATAAAATTGTATAAACTATTAAATGTACAAAGCAGGCAAGCACTGGCTTGGACATTCTTTGATCCTATAATCTTTTATTAAGAGCTATGGACAATAAAGTCAAATGTTAATTAAGGAGCAAAACAGCCTCACATTTGTAAAAAATAAAATTGCCTGTTTAAAAATCCCGTAATTAAGAAAATAATCTAATAATGGTTCCTGGCCAATGGCAGAGGCAGCCTCCTAAGCTAAGCTCGGCTTTTTAAGCTAGGGAAATATCTCACCTAATTCACATACCTAAGTGATGAAAGGTTTCAAATAATAATGTGTTCCCAAGGTGAAAAGGGATTCCAATCTCTTTTAGTGCTGCTACAGACCTGTCAGAGATGACTGTTACCAAAATAAAACCAATCTTATAAAACCAATGTCCAATTTACTTAGACTTGCTGAAGGAACTCCCTCTGAGCTTCTGTATATGTACATTGCAGGTTCCTTCATCACTGCAGTCTAGGTGGAGGAGAAATTATGGGCAGCCAAGAGTTAAAATTACCTCAGATTTTAATTTTTTTTTTTTTTTCCTTAAAGCTCTCATTGAAAATAAAAACAAATGGAAAGGGGAATAAAAATATCAGCCTGGAGTAAGTTTCTTGCTGTTGGTTTCCACAGAGCTTTAGAGAAAAAATCATCCATATAATCTGCTTATAAACCAAACCACAGACCTTTATACACTCTGATAGACTGTTCCACTACTAAAAAATGTAATTTTGTGCCCAGTAAAACTGGACTAGTCTTGCCATGTAGCACACACAATCCTAAATTATTTCCAACTTTTTCTGTCTCAGAAATAATCCAAAATCCATAATAGAAACTGCATTTTCCATTTTTGTACCACCTGAAGATCTTGTAGCATATTCCTAAATAAGACCCCGAGTTCATGTGTATGAATAGTTCACCTTTAGTTCTGCAAGGGCAAACAGAGAAATGGAGTAATTTATTTAGTTGGCATTGTGAGAGCATTGACTTTGCTGAAAATAGAGCCCAGACCTCCTGGTTCACAGCCCTGTGCTGGAGAGACCACAGTTCTCCTCACAAGTAACCTCCCAAGAAGCCCATAAAATTCCTAAGTGGCAGCACTATGTATAATGCTGATCCAACATTTGCCGTGGGTAATGTTTTACAGTAGATCTGTTGCAAATCATTTCTTTTAAAGCCTTCCTCTGTCTCTACCTGATGATTTATTCAGTCTTTGTTGCCTAGTGTGAATCTTCCTTCGAAAAAACAATATGCAAATCCATAAAAGTGCAACTTCAGGGTTTTTCTTTTCTTTCCTTTTTTTTTTTTTTTTTTTTTTTTAATTTTATTTCATTTTATTCAAATCATAAATCTTTACATTGTGGGAATGAATGTTAAGAAACCTGAAGCAAACACTTTCTAAGCTAATTTATTTTAGCCTACAAATGCTGTGTTTTCTCTCCCCTTCAGAATTTTCTGTAAAAATGGAAATGACAAAAGGAAAAGATGCCAAGAAGGTTTTTAAGGCAGTGGTTGGAAATGGGAGGCTGGAGAGGGAAATGGAATCCCTCTGGTTACAGTGTTTTAAGGTCATTTGCTAATCTTTTAATTGGTTAATGTTAGTGTGCCCACCTATAGCCCACAATGAGACACAGGATTTCCAACCAAAAAAGTTGTTTTGAAAGGCAAAAAAAGAAATAATCATTGCCCCAGTAAACAGGCAACACAAAATATCCCTGTCCTAAAGCAGAGGGCTTGAGAGAGGTAGGTTTTTTTGGGACATGATAGAACACATGACAAAGGTTGGAACTGAATCCCAACCCACACAGAGGTATAATTGATTTAATTAATGTTAGTTATCCAAAAGACAAGAGTCAAGTTGGAAACTAAGCACCATAGCCTGCATGGCAAAGGGGAAATGGTTATTAACAGTCCTAAATAGATTTCTGGGATAAGGAAGGTTTTCAGATTAAAAGAGAGAAGATTATTAGTTATGGAGAGAAATTCTTTACTGTGAAGGTGGTGAGGCACTGGAATGGGTTATACAAGGAGGTTGTGTGCTCTCTATCCCCAAAAGGGCTCAAAACCAAAGGTAGATGAGGCTTGGAGAAACTGGTCTAGTGCAAAATGTGCCTGCCCAGGGCAGGGGGTTGGACCTGGATGATCTTTAAGGTCTCTTGCAACTCAAGCCATTCAATGACTCTACAGGACATTCCTGAGTAACTTTCAGCAACTTTCAGGTTTGAGCTTCTCTTTTAGTGGAAACAGAGGTTGTCTTTCAAAATGTGCAAGAGCTCAAGTTTTCCATTTCCATTTTTGTATATCAGTGATTTATCTACGCTTTATCTTTGGCAATTGCTCTGTTTCTATAAAATATAAATTATATCATACCATGTGACTTAGAAAGATAATCTTTGATTATGTGGGATCAGACCCTTCAGCAATGGAGACTGTGGCATTAAAATAAAAGGAGCTGCAGTAACAGCTATGCAAATAAACTCTGTGAAATAGTTCACACTGAATTGTCCAAACGTGTCTGGAGAGCAAAACTGGGAAAATCGCTTTCCCCTTTCTCAGTCAACCATGAAAATGCACCTTGTGACAAGGCTGGTACCTACAAAAATGTAACTTGCCCTAAGCCTACACCTCTCAAGCAGACAATAACAGTGTTGAAAAAGGAGGGTTTGCTGGATTAACACTCATAATAAAGGTGATGTGCCCCACACTTCTCTTTTCTTTGATCTCACTGTATTTTGATGTCTCTCTTTCTGCATGTTCATGCTCTGTTGGTTTCTTGCTCATTGATGGCTGTCCTTTAGAAAGAATTCCTCTCACTTGTCTGCATCTTTCAGCAAAAAATCAAAAGGAAAGGAGGAAGCAAAGGCTGACTAGCAATAAGCTGGCTGAGTTTCTCAGAGCACCTCAGGCTTTAAATATAACTCTTCAAAGCAAAGCACTGATCAACATCAGAACTGGGTTAGTAGTGCTCCCAAGCTCCTGAGTCTGGGTTTGGGATGTAGCCCAGTTCTATGGGGTTTAAAAACAGGGCCAACCAGTCCCATCTCATCTAAACCTTCCTTTAGGTGGTCTAGAAACCCTCACACCTGGGTAAGAGATGAGCTGACCTGGAGACCAAGAGAAAAGGCTCTCTGAACATGCCATAATGAGAATTTAGACTCAGTCAATGTGATTAAACATCACTTTTAGACAATTACTCTTATCCTGGGCTCCAGAACTCCCAAGGCAGTGCTGCTCTTGAGGATGAGACCAGTGAAGAAATAACAATTTTGTCACTACTATAGATTATTATTAATTTAATTTTAAAAGGAAAGATTGCATGCCTCAGGCGATCCTTTATGCTCAGGGGAAGGTTAGAAATCCCTGGAAATGATCCTGACTTTTCCCATTTTCTTCATAAGTTACCATGACCTCCCCTTTTAAGTTTTGATCACAGTTTCTCTACAGACTGATTTCGTGCCTGGGACAATTGACTTCTCATAATTTCCTTCTAGGAATAAACAACTAAAAGGATTTTGTAAATAATTTGTTGAGTGGGCTCCCATCTCATTGTGTACAGGGTCTGAAGTGTTTGAATTACAGATTTTTACCTGCAGTCATTGATTTTACCTCTTTTTATTTTTTTAAGGAATGGTGTCCTAGCTGTCATTTAATCTTGGCCTTGCTAAGCAGGTCACTTGATGTTGCTTTGCCTTGGTTTACAAATTTTAAATTTAGGGATGATAATTATAATAATCTTTGACTTCTTTCTCTCCTGGGAAAACCAGAAAATTAATTAATGAATGTACTTGAAACTGCCCTCTGAGGGGGAAGGAGAAGAGTGCTGGTCATGACTATACAGCTAGAGGGGACCCAGGAAATGGGAGTATAATTTTTCTAGTGGTAGCTAGTTATTAATATGAGGATTTCATAGAGCTTGGTATTAAAATATGTATTTTGGACACCTGTCTTTTCAAAAGCACCTGCCAAAGAATTTTTAGCAGAAAAACAATGAGAAATGGCTGTCAAATGAACCTGTATACCATAAAAAGAGAGGAAATTTAATGCTGTGACTCATACATGGAGCTGAACTAGTCTGTCCCAGCAGCCCAGGACAAGTGTCTCTTATTCCTGGCAGCACAAAGCCAAGCTGATTGATCCCAAAGCCTTCTGAATTCAGCAGAAAGACTCCCAAGCTACCTCAGACTAATTAGTCCTTCTGTTGGTCTGAATACTGACAGTCTCGAGAGACATTGAATAACAGGACTTAGAATTGCTGGCAGGGATAACAAAATACTGAATTTTCCCAACCCACCTGAAACATCCTGGGGTCCTACAGCAACGCTGACTATAACTACAGTCAGGTGTTGCATAAATTATAAGTTTATGAAAGGTGAGAATAGTACAGGACGTGACTCCTTGTGTTAATGTCACAGCAGGGAAAGCTGGCAGAATGTATGGGAATTATGCTAATGTATGGGGAAAATTCAGGATTTCCCTTTCTCTAGAAGTTGCTCAGTGCCTGAAGGGAGCCTGAAAACTGTTTGTGAGAAGCCTGCAGGAAAACTCACTCCCAGAGCATTGTTTTGGGTCTCTGATGGCTCCAGTGCAATCTGTGGCTTCCTCTGGGCCCTGCTGCAATGCCACAGCCACGGCCAAGGCTCGGGCATGAGGCTGCAAAATCCCAGAGCACATAAAACACTCAGCTGCAGTTCAACATCGTGGGCTACCTGTTGGAAACAAGGCAGTTCAGCCACCCTGTGCCTCACCCTGCTCATGCCCTGGTCTGCCTCTTTATCCCTTTGCCTTCTCTGTCTTGGTCACACATGTTGAGACCATGACCATTTCTTATTCCTGCTTGCTATCTACCACGTTTCCTCTTCCCCACAGGATGTTTGAATGAAGCCAACGGAACCACAAAGTGATTTTGTTTTATTTTTATTCATGCAAGAAAACAAATGAGGGAGTAAGTGTTTGAAGCAGCTTTGATGTACCGCAAGGTCAAGGATCCTAGCACAGCTTTTGAAGGCAGCAGGGTCCTGCAGCAGGTTCTGCAGAAGGTACTTCCTGTCTTGCATCTCTGCTTTTTTTATTGTCAGGTTATAATGTTACCTTGCATTTCTGTGCAATCTGTGGCTTTATGCAATTTGTGGGCTGAATTCCCAGCAGTGAAAAACAGCACACCTCAACTAAAGTCAAGATCATAAAGGCAATGCACATTAGATAAACATCTACCTTATTAGACATTCTTTAGTATTCACTTTTTGTTATCAGTTTTCAATTTACTGTTATTACTATTATTTATTATCAGGCTTGTTTCCTCAGACACTATGAATCCTCCTTACACAAATGGATTTGGACATACATTACACCCCCAAGGCAGCAAGGTGGAAATATGAAGAAGCTTAGATGGTATTTTCAAGACACCTAATTAGTTCACATGCTAAAAGCCGTGATGTAATGGATCTGTTGTGTGTCTTTGACTGATAGAGAGGCAGTTCCAGACTGGGGATAATGACCAGGACCCATCTGGTGCACAGGGAGGTGGCAGCGGGCTGGAGATGGCTCGTGATGGAGCAACTGTCAGAGGTTACAGTGATGCAAAAGCTCATCTTATATCAGTGGTTGATGTGGGGTTCAGGTGCACAAATCCCTCATGGAAAGCATGAAATTTGACCTGCCAAACCTCACTGGTCAAAGGCTTGTTTCCAAGAGTTTTCTCTGGCTGTAACTCGAGGCAGGAGGATGAGTTGTGGCACCAGCTTTTGTCTCTGGCTTGGATATAATGGATTTGGGCAGGGGGATAGGAGGGAGATCTTTGCAAATAAAGACTTTCAGCACATTTTTCAACAAGCACTAAGAAAGAGCTGGAAGGAATCTCTGAGCAGGTGCAGCTCTCTCCACTCTATCACTCTGCCCTCTGGAGAGAAAGAGATCATCACTTTTAAGCTGCTGGGCTCATTTTCCATGGATTAGAAGGGGGGAACAGTTTCTCTACAGCCAAATCCAATGGCTGCCCACTGAGGGATGGCCCAATTTTCCACCCTGCTACCTGTCTCAATCACTCAGACATCATGGATACATGGAAACACTGCCATGGTGTTAGAACATGATGGATGTCATGGTTACTGAGTCTTCATTTTCATGGGTAATGAGCAGAAGAGGCCTCTACATAATTCTGCTTCTAGAACAATGGTGAGGAGCTGAGACATGCCTAAATAATGTTCTTTCATAATGTTTTTATTTAGCAGGAATCGATGTTCACACCTGTTTATTTCTCTTCCAGACACAAATGAACACAGTATGCACAATTAATATAGTTAAACTGAAAAATAGCCCAGTATTGATTAGCCAGCTTTCCATTACACTGCACAACATCAGTCAATCTCTCCCAGACACCAGGAGAAACCTAATGGGCTTTTGTTCATCACAGCCTAAGAAATCCCCATGGAAAACTTTTTCAACCCAAACCAGTAAAACAAAAATTTTGTTTCATTCCACTACTGAATATCTTTGCTGCCTGGACTACAAGTGAGAGTCACATCCCAAATGTGGCATTTTTCAGAAGTGTTTGATTCCCAGCAATCTGGGGGCATTACTGGATTTTTGGCCTCATTTGATGTGTTTTGAGGTGTGCTGTGTATAGCAACTGGTTGTATTACCAATATATATATTACCAATCACATATACCAGGTCTGATTCCAGTCTCATTTTCTGAACCCAAGCTCTCTGCTTTTCATCTCTGTGTGAACTAAATCCCCAGGTGGAGATGCTCAGGTCAGAGACAGGGCTGATTTGATTTCAGATGGAGAGTGAGACAACATCTCAGATGTATCTAAAAAGCTGCTCTCTCATCTCTTAACCTGCTGTTGGCTTTGCTTGTTTGGACTTCAGCATTGAGCATAATTACAGCTGCCATCCTACAGAAGTTTTATCAGTGAGGAGAAGGCTTTGGGAAGGAATTGTTGTGCAGACTTGCTGATTGCTGATTGCTGATTTGCAGGAGAGCTCAGTCCTGATAAATCGCTGATAAGTGACAAAATGCCAAAGGTTTGAAAGGACATAACAGAATTTTAGTTTCACAACAGAAATAGATGTAGTCACTTAGGGCAAAAATCTCATACAATTTTTCATAGAAAATCCTCAATTGGAAGGGATTCAGAAGGATCAGTGAGTCCAACTCCTGGCACCACACAACTGGAAAGTTAAATGCTGTATCTAAGACTGTTGCCCAAGCACTTCTTGAACACTGACAGGCTGGAAATCATGACCATATTCCTGTGGAGTGTATTCCAGGGCTTGACCAAGCTCTCAGTAACAACCTTTATCCTAATATTCAATCTGAACTTCCTCTGGCACACCTTTTAGCCATTCCCTCACGTGCTCTCACTGAAGGGATCAGCACCATTTCCTCTTCTGCCTCTTAAAAGAAAGTTCTAAACAGCAGTGGGTTTACCCCTCAGGTTATAGTTAAATTTATTTTTTTTTTTTGCTACTACAATAGCTAACCTTTAGTAGAAGCTTGCAAATATTTTTTTTGGTTTTTTAAATCTCTTATAAAACAAGAGTAAAACCATGAATATCAAGCTGTTGTACCCATGGTTTTCAAGCACTTTTTGCAAATTTTGCCTCATGGATTCTAAGAGTCCATGTCCAAAGATGAATACCAGGGATAACATTAAAAAATGCAGGGGATTTTGAGCTTCACTTTCTATTTTGCCATGCCATGATCTATATTTAAGACATCTTTAGAGGCATACCTCTAGTGGAAAATGTTAAGGGATCCTCAAAAGAGAATGGGTTGAAAAACTGCAAACAGCATAGGAAGTGATATAGCAATTCCACTACTACATAGGATGCCTTTGTGGGTTTAAGAAATCCCATAAATGTACTTACAAAGAAACTAAAATGTAAAGACCCAGTCCAAACTCCCCATGCTCATGTTGGAACTTACTAGCTAAGTGAGTGGTTTAGTGAAGATTTACGATCTCAATATTGTCTGGAATTCATGGGTTTCCCATAGATTTTGTTACTCTGTGTTCTTCAGATGCTACGCTTTCATTTTCAGAATGATGAAAGCCCTTTGTTTTTGTTTGCTCAAAAAAGTTGTAGAGAGGGAAAACTGCCCGGGTTTGTAAAACAATAATTATGGTGGGAAAAAATTTAATTACTTCTCCTAAATATGTAGATGGAAAGGATGAAATGAGTACGTGCTTGTGAAACTTCACCTGAAGAATCAGCTCAGTTTGTTGGTCAGTGTTCCACATGATATCAAGTGTAAACATTGAGGTGGAGATAAAGCCTGGAAAGAAGATTGGGGTAAATGTGATCCCTCAGAATCTGTCTCATATTCAGGCAGCCAAGGGTCAGAAACCAGCATAAATTTCTGAGACTGCCAAAGAAAGAACGTAACACTTATTTTCCATCTTAGATCAGCCAGAATGGATGCATTTTCAGCAAGGTGCCCATGAATGTGGGGAGAAGGTTTCAGGTCATCAGGTGCTTGAATTTCCCCATCCATGGGATCTCTTCAAGGGAATGGCATGGCACAGAGTGGGAAGGAGGAAGAATCCCTGTGCTGTTTCTCTGGGGTCACGCCTTCCAACCATGTCTTGATGGCCAAGACAGAAACTTTCTTCCATGACATATAATCACAGAATCACAGATTGGGTTACCAGGGATCTTAAATACCATCCAGTTTCAATCCACAGGCAAGGACACCTTCCACTATCCCAGGTCACTCTGAGCCCTTTCTAATCTGGGTTTGAACACTTCCAGGGACTGGTCATCCACAACTTCTCTGGAAAATTTGTGCCAGGGCTTCACCACCCTCACAGTAATGAATTTCTTCCTAATATCTATTCTAAACCTACTCTCTTTCAGTTTGAAGCCATTTCCCCTGGTCCTGTAACTCCTTAAATAGTCTCTCTTTATCTTTCTTGTAAGCTCCCTCCAGGCACTTAAAGGCCACAATGAGGTTACCACAAAGCCTCTCTTTTCCAGGCTGAGCAATCCCAATTCTCTCAGCCTTTCCTCGGAGGAGAGGTGCTCCATCCAACAGGTCCATGTCCTCCCAGTGCACGTCACAGCCAAGGAAATTGCAGAGGCTGATGAAGGTCAAACACTCTCAAAAAATCCCAAAGAGATGCAGCTTTACTTTATAAGATTTCACATGACAAAGAAGCACGAGGCAATGAGGCAACGAGGCCTCAACAGTATCTCACCAACAGACATTGCAAACTCATCAGTCCTGCTTCTGCCACTCACCCAAAAGAATGGGAACCATTATTCCTAATTACACAGAAGCTGAAACAGAGATAATCAATTTACTTTGAGATACAGGGCTTGTTCCTGGGTGCAGAGAATTAATTTTCTTACAGTAATGCCTGGGAAAGTAGAAGATTGGTTCTGGCTGATTTACATTGTCAGCATTTTTTTATTATTATTTCATGAACAACATCCATTTAATCACAAGACATCTAGAAATTGAATACAAAAGGAAACTTTTCATTATTCATAGATAGTATCTTCCCCAATCACGGATGTGTTTGGTTAATAATAGCTATCATAAAAAAACCAAAAAGAAAAACAAATTTGCTCAGGATACCCTCATACAGCATTTTATTTATTTGTTTTCTATTTTAATACCTAAAGGGATGCTGAAGATGAACTAAATTTCTCCTCCGCTGTTCTTAGATGGGGGATAGAAGTAAAAAATAATTGTTTTTCAGATTATCTTTGCTTCAGCATGTGGCAGCTTGGTTTTGTGTTTTAAAGTACAGTATTACAAGAGTAAAAAAGTTTCTGGTCTCTGCAGTGCAACCACTGCTCACGGTCTTGTTGCTGCTGCTTGTGCACAGCCTGTGCCAAGGCTGACCTAGGACCTCCACAGGAGTAATTGAGTATTTTATGTTTCAACTTTGACAACAATTTCTCAATAAAATACTGACACATGTCAATCTGAATTTTTGTAAGTTTTCGGTGTCTTGTTGTCAAAGCGTGAAAATGTGCAAGGGAAAAGTTATTTAATTATTCTGCAGTTTCTGGCAGGAGTGGCTGACGGCTCTGGATTATTTGTCTAAGCCAAAATTTTCCAGGAAAAAGGAAATGACAAAGAATTTTCCTACATAAAAATTCTACTTCTAGGGAAGTAAAACAAGAGCTAAAAGATGTTTTGGGTTCCCAGGACCTAGAGAATTATCTTAAATACTAATGATGGCAAGTTTCTCCATGCACACAGTGCACATAGTAAGCCTCAACTTTCTGCTTGGGATGCTGGAAAAGTTGGTTTGCTAATGCTTTTAAAGTGCTTTAAAATCTTCAGCCATAAGAGGAGTAAAATGTAGCAATTACTTTTTAATGAACTAGAAATAATGAGCAGCAGGTCTCAATGATCTTTTCTTTTCCTCCAAGAGCGTTTCCTCTTAAATTACGTATTTAATTCCCTCTATATATCTACCTAGATCTGTTTTCCTTAGCATCCACATCACCATTTTATCTTGGCACTGATGCAGAGACTGGAGTTTGCTTGTTTCTTTCCCTGACAACTTCTTTAGCTCATTAGTATTGATTTAGGAAGTATTGAAGATAAATTAAGAAGTGGAGTCTGCAAGCAATAAGGTGCCTCCAAGGGTATCAGGCCATGAGATGAGCTAACTGCAAGGAACAGGTTGGAGCAGGGATGTTTCACGAGCTCCTTTTGCAGGAACTGCTAAATTTCCCTAGGTATCTTCTGAAAAAGGCAGAATTTATCCACTGCAAGCAGAAACAGGTCCATGAGCTGGTCCATTTGAGGCACACCCCATCTGAACCCCGATTTCTCCAACCACCACTGCTCATACAGATCTGGCTCGATCAGAGACTTGTGAGCTTTTCCCTTTGAGCATTACAGATGGGCTTAAAGCAATACTCAGCACAGTTTCCGCAACAGCAATGAGTGCAGAGCGTGAAATTATTTCCTAGGGTGAACTTAGAGAGTGCTATTGATTCCAGGTGTATGCTAAAGTCTATTCTTAATTCCTAAGGAGTCCTTAATTCTCTTGCTTCATGGCAACGTTCCTAAGGAGAGAGGCAGTGCCAGGTTTTGCAGCAACATAGTGAGGAAAAACAAGAATTAACCTGACCAACATCTGAGAAGACAACATAGTGCTTTACATCACCAACTCAGAAATGGCTTAAAACCAAATTTTGGTGTGTGCTGGGTATACCTGTGGTGCTATAACAAGAAATAAAGGTTGTAATAACAGTAATTAAGAGTTGTAAGTAATTGATATAACTGAAAGGACTGTGCTACTATGGTAAGAAAGCTTTTGTAGGAATAGCACAATAATTTGAGCCCCAGGAGAGAAGGAAAGAGGTGATGCTGAGTGGATGCTGACTTGCTGCAAGGGGGAATTCAGAGTCTCCTTGCAAAGAAGCAATTACTTTATTGAATCATTCCATGTGCTAATTCAACATCCTTCTGAGGGCTGTAGGAAGGCTGGTTCAGTGGTTAAAATGACACACAGGTGCCCCGGAGAATGGGATTTCCTGCACCCCAAAATTCCCTGCCCTTTTGCAAGTCATTCAGGAGAGTTCAAACTTTCACTTTCGGGCATTGGTGCCCAGGGAAGTGGTGGAGTCACCATCCCTGGAAGTGTTCAGGATGTCTGTGCATGTGGCACCTGGGGACGTGCTTTGGTGGCAAACATGGTGGTACTGGTTAATCATGGAACCTGAAGATCTTAGAGATCTTTTCCAGCCTTAACAATTCCATGCCTGTTATTCAGGTATCCTCATTAGTTTCTGTGTTGCATGAAAGTGATATTTTAAGGATCAAGTAGGGATATAAATGTTTGGCTTCATATGGCTGCTGTGAGATTAAAGACACTAAAAAAGTTCTGGAGATCGGATGCTGTGATGACAGAGGCCAGAGATCTCTCTTGGTCAAGCCAACCCAAATTCCAGTAAAAATCCACTGTTCCCTTTACAGTTTTAGCAGGTTTGCACCAACTGGAAGCAGATGTCTCCCTTCAGGTTGTAATTAAAAAAAAAAGAACACAACAACTTTATTTTAAGCATTGCTTTAGTAAGGGGGAGATAGCCTTTGAATGTTGTGATTAAACTGTTGCACCAAAAATATTCAAGTGATTTAGAAAACCTACATTGCTTTTAAAACTAATGGTAGCTCCAGACATCCTGTGGATTAATAATGCAAATTTACAGGAATTGTGAGCATGAAAATTAAAAGAGAGGAGGGGAGGGGAGGGGAGGGGAGGGGAGGGGAGGGGAGGGGAGGGGAGGGGAGGGGAGGGGAGGGGAGGGGAGGGGAGGGGAGGGGAGGGGAGGGGAGGGGAGGGGAGGGGAGGGGAGGGAAGGGAAGGGAAGGGAAGGGAAGGGAAGGGAAGGGAAGGGAAGGGAAGGGAAGGGAAGGGAAGGGAAGGGAAGGGAAGGGAAGGGAAGGGAAGGGAAGGGAAGGGAAGGGAAGGGAAGGGAAGGGAAGGGAAGGGAAGGGAAGGGAAGGGAAGGGAAGGGAAGGGAAGGGAAGGGAAGGGAAGGGAAGGGAAGGGAAGGGAAGGGAAGGGAAGGGAAGGGAAGGGAAGGGAAGGGAAGGGAAGGGAAGGGAAGGGAAGGGAAGGGAAGGGAAGGGAAATGACAGCAGGTTCCCTCTGCTGCTCTGTATTTGGAAAGTTTTGCTATCCTCTCATTTAGGAAGGATTTTTGCCAAGTGAGATGTGTGTGTGTCTAGGTGATAAATACACATTTTCCCAGAAGTGCATTCAATCATGCTTTACATTTCCAGCATTACCTCCTGAACCCTGACATGGACCTCCAACTCCTACAAAACATTGGCCGTTCAGTATTTTCTAACAATCTCCTGTTGTCCCAAGTCCTGCAGCAGAGTTGATGCCTCATTTTTTTGTTGTAGCTGATTAACTCTTACTCCACTACGAGTGTTATTTTTGTAAGGCTGTGGAAATCTCAAAATCACAGCTCTCATTGTTCAGTCAAAAATAGAAGTGCATTACCTGTAATTTCCCAAGCATTTCATTTCCTTGGAAGATTTATTTGTAAACAAACAAGAGCTTTATTGTTGCTTGTTGCAGACACACCATAAATTAGTTTTTTCCACACTGAAATGCAGCAGTATAAAATTCTCACTCGAAGAAAGTACTAAATGGCGTTATGGCATTACTTTGTTAATTATGTTGGCACATACACTGCTGCTCTTTAAATTATTCCTGTACACCAGAAACACTTCGTAGCTAATGATTTCCTGAACTTCTTGTACATTAGTTCATGTTTAATCTAATTTAAACCACTGTCAAAATGATGAATGCAAAGAAGACACAGACAATGTTGAGAGCAATATGGCTCCTGGGCCAGTGAGTCGTGGTCACAGGAACTACCACTGTAAAGATTAATTTTAGAATGTTGAATCTGGCTTTCACTTGTTTGACAAGATTCTGATTCATTCTTATCAGTCTGACTTGTCATTTTTAATCAGATTAGATTTCCCACATTCTCCTCTTCTCTAGCCAGTTCTCACTCATTTTTGGTTGTTGACTGCCAGTGGTATGTAATAAGATAATGAACTCGGATGACTGTGATGATAAACTTTATTTAGGTGGTTGTTTATGACAAGAAAGTCCATCATTAATCCATGACATAAATTATATATTCCCTAGTCCTTATCGTTGTTTGACTGCAACATTCCTAATGGAAAACTGTTGATTGACACAGTCATCTTCACAGATTTCCTCCATGCTGTTTGCAGCAACAGCCCTGTTGCTGCACGTCAAATATCTTACAAAATCAATTTATGATATTTTACCATCCCACTCTGATTAGAACTTCTTAAAATTGCAAGAAATGTCAAGACATCTATTATGGTCGTCACCACATAAGTTTTGCCTGAGCTCAAAAAGGTCCATGAAAATCTATTTACAACATGCAGGAGAGACTCAAGGTCTCTTGAAATTTGAATTCAGCACTTGAATTCCTGCCTTCCAGAGATACTCAGTGATGAGTCTTACACTTACAAGCACTAAGGACTTAGTATTTACTACTTACGTCTTCATAAGTACTAAGTGGACAGAAAACATTTCCAGATTCGTCTCTTGAGGAGCAGCCTCTTGCCAAAGCACTTTCCATCCAGCTGGAAGGAGCATTCCTCAGCTCTTCAAGGAGCAAATCCAGTGGGAGCCATCCGAGCTCTCCTGGATAAACATGCAGACATGGGACGCAGAAAGGAACATCTGCTAGGAGGGAGATAGCAAAGAGGGAAAGCAAAGCACAAATGTGTGTTTTCAATTCTTCACCTCTGCTACTCATGTGTTACTCAGCACTACCTGGAGAGCTGCCATGGCACAAACAGTGTCACAGCAACATGGCTGGTCTGACTTTTACAGTTTGTCCAGTGGAAGAAATAATGACAATAATGCCGGGAGCAAAGTGCATGATAGTTATCCCGGTGACCATTTCCATGTCCATGCACAGCTTCTTGTTTCAGGGTACCTGCCAGGAATTCCTCATCCCAGATGAGCTCTGCATCCACTTGTTTGCTCAGATTTGTGCTTTCCTTTTATTTCCACCAAATCAATCATTATTAACCACTGACAGTTCTGCTGGGCAGAGGGATAGAGAACGTGCTCTTCATAGAGGGTGGAAGGAGGAGTTTTAAATCATGCCTTGCACCTTCATTATCCCACTTACAATTACATGTAGAATGCATTTTTTGGTCCATGACCTTGACAGAGCTGGGGAAGATTCTCTGTGTTATCACTTGTGAAATGGGCCCTC
Source organism: Poecile atricapillus (assembly GCF_030490865.1). Taxonomy (NCBI): domain Eukaryota; kingdom Metazoa; phylum Chordata; class Aves; order Passeriformes; family Paridae; genus Poecile; species Poecile atricapillus. The sequence continues at coordinate 150,832,053 of NC_081250.1, read as the reverse complement.
TTTCTCTGCAGAGTGTAAGCATATCATTACTTTTAATACATTAATTTTATGCCCACAGTTCCTACGTTGTGCTATCACTTCTCATTTCTTTCTAGCGTCATTATGTTTTTCTCTCACAGCTTTCTAGGAGCTTTAAACTATTTTTAAACTGCTGTCTATATTATTTTATCTGCAATCTCCCATCCCTTTTATAGTTCCTTGCTATATTTCCCTCTGGTTTTGCTTCATCTTCTAATTTCATTTCCCCTGGCTTCATTATTTTTATGCTGGCTCTTTGAATATTGTTTTCCCACACATAGCTCTTTTGTTCCATGTAGCACTGAATTGTTATTTACTCTTTGAAACAGAGATTTAGATGCCTCCATCTAACCAGTGGTTGCATCTCATATATAATGTGTTATCATGGACTGTAAAGGAGTCCACCTCAGTGGTGATTATTTTTTTAACAGTGAATCCCTCTGGAAGGATGCTGAGTCTACACAAAGAACAGGAGCTGAGTTCCCCTCTAAGCTGATAAGAGTTTGCTGTGACAAAACCTTTGTGCTTTAGCTGAGCAGTGATAGAGATCATTTCCAGCAGAAGGATTTTCTCTGGGATTATGACTACACAGGTACTCAACCCATTCTTGAACTTTAAAAAGTGCTTAACACTTGGTTTCCAGATTGCTTAAACCTTAACCTGACATATGAGATCTCACCCTCCAGGAATTTAGGAGCAGCAGTTAAGACCAGACACAAACCACTTGAAGCGGTGCTAAAAGCAGCCTAGGTACAATGTGTAAGCAGAAAATTCTCCTTTTCTGTCTGTACTGAGGTGAAAAACAATCAGGCAAGTAACTTTTGCTGCATTCTTTGTGTTTGCTTTTTCCTATTGACCAGTGAATGAATTGTGTACAGAGCATTGTGTCATGAAAGCTTAGTATGTTCTCTGCAGCAGGGCTGCAAATTAAAATTTCTGTTGTATATTTTCTTTTGGGGAAATTTAAGGAAAACATTGATTCAATGGGCAACTAAATTCCTGCCTTCTACCTCCCCTTCATGAACTAAAGCCTGGAGAGTGAAAGTACAAATTGTCCTTTTCCTTCCCTCCTTTCTTTAACATGGCTGTCATTGTTTTACAGATAGACAAAAAAATATGATTAAAATATAACACCACAGAATTTAATTTATGTTTAGCAGGAAACCTGGGAGTTCTCTTTGTTTCTTTCCCCCACCCCTTCACTTCTCTTTTCCTTCTTAAAACTTTGTGGTTTATCAGTTAAAGTACAGCAGCAGGGCCTTAAAAAGATTGAAATGGAGAATCAGCAGCATCTTGAAATGGAGATGGGAGAGAAAGGGAGGAGAAGAACAGAGGAGAAATATTCAGGTTATTAATACCAGAAATTCTTGTGCCATAAATATTGTTTCAATGTTGGAAATCTGGATATGAGGCTTGTGGTTTTGATCTTGGTCAGGGAGTGTGAATTTCACAGAGGACACAATTTCACATAGACACAACCACAGACTTACTTTGGGGCAAAGCCTAATCCAGGAGTGTGGAATAAAATGAACTCAGACAAAAAAAGAAAATCCTTTGGAACCACTCCTTGTAATGTTTTAGAGTTTCATTCTCTTTCCATTGAACTCTACCTGCCTTAGTCTATATTTGTCTTTTCAGTTAAAGAACTTTTATCTGTAGTCAAAGTTGTCTTGGCAGCAGTAGGCTGTTTTGTATTTAACACTATTTAGTTCTGCAGAACTCAGGATATTTTCAGGGTTTTGACTTGATGAAATAAAGACAGGGATAAGAGCTAAGCTCGTCCTTTTACTTTCTGATCTGAGAATGAAAAAAAAAAGAAAGAAAAGGAGAAAAGAAATCTCAGAAAGTGGTCGTTTCCTTTTGTCCTACCATTTTTTGTCTGGGCCAGGCCACAGCCTCCTGTCAGGGAATTGAAGAGAGTGATAAGGTCCCCCCTGAGCCTCCTTTCCTCCAGGCTGAGCCCTCCCAGCTCTTTCAGCTTCTCCTCACCAAACTCATCCTCCAGTGCCTTCCCCAACTCCACTCCCTTCTCTGGCCACACCTCAGTGTCATTCCATGACAGGAGCACAATCTCCTGGACAAGAAATCTGAAATACATGAGAAAATTGACTATTGCTGAATACATGAGAAAATTGACTATTGCTACCAAAATACATCAGATTTGTGGCACAGCTGTTATTATCATGAGCACAACAGCCTCACTATGTGTGTTTAGTTGGTCTGTGTGGTGGATGCAGAGGTCTGATGTATTCTTGCAGATCCAGACTAATGAAATTGATAGTTTTGATAAATTGAAAATAAAGAATTTCCCCTGGAAGCATTGTTCAATCTCTGTTTTCTGGATTTTTCCAGTCCCCCATGAGCAGGTGGGGTTCCTCCATGGCCTCCTATGACTATCCAGAGAGAAAGGGTGGAACGAAACTATCAACATTCACATATCGCTTCTCACAGCTAGTCATTCTTGGGAATATTTAAACATATTTGAGTGATTTAGGAAGATATTCACCTTGATATGCAAACTGGGGTTTTCTAAAGTCCTCTGCATTTTTAATCATAGAAATACGAAATGGTTTGGGTTGGAAAATCATTCTTAAATATCATTTTGTTGCAACCTCGTCATGGTCAAGGAACCTTCCACCAGACCAGGTTGCTTCGAGCCCCATCCAGCCTGGCCTTGAACACCTCCAGGGATGGGACATCCACAGCTCCTCTGGGAAATCCATGCCAGGACCTCACCACCCTCACAGGGAAGAGTTTCCTCCTGATTATTTTAAACCTGTTCTCAGTTTAAAGCTGATGCTTTCTCAGATCAAAGACCTGCACAGAACCACAGGATGGGTCAGGTTGGAAGGGACCACAGTGGCCCCTCTGATCCAGCCCCTCTGCTCAAGCAGGGTCACCTTGGAATGCATGGCACAGGATTGCATCCAGATGGCTCTGGAACATCACACAGAAGAAAACATTTTGTTTAATTCTCCCAACATGTTCACCAGAGCCTCTCATTAAAAAGTTGTCAGACAATCAACATGGCAGGCTGCCCTTTGTTATTTGTTCGATTTCCTCTTATGAAACAATCAAGCAATTTTGCTGTGATTTCTTCTTCTTCACCAGAGGGCAAAATAATAAAAATAACTTACACAACACTACTTTTTGCCTTCAAATTCAGGTTTAAAAAGACTTGAACATGCAGGCAGGAATCCCCCTGTTCCTAAACCAAGGCTTAATTATCTGAATTTTAAACACTTTTTTTTTTTTTTTTAAATTTATTTACTAGTGCTGCCTGATAATTAGCTCTCTGCTTTTTTCCCCTCACTGACTTTGTTTGATAAGGCTTTTATAGAGACTTGGCGTGCATAACTCACTAGGTCCCATTTGTAAGGCAGCACATCCCTCTGCCTCTGCTCTGTCCCAGCTTGGAGCAGAACAAGTCTAATTGGCACTGTTTACAAACCACTGCACTTGGGAAGAGCTGTGCCTCCATTTGATAAATAAAGATGCGAGAGATGATAACTAATTCATGCTTTGAGCCATCCACTAGTTAAGAAAGAAAGAAGTAAAATGGGAAAAGAGGCTCAAAAAGAGAAGCAGGTGCATTTGGAAAGTAAATAGTCTACTTGGAAAACAAAGAATTTTTTTAAGAGATGGTTGAGGGCAATTGATGATTTATGATGTGTGTTGGCTCAATAAAAAATTCCCATGCTGAAGGTGGAGAGGTTAAAAATCAGATAAATTAAATAAATCTAAAGAATAAAAAAGAAAAAGAATAAGCCTTTTAAGGATTTTCCCCTGCCCCACATTTAAGGAAAATTTCTATGATAAAGCAGAACCTGGCCCACATGGACTGAATGAAATCTGGATCCCTGCCCTAGAAAGGTTCTCTTATTGTTAACACAATATTTTTTTATTTAACTGAGGCATATGATTTATCAGAGAGTTCTTAAATCAGGTGGCTGGACCCTGGGAAGGGGACACTGAGGGGACAACCCCTTGGCACTACAAGGACAGAGCAAGAATTGAGCCATATTCCTCTAGAATAATATTTCAACTTCTGGTGATTTGCTATGAGGAACTTCCAGATCCAGAGGTGTCTTCATTGTCTCTAATACCCTTCAGCAACTCAACAGAATAATGATTTTAAGTGCTATTTAATAGTACCTCACTAAATAATCAGAAGCATAACTAATCTAATAGCGATGTTGAAAGTCACTCAAATGCTTATTTTTTTAATGATCTGATAGAAAAAAACCAATATATTATCTGCTGCTTTATACCTCAGGGACTAGGCTGATAGTTCAGGCTGAAAGGTAATCATCCATATTCACTGGAATCTAATTGTGTACATGAGAATTGTATAATATAGAATAATAATATAGAATTGTATAATTGTGTTTGGGAGCAATTTCTTCCTTTCTTAGTTCTAATTGATTGTAAATCAACTTTCATGTAGTACTAAATCCTCTGAACAACCTGAAGTACTAAATCACTTGAACAATAAAGCTTTTTAATTTAAGGAGTCTGTCTGTTCCCTGTGGGAAAACTGGGAAAATCTGCTTTTCTGGGATTGAATACCAGTCCTGGCTGCTTCTCAGCTATCCTGGGACAAGATGTGACTTGATATGGGGTAGAAGGGAACTGGCAGCAACTCAAACAAGTTTTCATAGAGCACAAGAATTCTTGATTCCAAAGTACCAGGTCATGGAAGGCAGATCAGCATGGCTGAGTAAGCACTTCCTGATCATAATGAAACAAGGAAAAAATTGCCTATGCAGGGACACTGACATTGGGAAAAACATTTGGACACTGCAGTGTTCAAGATGAGGCTGAAAGGGGTTCTGAGTAACCTGATCTAATGGCAGATGTCCTGGGCCATGGCAGGACTGGGTGATCTTTAAAGGTCCCTTCCAACCCAAACCATTCTCTGATTCTCTGAACCATTTTTCTGTGTCATGTCTGTGCTTAATGCATTTGGGAAGAGCTGTCATCCTGCTGTGTGGATGTAGTTTGTGGATTAATAAGAATTTCTAACATATAGTGTTGTGCCAATTCCAGAGTTCTTGTTTTATTAATTAATTCCCAGAATGGCCTGACATTTAATAAAGAGTTATCATCACATGTATCCAGGGAGGAGGTGGGCAGATTGTGAGGGATGAAAGGAGGATTCTAGTTCAGTGGAATCATCAGCTACACTGAGATGCACATGTTTACTAATCAGTAAATATTACTGTTTCTGCCCCTCTGGTGTGTTTTATTAGATCTTCTCTTTCCTGAAATAAATCAAGCTCTCAGCTTCCTGAAGCAGAACGAGAATAAAATCAGAACTTCCTTTGGAAAAAAATGGAAACCCAATTCTGAGACATGGGAAAACTTCGTCACATAAATATTTCAAGACAAAAAACATCAGAGTTTGGTATTATACCTGAGAATTTATCCCATTGTGTTTCCATGGCATTCCATGATTTTTGAAGGACAAGTGAAGAATATTGGCATCTTCACCATATGTGGAAAAAGGTTTTTTGTCACTATAGGTGCAGCACACAGGAAAGGTTTTGAAATTGCAGACAGTGAATTTCTGGGAGATAAAGGGGCTGCATGGGGGAACATCTTGTAAACTACCCCTAAAAAGTCCTTGTAAAGCCACAGAAGAAACACAGCAGCTGACAGCATGCTTACATTGGCTCTTCAGAACACTGCATTGAGAGATGAAAGTTTATAGGGGGGTCAACCATTTCTGAAAAATTAGGACATCAGTGGTCTACAGAGAAGACAGAAATCATTTTAAACTATTAGCTGCTGTATGAGAGAGAATGAAAAACATCTATTGAAAGTAAAAGAGAAGAGAGTGCTCTGGAGTTTACTCCACAGAGCCAAAATACACTTCTTGATTTTTTTCTTCAGCTTCTCTTCACTTCAAATATCATTGTAAGATATCACATAGGTTTGGTCTATGTGGATTCTTAATTTGATTTCTGAAGAGATCTTTAGCTTAAAAAAAAAAAAAAAAACTATATGCAGAAGGCATCCACCTCCATAGCAAAAACCTTGAGATTATCTAATGAAGCTAAACATGAAATGAGCAATTTCAGAGTCCTGCAGCCAATAGATCCTGACCTGGGGTACTGCTAGATGGAAAACATCTGGCAAACTCGGAAGTGCAGGACAGATTTAGAAAGGTAACAGCTTGCAAGGGCTGGAGGTGAAGGACAGAGTAAGGTTGGGAAGAGGGATGGGGTAAAGAGGTGGAGGAGAGATGTAGAAAAATGTGGTTTTGAAATGTGAGCTGATGAAGGGATTCTATAGGGAAAGAGAAACACTTCTCTTGGGTTGGGAATGGCAGGACATGAAATATCAAGCTTAAACTGAAGCAAGCAATGCTCTTCCGGGGCATTTATGAATAAAGGCAGCACAAATAACAATCAGGCAAAACCCAATGGAACTGAGTGAGCTGCTGTACCAGTGTGTGAAGACAAACTGATTTCTCCAAGGCTTCCCTGAAAACATCTCTGCAGTGACAGGACAAGGTGAAATGGCTTTTAGCTGAAAGAGGCTGGATTTAGTCTGGGTATTAGGAAGAAAATGTTTACTGTGAGGGTGGTGAGGCACTGGCACAGGGTGCCCACAGAAACTGAATTCCCCATCCCTGGAAGTGTTCAAGGCCAGGCTGCATGGGGCTCTGAGCAACCTGGGGTAGTGGAAGATTCCCTCCTTATAGCAGGGAACTGGATCTGGATGATTCCTATGGCCCCTTCCAACCCAAACCATTCCATGATGAAAAAAAATAATCCACAGCTAATTAAAGAAAGCAGAGAGAGCAATGACAACTGACTGTGCATTTCTCAACAGCAACAATTGCAGCCAATGCTGGTGAAATTCCAGAAATTTTCAAGGATCTTCTACTTAGAAAATGGAAAGAAGAATTATCCACTGAGTACTCACTCAGAGTTATCCCTGCGAGGGTTACCACAGCTGCTGACTGGCATCCCAACCATCAGAGGTCTCATCACACAACTCCATAGTCCCATTTGACAACTGTTTGGGAATTGAAGTGAGCCAAGTTTGCCCATGGCCAAACAATCCAGCAGTGCCAGCAGCATAAAAAAGCAGATTTCTTGAGCTTATCTGAACTGCTATAAAGAATAGGAGCTTTTTGGGTGAAAGCAACCAGTTAAAATTAAAATTGGAAATTATTTTTATCACTAATGACTTAATTAAGGGACAGAAGAGGCCAGATAAATAGACAGATGAATAAGTAGTTCAAAGAAAATATGGTTGAAAGAGGATTCTCCCTGCTACAGCTTAACTTGCCACAATTATCTAATAATCACAGTAAATATGGAGATCAGCAGATTATTTTCTCAACATCGAATGACTTATGTGGCATGTCAGCAAAACACTCAGGAGAATAAAACACAGCAGCAACTGCTCTCTAATTACTCTTTTCAGATGGAGTAATGATCTTTAATGTGCAGTGGATCTCATTAATTAACTCTCAGATTTTAATTAACTCTTTGCCTAATTTACCTGCCATAATACATTATCGAAAATGTCATCTTAACAGGTTTTTTTGCTCATTTGGGGAGGGGAAAGAGGAAACTGTATGTTCATGAGTGGTTTTTGTTTCTTCTTTTCTGGAGACTCTTCTGGTAATGAGCAGCTTTCTTAATACAGATATATGGAGCAAGAACCTGTTGGAACCTCCAATTTGTTTGGTTGCTCAAATCTAATGAATTCAAGGGGATTCATAGAGGATGATAGTCTTCAAATGTGCCTCACACATCTTTTAGGGTTTCTTTAGGTGGTTTAAAAAATTGTTAACTGAAGCAGAATTCCTCTCCTCAGAAAGAAACAGAAAAACCTGGTCTGCTACACCAGCCACTGAAAGAAATGTACTCTAAGTCTTATTTATTATTAACAACTGCCTTTGTAAACACTGGATAGTCTTCCTGCCCCATAAAAACAAATATCTGAGGGCTCCCTACACATTTTAAAATTTACTTTTAATCCAAGCAGTGTAATTAAAAATAAATAGAAAGTACCAGTGTAGCCTGTGGCAGTAATCCCATGGAATGATGTACAAGGCTCTTCCTTGGGTTTGCTTCATTAGTGCTGCCTCTATCAAGGAGCACAAATTCATGGCAGAAATTAATGCATCTGGTGTTTGATTGCCCTCAATATGAGTTTTGCTCATCTGGAGTAGATTTTTCCTTGCTATTCCTTCCTAGGGAATAGTGGTAGAGTCAGTACCTTGTTACAGTACAGGAGTGGGCCTTCCTTAAGGTCTTTCCTTAGGAGTCCAAAGTGAGAGTTCCCTCAGATTTCTTTCTTTCCTTAAGAGTCCAAAGTGAGAGTTCCCTCAGATTTCTTTCTTTCCTTAGGAGTCCAAAGCAAGAGCACTCTCAGATTTCTTTCTTTCCTTAGGAGTCCAAAGTGAGAGTTCCCTCAGATTTGTTTCTTTCCTTAGGAGTCCAAAGTGAGAGCTCCCTCAGATTTCTTTCTTTCCTTAGGAGTCCAAAGCAAGAGCACTCTCAGATTTATTTCTTTCCTTAGGAGTCCAAAGTGAGAGTTCCCTCAGATTTGTTTCTTTCCTTAAGAGTCCAAAGTGAGAGCTCCCTCAGATTTCTTACTCCCTAGCAGCTCTCCTCAAAGAATTGAGACCAAATTATTGTGTCCCTTTGAGGTGAACACCTGATTTTCAGTTCTGTCTTCACCACGACGCTCCTATGAAATCCTTGTTTCTCTCATTCCCTCTTCACACATCTCCCACATCCACTCTGTAGCCTTAGCAAATCATAGAAAATCAAGGAATATCCTGAACTGCAAGGGACCCCCAGGGATCCTTTAAGTCCAGCTCCTGATCCCTCAGAAAGCATTTCTCACTTGGCTTGGACCAGACCACAGATTTTCTATTTCATGTTGCTACTTAAGTAGTAGAGGGAAATAAACATCTTCACTTACACTGACATTTTGGCTTATACTTTTGCAGAAGATCTATTGCATTTTCTCCCTCCCTCCAGTATTTCCCAGCATTTCTAAGGCACGCTGATGGATATTTTTAGGCAAACCTCTGTGGAAAGATGTTCTGTTTATAGTCAGGCACTTATGAAGATGAATATGCTGTAAACAATGACTACGCTTGATAGTGATCCTGCCCTGATCTAACATTTATTGATGTAGGAAATTAGAGACTTGTGCTAAGCTGAACTAATTGCCATAACTACAGCTGTAGACAACGGAGACCCATTAATTACCTAAAAAAATAACAAAAAAAGTTCTAATTTGTTTCAGGGATATTAGATTTTGTCAGATTCCCCTTACTTTACAACCCCTATATGCATGTATCCACCATATTTTTTTCCTGATGTTTCCTAAGTAGAAAAGCAAGTTTATCATGAAACATGACAAATTTCTGGAATGTAGACAGGGGAAGGAGTTCTGTAAGGATAAAGAGATGGCTGGAGTCACTCATTTTGGGTTTGGCTGTGGTATAAAAGTCAAAGACATAGAATCTGCTCTTGAAGCACTTGAAACCAACATTATCTGGAGTTTTAAAGTGGTTTATTTCTTCTGTTTTCAGGCAAGTTATTTCATCTTGGACAAGAACATTGGTGACATTAGAAGCACTGTTGACTTTACCTTAGGCTTCTTCTGGTTCTCCTGCAATGCTTCATAAAAATTATGACTTTGCAATAGCAAAAGCAAAAGCTATAATTAATAACAATAGTAAATTGATTTTCCTCCTCTGTTATAAATTTGATGGGGATGCCAGATTTGATAAGGAAGCAGCAAGAGGTGAAGAATGCTTTTCAGTCACTGGGATAAAAAAGCAGAAATGCTCAGGTAGTCTTTAAAACAATATCCACTGCTGTGGATGAAACCTTTGGAGTGAAGCATGGCTGGAGGGGATTGATCAGATATAGCAGTAAGTTAATGGTGAACTGAATTCTAAGAGAGAGAAAAAAAAAATCTGGGATGTTTATATGTCCATATTTCTCCTAGGTCTTCAAAAATGATACCAAAAAATGGTGTTGTGAAGAACTTAAGTTAAATAAAATATTCCTCTCTAAGTTGTAGAATCCCTTGCCTATAACAAGAAAATTAATTGCTCATTTTTGGTAACTAAGACCTTCACAGCCAGATAAATATTTAACCCTAAGTTGTCCAAGTAGAAATTTATCCACTTATGGGAAAATAGCCCCCCATCCTTGCTGTGCCTTGTCTTGATCCAAGAACGTGACAGGAGACCTATGGATGTTCATTATCTAACCCAGTGCTCGAGCCTGCACTGTGGGAGACCATTGTGCTGTGATCCCCTGCTGAAAGGGATGCATTCCACAAGAAATACAAATTTTGGGCTTCTTTTAGAATTCCTTTCAGGTATATCTTCAATGGGCACATGAATTTCCCATTTTTTAAGCCATTATCAACTAGATGAAAATCCCGAATGTATTAATGTAACAATGATGTTAAGGAAGACATCCTTATCCACGATGAAGGAACATCCAGCATTTGTATCCCACATCCTATAATTTCTTCCCTTCTGGATTTTACCTGTATTTATTGCTTATTGCCTACACCTGCTGGAAAAATGACCATGGGTGGCTTCATTTTTAAAAAAACTTCAATCACACATTCAGGAAGCCATGTCTCATTTTAAGTCATTAGATAAGTGGTTCTAGGATTGTGTTTCTACTGTTTATTTAATTGGTTGTGATTTATTCAGAGTTCCCAGTATTGTAATCATAGATGGCAAGAGACTGAACAAAGCCCTGATTCAAAGGAAAGATAAATTACCCCTTAATCTTGTAACATCATCCTAAAGGATAAACAAAGACAGAAATATTGCTAAACACTGAACACAGACCTGCAGAGCCCCTGGCAATCTGGAATTTGAACTTAATTCTCTCAGTTTTCAGTGCTCTGCTGGTCCTAATGCCCACAGACAGCCCAGCACATATCTGTCTCAGAAATCTAACTGTTGGGGGTATCCTGCACTGGATGGAATAAAACAAACCAATAATTTCTTTAGTTAGTGACCTAACTGATGAGGAAAGAGAGGCATCAGCTTTGAGACTCTCCTCCTCAGAGCAAGGAGTGCCTTTCCTCTCTTCACAACAAAGCAGGATTTCCAACCAGCAACATCCCTTTTCCTATCACCCACCAGCATCTTGTTTTACAGCACCAGGGATCTAGAATTCTCCTGCTGATCTCCAGTACCTGATTGTTTGATTGATTGATTGATTGATTGACTGGTTGATTGATTGACTGGTTGATTGAGTTCCAGTGATTTACAGCGATCAGTGATGCAATGCCCAGGGGAAAGGCAGCTGCTGCTCTCCCACTGGTCATGGTCAGATATATTTTCTGATTCAACCCAATATTCCCAGTTTACAATGTAAAAATGGGCCTGCAGTTTCTTCCATGTCTGATTCCCCAGACTTGGTGCTGATCTGCCAGGTTTTAATGAAAGACAAAAGAAAGTTCTTTCAGATCATCGGGAACACTGGCTTTTAGTGTGGCTTAATGACACTCATTAGATGTTTCACCATCATGCCTCTATTTATACACAAATGAAGGAAGCTTCCTCGTGTGGCCTAAAGTATCTAATTATGGATTTCTGGCTTCAAACGGGACCATGTAGGTTTCCCAATCATTCCCTGCAGTTTTCCAGCACACAGTTTTATCTCAAAAGCTCATAACAAGGCTGGAATAACTCCTCTGATGACAATTCCACAACTTCCATTGACAATTACCTCTAATCCCAGAATGATTGTTAAGTTATGATATTTCTTTTCATGTTGCTTTCAAGTCCTCGTTAGTGAAGTCCCCCTAGTTTTGCACACCCTGCTTTGTTCTGTTTATGGGCTCCACTTGTCTCTAAGAGATGCTTGAGCCCTTCTACATCAACTCTTTAAGCAATGCCTACATCCTTTTCTCTGAACAGAGACTGCTCAACTTCTTTTTAATTACCAGAATCCTATATACAAAATTTTCATCTTTATTTCATATCTCCCCTCTCAGCTCTCTTCTAAAGAACCACCGTATTGGGATAACTTCAGCATTTGTAGTCTAACTCGTTAGTGTTGTACAGATTATTATATTTTCGTGTAAGTGCTCCCTTTTGAGTAGCCATGTAATCTTTTTGGATGTTTGAGGAAGACTGAGGAAGAATTTTTTTTTTCAGTCTTCAGTTATTAGGTTTTTCATGTGCTCAAAGACTTATTTAATCACACATAAAGAACTTAGGCTGTTTGTCTTAAAAAAGGACAACCGAGAGGTGACTCTATTACGGTTTAAATATCTCCACAGGGAGAAATACCAGGTAGTAAAGAGATCTTTAATTTAGTAGAGAAAGACATAACAAGAAACAGAGCCCAGAAGCAAGAAACATATAAATTCAAATTAGAAACAAGACATGAATCCTAAAACACATGAAAAAAATTAACATAGACTAAAACTCCCAATGGTTTTGGTGAATGCTCCATCTTTTTGAGCTCTACAGGCCATATGCAGGTGTTTTGTTTTTTTTCTGGGAGGTATTTTTCACAAATATGCATTTTGGATTCATCACACAAGAAACAGGAAAAAAAGTCTTGGCTTTTTTTCTTCAGAAAGCTACAGAAGATGTTTTAATAATTCTTTTAGGCCTCAAAACTTGTGAAATATTTGATTGACAAGACAATCCCGTTGCTATGGATATTAGGAGAAAAAACTGACAACAGCAGGATGGGAACTTAGTTGTGAGACAGATAGCTTGATGTATAAAGGGTCAGAGCAAATTTAATTTCTGTGTGACACATACACACAGAACCTGTCTTCACTAACAGAAATATATAGAAAGAGGCACACTGAGGAGAAAAAAAAAAACCTCACTGAAGCATATGGGCCATCCTGCTTCCAGATCTTGCTCTGGATATAAGTGGGTGGAAGAAGAAATAGTGTAGGACAGATATTAATTCATATACTCACAGAACAGCCCAGGTTGGAAGGGATATCAAAAGACAATCTGGTCAAGTTTCCATGGGAAAGGGGGCCTAGATGAGGTCATCCAGCACCCTGTCCCATCCCATCCTGAGAAACCCTGGGGTTGTTTTGTTGTTCTCACCATAAAAGTTTTCTCCCTCATATCAAGATGAGACCTCTCCCATTGGTACCCATTTCTCCTCATCTCAAGTGGCTCCTCATGAAGAGAAAGACTCTGCTCTTTTTGAGCCACCCTCAAAGTACTGGAATATTTTGGTGAGGTATTCCTGAGCTTTCTCTTCTCCATGGGAGACATCAATCCACTATTTCTTCCCAGGACAGGCTCTCCAGCCCTTTGATCATCCTTCCCTCCTCTGGAGCTGTTTTGCCAGTTTTTTTGAATGCCAAACTTCTGTGTTGGATTGCATTTTCTACAGAAGAATGATTTTAATTTTGCTTTAAGAGTCTCGCTCTATCAATCTGAGGCCCACATGTTAATTTCTCAAAATCATTTTGAATGTTAATCCTATCCTTTTAAATCCTTTAATAACCTCTTTCTTTTTAATGCCTGAAGTGCTTTTCCTATAGCATCTTCTGCATTTCTAGTGAAAATACTGAATATATAGAATCCAGAAGTAGTTGCTGCTTGATTTTTCCTCTGAATTCTTCAACATCATTATAGCCAGCTGTACACCCATTTTACAGTAGTTACAAGGAAAGTGCATATTCCCCTTTTTAAAGACTTCATGAGGATTCTGGAAATGAAGGGGTGTGGACCTGGCTCCCTACCTCGTCAGTTAGAAATATTTTGCTAAAAATAACAAGGAGAAAGGAAAGATCAAAGTTTTGTGCTGTAGATGCTCAGAGATCTCAATAGCAGCAAGTTCTTGAATGAATTTGCTCTTTTGTCTGCTAATCCTGAAAATATTTCCCTTTCATTCAAGGTTAAAGAAGAACCTGGATAAATCGAGAGCTGCCTCAGATTTAGGATGAAGTGTTTTGCCATGACATGGTACAGACAGTTACTGCAGGAGAAATGAGCCAAGAACAATCTCACTTGGTCTTAATTTCCTTTACTTTGGCAAATGTCACATAGAAAAAAATTCAAATTCACCCAGTCAAAGTGGCTTCCTAACCTGGTCACTCTCAATTTCATATATTCTGTTTCACCCTTTGTTCTGCTTTGGTCAATCTGTAGCTCCTTTCACCGAAAGAAAAATAAAATGGAACCCCTTAAAACACAGGCCCCAAGCTCAAAACAAACACATGGGGCTCTAAACACTCCTTTTCCCTCTTTTGGAAGTTTGATCCTTCTGGAAGCTGTGGTCACACCAGCTCTCAGAATCGTGGATTCCCTGAGGCTGGAAAAAGCCATCATCAAGTCCAAGTTCCAACCAAATACCACCATGCCCACTAATGTGCCACATCTGCATGTTTTTTGAACCCTTCTGGAGATGGTGACTCCACCACTTTCCTGGGGAGCCTTTTCCAGTCCTTAATGATCCCTGGAACACCACAGATAACTGAAGAAACTCTTCTTACAGGTTCACTTCCATTTCCCAGGAGGTTTTGCTGCTGCTGTCAAGCATTTGATACAGCATGGGATCCTCTGGGACAAAACCCTCCAGAGCACAGGGACAATGGACTCAGCAGCAGAGCAGTGGTCCATGCTTGGCCTGATGGAGCAAAATACTGCAGGAAAACAGGATTTTATTCCACATGTTGTGAGGACTGATGCAGTTGCTCGTGCAATAGAGATGGAACGACACCTCTGGGTTATACACGCAATTATTTCAGTGTAAACACGGGAAAATGTTGCTTACAGAAATAGTTACCCGCAGTTCTAACTTGCTCTGCTCAGGTATTTACTTAATTTGAAACAAGAAAGGCAGTCATTATGCATTAATTTCTCCCAGGACACAGTGAACAAGTTTTCCCTGAATAATTGTGTAGATAGCTCTGAAAAATTGGTCTTGGAGTGCCTGTAGCAATAGATACATTCATCATGAGAGCGCTACCAAAATGCTATATTTAAACTTATCTAAGACTCTGAGAAAGTGGGAGTCTTATTAATGCAATTGTATTTGCAAACACAATCTAGTTAAAGAAGAATGGAAGGAATATAGATTACTCTTCCTCAGGGAGAGAATAATTTTCTCCAGAGGTTAATAAAGAGATGATCTACACTCAGGAGATTATTTTTCTAAGTTAGTTGCACTCAAAAAATCATAAATAAATAAAATAATATTTAGTACTGTATTAATTGCTAGGAAAAACACTTTAAACACATCAGACATCTGTAATATGTTTTTCTACACACCCATATTGTACTACAGATAACGGATTTAATTAATGCCTATTTGTTTGCAGAAGTGTTCCCATCATTTATTTTAATGGCATCCATCATGGAAAACCATCTGCTGTTCACAAGGATATTATCTATATTTCTATTGAGGTTCCATTTAAATGTACAATTATCAAATAATTGGCTATCAGATGTTAAAAAAAATTTATTTAATCTCAGTTTATTTTAAAAGATTCCTACTCAAGATCTGATAATCTCTGCCTGTTGCAGACTCTAGATTTAATCAGTTTAAGGACTAAAATAGAAATAAGTTATTTATTTCAATTTTTTCTACATAATATGCAGATAATAAGGACAAAATATACAGAAATAGGGCACACACCTTCCTCTCTGGAGAAAGTCATCATTTCAGTCTGGCTACTGAGGCTCCCCCATGCCACAGAGGTGTATTTAGAGTCCTGAAATCTTTTAAGAAGAAGGCAGTATGAAAAACTGGCACCTACTTAAGCTACACTTTTAAAGATGCATGACAGAATTACAGGAATTTAATAACTCAATCTCCTGGAGCCCTTGTACATATTTTCAGGACTATGACACTTCATTTTCTTATCCCAGGTAAATGTTATAACTCATCAGACATTTCTATGCTGATGATAACAAAGATTTTCAGAACAAAACATGTCACAAGAAGTGTTTCCAACCACAGGATGGACTGGGACTCGGCTCAGCTTTGAAGCAAGAGATATTCAAAGTGAGTATTAAAAACAGGGAGCAGGTGACAAAAGAAACGAGTTTGTACTGTGAGGAGGAAAGCACAATACCTGGGACCTCATTTCTACTTCTAAAGCTGTCATTTTCCATTCACTTCTCACTGGAACAGATTCTTGTGTAATGCAGGGTGAAGATATTGGTGTGAGACGTTCAACAGATCCATCTTCCTGTCAGGATAAGATCTGTGTGTGATCATCAGTCCTTCTCTTGGGCTGCTCTGCATCTTCCTCACAAGATCTCCGCTTTGGTGATCAGCCACAGGACCTGAAGGAATGGCTGGAGCTGTGCCAGAGGAGGTTTAGGTTGGACATTAAGGACAAAATTCTTCACCCAGAGGGTGGTTGGGCACTGGCACAGGCTCTCCAGAGCTCCAGAAGTGTCTGTACAACTCTCTCAGGCAAAGGGTGGAATTCTTGAGGTGCCCTGTGCAGGGCCAGGAGTTGGATTTGCTCATCCTGATGAGTCCCCTCAAATCAGGATGTTCTTGGACTCCATGAATAAACGAGAGTCACAGGGATATGTGGTTGGTAATATGGACAATTCCCTTGTGTGGTACAGTCTTGGAAACCTAAAATATCAACTTCAAAACTCAGTCATTTGCAATTATCATGAATAGCAAGCCTAGAATAACTCACAAAGCTTTTCATTGCTTTTTTAAAAGCATGTAGAAAAAGAACCAGGGAGAAGAAGGCCGGGCTGATTGGGGCTTTGAGCACCCTGGTCTCATGGAAGGTGTTCCTGCCCACGGTTGCAATGAGAGAATCTTTAAGGTCTCTTCCAACCCAGGCCATTCTAGGATTCTATGAAAATATGAAAATATGAACTCTCCAGACAGAGCTCTGCAGGCATCACTGTGAAAATACCAGACTGTGTGGAAAAATGGCAAACAAGAAGTCCTTGTTCTGGATTTCTTACAACCTCACTTGTCTGGAAAATCTTCTGGAAGCTTTTTGTCATTTACAGCTTGGGTTGTGCACATTTTGTCTGAAATGAAGACCATCCCACCAAGTAAAGACTTTTCTCAGAGGCAGCAGTGAAAAATGAGGCTGTTTGTTCTTCTGCAACTCTTCTAGATAAACATTTCTTCCTCCTTGTTGCAATTTAATCATACACTGATAAGGAATAGCATTTTAGATTTCTATTTGGTTCATTAATTCTTTTGCAAGTGAGGGTTATGAAAGGAGGTTAAAAGACAGTGAAATGAGCAAAACAATTCCTAATGCAGCATAATTTTTTCTGTATAATTTCTACTTAAATAAATAATATTTTTTCCCCTCTGTGTTATTGGATGCTTACAAGTTTTCTTGTAAGAAAAGCCAGAATTTTAAATTTCCTCTGATCACAGAAGCATAGACCTCACCCAGACTCTGAGCCTGTATTTGCATTAACGACACAATGGACTGGAAGTTATGAAATCTTGTTGGGATTCTGGATTCCCCAGTTTGAATACTGCCCTATTATAATCATATTTAGCAGCTTGGAGCTTGGTCATATCTTAGTGGCCTGGAAGATAGAAAAAACTAGCTCAGAACTTTTTTTTTTTTTTTTTTTTTTTTTTAAACGATGTATCAATTTTCTAACTTTTCTATTTTAATTGTTTTTTTTCTGTTTTGTCATTTTAAATTATAACTGGATGTTGTCTTCTACTTCACTTTTGTTTTTTTTTTTCTTTTCATGTTCAAAATACTTTAAGTTTTTTAAACAAAAGCAGACAGGATTATGATATTAATATTGGTATTAATGGTAGATTTTTAATGTTGCCCAACACTCAGTCAGCTCCTTGGGGAGTGGGATGTTACCTCTCGGGCACAGGGTGGAATTCTTGGGGTGTCTGGTGCAGAACCAGGAGTTGGAATTACTGATCCTTGTGGGTCCCTTCCAGCTCAGGATATTCTGTGATTGTTTGTAAGCAACTGGGAGAAATCAAAACAAAATAAATAGAAGCCCAAGAAAAATCAAAGGACAGCTTCCATCTGACCTAGGAATAAATCAAAAATGGATCTCTCTACCTACACTTTAAATAAATATTCTGTATATTACTCCTGTGGTTCTGAGAATGATTAATCAAGACTTAATGCTGTGATGGTGTGACTGATGTATTTAATCACAAAAGCAGAATAACAAAGTGCAATCAATATTGTAATGGAGGTTTTTTTAGCCCACTAGATTCAAGATGCCAGCCAGTTTAGGCAGTAAAGCAGGAAATGTTCTGCTTCAGTACCTCATTTGCTGTGTTTCTGAGCAACATTATTTTTTTTCCTATATAATGCATATTTCAAAATCAAACTCAAGAGATCCTCTCGAATTAATGCTGGGAAGAAAAATATTTTTATCAATAATTACTTTTTGGTTTAGTGGTTGTTTGTGGGATACTGCTATTTCTTCAATATATCTGTTTTCTTGTGCAAATGCATTTCTCCATGATCCAGCAGCCTTTCAATCACTGATTTTATTACAAAAACTAAGTGAAATAACTTTTTTCTCTTCACAGAACTCTTATGTATCACTATAAATTTCCTGTGTATGAAACTACAATAAAAATAATAAATAATAAATAATAAATTAAATAATAAAGAAATAAAACAATAATTGAAACATTATTATTGATAATAAATATAATATAATATAATATAATATAATATAATATAATATAATATAATATAATATAATATAATATAATATAATATAATATAATATAATATAATATAATATAATATAATATAATATAATATAATATAATACAATATAATACAATATAATACAATATAATACAATATAATATAATAATAGCAATAATAATAATAATAGCAATAATAGCAATAATAGCAATAATAATAATAATAATAATAATAATAATAATAATAATAATAATAATAATAATAATAATAATAATATTTCCATTGGAGAGTAATTTTGTAAATATTTCACAAAGACAGACAGGGCTGTTATAGGATTAATGTTGCTTCCTGTGCAGAAATGCTGAGGAAAGCAGGAAAGTAATTTCATGAGAATCTTAAGTACCCATCATCCCAAACTGGAATTTTAAGGGCAATTCCATTCTGTCTGAGAAAAAAAAGATCTCATCAGCATGGAGATGGCTGAGAAGATAAAGAGAGTTGGTACAAATAACATCTCAAGCAATATCAGAATAAAAACTGCTGTTATGCCTGTTTGCTCAGTGAACAACCACTTAAACATGTAAACTTTAACACTTTAACACTTTAATCCAAATAAAAGAAATAGCAGCCTAAACATACTCATGCCTAATAAGTCCTTCTTCTTAAAGGGATGCACTCTAATGAAATTCAAGTGAAATTTAAAATATGCTGTATATGTTCAGAGGAACCATGAGGTCTTATTGCCTTTAGCTCTGCTGCGTGGATTCTCCAGAGTCTGTTGAGATGATTGATCTCTTAGAATGTTGAGAACCTTAATTCAAGTTTCTCTCTGGGTTCAAGAATCCATTTTCTTTAAATTTTTGGATACTTTTTACCTTCATGAGCTGCATCTTTCTGATGAATAAGCAGAGTGAAGCACCATCAGCAGTTGTCAGACAATAGATCTGAGCAAATGCAGTTTCTTTAGAGAAAAGGCAGAAAAAAATATTTCTTTGCATGTGCACTTGGCTCAGTCTCCTTACCCAGGGAGTGAAGTCACTAAATTTAAGGCAGATTTAAGGAAACCAGACTCTTTTACATGGAAAATTGCTGGCCATTTGCAGTTTTCTGCTAAGTGGGAGCAAATAAAGAAGGGAGTTCTCAAAGCAGCAGGGAAGGGAGAGAGAAAGATTAAAGAAGTTTTTCAGGAGAAAATGGAAAATGTCCTGGCAGGTAAAATAAAAAGTGAGGTTCCACAGTCATTTCTGAGGAGTCTCTCATCTCTCAGAGCCTGAGCTGAGGTCCTGTTGTGCCAAATCCAGACCTGGAGCAGGTAAGAACAAGTGTATTTATACTTAGAATTCTTTATAATATCTGCCTACACATGGAAAACTGAACTGGGTATTTCTTTGAATGCTGAACAATTTCAGGTACAGGGAATGGTCTCTGGAGATCTCCAGTGAGAGAGATCAAGGAGAGGTAGGATGCTGCTGGTGCAGCGCTGGTGGCTGCTTCAAAAACAGTCAGGGAGCAGACAGCTCTTGGGCATAAAAATGGTCCAAAGCAAGGTTTACATCTCAAATTTCTGCCTGGAGCTCCCCACCCTTTCTGGGCTTATCCTAAATATTTTTGGAGACTCAGGGAATGGTTTACATTGGAAAAGACTTCTGAGATCTTCGAGTTCAAGCATTAACCCAGCACTAGCAAGTCCAGGGTTAATCTGTGTCCGCTAGTGTCAAATCTTCTAAATGCTTGCAGGAATGGTCACTCCACCACTTCTCTGGGGAGCCTGTCCAGATGCCTGACAATCCTTTTGGTAAGGAAATTTTTCCTAATATCCACTTCCTTTCATCCTAACACTTCTTGCCTGGGAGGAGAGCCTGACCCACACCTGGCTACACTCTTCTTTCAGGGAGTTGTAGAGAGTCAGAAATTCTCCCATTGAGAGTTTTCTTTTTTTTTTTTTTATTTTTTCCAGGCTAAACAATCCCAGTTCCCCCAGCTGCTCTTCCCAGGACTTGTACTCCAGACTGATCCCCAGCTTCACTGCCCTTCTTTGTACGCTTATTTTGGTCCCTTCAGGATGCTATAGGATGATAATTCAATTTTAGGAGTGAGAGCAACTGCTGCAAACCAGATTTCATCCACACCACAGGCCAAAAATACATATCCCAGTGAATGAGAAACAACAGCCTGAACAGCTGGTTTTTGTAGCATCCTGGGAGGCAAAGATTGAAATATCCCAGACACTGTGGTCCTGCTGATACAAATTCTGGAAAGCTGGGCTTTCACCCCTGGAAATTTGGACAGATGCTGTGTTCATACAGAATTATTTATTTATAATTTTAATGATTTGTTACATATATTCTTAGTGGTTAAGAGCATTTCACTCACTAATAAAAGACATGGATAAATACAGTTTGAGCTGTAATTACTATCTCTCTGTGCCTTCAGCAGGGAATTTCCCACTGTTTGCTGGGTGTCCCATGCTCACCAAAAGCATAAAGAGCTTCTTAGAGTAAAACAAATTCCTCTAACAAAATTTGGGAGCAACAGGACTCAACCTGAAACAAATACCCCAAATTATTATCACTGGTTTTGAGTTGTAGGAATTCCAAAGGATCTGAGAAGCCTTTTCTGCACTTCCTTTAATTTGTGTGTCAACAGATGGAAGTAGCTGTCCTTGGGATGGACAATTATTATAATAGTGTGCTAAATGAAGTCCAAAAAAATTTCTTTCATAGTTTTATTGCATTAAATGCAAAATGAACTCAGGGTAGTAGTGGTGCATCTCCTACTAAAACAACAAATAGGGTATTTTTCTCCTTTTTTTCATATTACTAGCTCAAAAGAAGTTAAACCTGACAGATAGAAGATTGTGTGTCTCCTGCACTTAGGAGCCCTTGCATCACAGGCACAAGGAACGCTGTTGACAAAATTGAGCTGAAAATAAAACTTGTGCCACTGAACACCTGCAATAGCTAATATTAGGATCTATAAAAAGACCCTGCAAAGTCAGTAGGATATTTAGCTCACTATTTAATCTCTTGGAAGGCAGAGCAGCGTCCAATTCTGTGTCCAAGGAACAGCTGCATGTGTAGGTGTGGATTATTCCAGAAATATTCCAGTCAAAGGCAAAGAGAGACAGCTGGTTGTCACAAAATTATTTCAATACATAAAAGGAAAAACTGGAGGTCAGTGATTCTGCATTTATTCCAGACCTATGACTTGACCTGTTGGACAGAAAGAGGTGATCGCTGTCTACTTTGCCTCAATCAGCTTTAGAAGTAGGAAAAACAAAACACAGCTAAAATGAAAAATTAAAAGCTATGAGTATTTTATTAGACACTCAGTAAATTGCAGTCCAAGAAAGGCCACACTGATTATTAGCCAGCCTGGACTGCCAGGAAAATGAAAGTAAGTTATAAAAGATAACAATTTCTAGGTAGACATAGATCTATAAATATAAACAAATGGAAGGAGGAAAGAATTGAAACAATCAATATAATTAAGAAATGAGAAAATGGATAAGTAGTAAGGGAAATAAAACACAGGGAAATATTTGATTAAAAAACTATAGGTTACTATAGGTTAGGTGTATCACATATCAAAATATATAAAAAACAAAATAAAGGTACCTTTCCCAAATGTCAATCGATGTGAAACCATCACATTGTGTTACTGGACCCCTTATGAATTGATGTGGGAGAATTGATGGTAAGAGTAAAGAACTATTTGTAATATAATTAAATAATTATATCATTTAATTATTAAATAATTATTAGTATTTATTTATAACATAAATAATTGACAGTGTTAGAGGATGACAAAGGAGATCTCATTCTACTCGACCAGTGGCTGAAGTGGATGCTCAATGTCTACCATAAACACTGAGAGGTCCTAAAAATGAATTTAAAAGTTTGAAGATAGGAATCCAAGAAGTCTGCTGAAACATTCCTTTGCTTGAATCAAACCCTGGGGAAATATCCTGGCCAGTGCTGTTGCTGAGAGTGGTCTGTGGGATCCAAGAGGATCCATGTGAGGTGGCACCGGTGTTGCACAGCAGGAGGTTTTCCTGTTAGGTAGAAAGAAAAAGAATCATGAGTAAAGCACCAGAAGAGGTTTCCCAGAGATGCTGCATTTTTGGGTGGAAAACCTGATCTAGCACAGAAGTCAGTCCTACTTTGTGCAGTATTATTGCAATCCTGTATGGTATTCCTGGCCTTAGGCCCACAGAATCACAATGTTTGGGAAGGACCTCCAGGATCATTGAGTCCAACCTGTGACCGGTGTTATAAATGCATATCATATTATTGGCTTTTCACAAGTATTATAATGAATATTATATGTATAAGATTAGAAAATTTAGCTGTAATAATATAGTCTTCTTTATTTCTGTTATTAATGAAACTTAGAAATAGTGGTATAATACATGCATGTTAAGCTACGACATAGCATTAAAACAAACACTACTTTCGTTTGTGTAACCCAAAGACTGAAAAAGATAGCTGGAGATCTTTTTTTCTTTTGTAAACTATCTTATCCAGATGAAGACAGCAGTGACCAGAACTCTGGGAGGAGGAATTCATTGCATTTCTGGTATCAGGGAATGTAAATCTCAATGGCCCCAAGAAGATTGATCTATTGGGAAGGGGGCAAGAGAAAACTAAACAGAAGAACACCAAAGATCCTAAGAAGAATGTATGAATATGTATGAGAATTTATGGATATGTAGCAGGGTTCTGTTTTTAAGGGACAATCCTTTGTTAGTAAGGTGAGCTCTCTTGGCTGAATGCAGAGACACCCGGCCGTATTTGTATACTTTATTTTTTTCTCCTAATTGTTTTTTTATTAAACTTTTAAATTCTATAAAAATTATGTGAACTTCGTTTTTCACACCAGACACCACCTTGTCACCCAGACCAGACCCCTGAGTGCCAGTTCCAGTCATTCCTTGAACACCCCCAGGCCTGGGGTCTCCACCACCTCTCTGGACAGTCCCTTCCAATGCCTGACCAGCTTTTCACCCATTTCAGTGAAGAAATTCTTCCTGATGCCAAACCTGAACCTCTCCTGGCACAGCCTGAGGCCATTTCCACTTGTCCTGACACTGGCCATCTATTTCCAAACCTAAACACAGATTACTCCAGGGGATGAGTGCTGGCCTGACCAGGGAAAGTATCTTCTGATATAGAAAATTTGAATTGATAAATATTGGTTCAAAAGTTGGGATTTTTTTGTTACTGTCAATGAACATGACAATATTATTAGACCTAGGATGTTCCTGAATGCTTTGTTAGACTTTGGGGGAAAAAAGTTTTCTCATTCTTTAAAGGAATAATTTGATACATGAGAGGAGTTAGATTCAACCCCAGATGTGTTTCTCTTCTTGTCTCCCCTCATCTCCCCGCTAGGAAAAGAGTTCACCTCTTCTTCTGTAAAATCTGTTCTCATATGAGGATGAATTTATAAAAGTTGTGAGCTAATGGTAAGAGAGTGCTTACACATACATTAGAGGAATTACACTAAGAAAATGTCAGACACATTGGGTATCATCCTCTGTCAGTCTTTCTCTTAAAACAGAGGTATAATTACCTTTATCTCCCCACTACTCTGCTTTGAAATCTCCATGCCTGTAAATACTCATATATTCCAGGTTTAGATCGTATTTGTACTGGAAAAAGAGTCAGTTTAGGAATAACTTACAGCAATATAGCTCAGCTGCAACAGTTTTAATGAAGAAGTGCCAGAAAAACAATGAAGACAGCATTTGATTAATGTAGGAGCTTCAATCCAGACCTGTCAGAACTTCATATGTTGTCATCATAAAGAAAATATAATGGATGTAATCAGGAATGCCATCCATCTTCCATTTGTTGCACACAGAATTTGAACCAAAGGTTTCTAGGGAATTTTTAATTTTTGCTCTCAGTTATTTTTCAGAAGTAATTTCCCTTGTTAGAATTCAAGTGGAAGAGAAGGGGCAGTAAAAGTCTTTGAGACTGGGAATTAGGACTCAGGCCTGAGAAAATTAAGAGCAGATTGAAGATGTTGTTTTTGATTAATCAAGAAAGCTCAGAAGAGGAGAGAAGTCTAGCAGAGGTGAGGTGACCTTTGAAAGAAAGAGGCAGGAAGAGATCCTCCTCCTAAAGTCTTGCTTGAACAAACAGATTAGAGGCACAAATTACTCTGTAAACACAGGAGCTCATGAAGCTTCTTCCCTATGGGTTTGGGCTCTGAGAAAGCTGGTCTGGTTGATGTCCCTGCTCATTGCAGGGGGGTTGGAATAGAGCTCCTTTGGTGGTCCATCCAAACCTAAACTGTCTTATGATTATATGAATTATAGCAATTTATATTAAAATAATAATATTACCACCGATAGAAATGTTCATATGAGTTTTCTGGTCTCTCAGAAGGCATATGGTCACATTGCGATGTTTCCTTCTGTGAGGCACCTCAGTTCCCTTAGTTCTCAGTTCCTTATCTATCTGTTTTTAAAATCAATTTAATGACAAAAGTCAAGGTATTCCAGATGTCTCCCTCTTTAGTTGTTTTTTGAAATTGGATAATGGTTAAAACATTTTTAGGAGAAACATGCAGGCTGCAATGATATCCCAATTCTGATTTCTGGAAAAGAAATGAAAGAGGGGGAAAAAAAAAAAAAAAAGTAAATATATCTGTAATATTCTGTTCATCACAGAATCACAGAAGGTTTAGGATTAGAAGGGACCTGCAGAGATTGTTCAATCCAAACCCCCTGCTGAGGCAGGGCCTCCTGGAGCAGGTGACAAGGAACACATCCAGGTGGGCTTGGAATGTCTCCAGAGTGGGAGACTCCCTCCCTGGGCAGCTCTTCCAGAGCTCTGCCATCCTGAGAACATGAATGGAAAGAAGTTGTTCCTCATGTTGAGGTGGAACTCATTGTGTTTTAGTTTATGGCCATTGACCTTGTCCTGTTGCTGGGCACCACTGAAGAGTCTGGCACACTCCTCTGGACACCAATCTTTGAGATACAAAATATTTGAGGTATTTCTATGTATTGATGAGATCCCCTCTCAGTAATGTCTTCTCCAGACTAACAAGGCCCAGCTCCCACATCTCTCCTCACAACACAGTGGTTCCAGGCTCATCATCATCATCTTTGTGGCCTCTGCTGGACCCTTTCCAATAGTTCCTTGTCTTGTGGAGACCAAAACAACACCAGGGCAGAGTAGAAGGGGAGGATCACCTTCCTCAACACCCACCCTTTTCTTTATGAACCCCAGGATCCCATTGGCCCTCCTGGCCCCCAGGGGACAATTCTGGCCCATGGACAACTGGTCACCCACCATGACACCCAGGTCATTCTCAGCAGAGCTGCTCTCCAGCAGGTCAGCCCCCAACCTTTGCTGGTATTTGGGATTATTCCTCCCCAAAAACAGGACCCTACACTTGGCCTGGTTGAACCTCATTGGGTTTCTCTCTGCCCAACTCTATATTCTCCTGTATTAACTCCTAAGTCCTGTATTTATGGACTCATGGCCTGTGACACTGCCAGCATTTCTCTATCTCGTTATCACCCATTCAGCCTCTTTAATTGTTGTTATGTGATTACAAGTTCCCATAGAGACTAATGGCCATTGCCACTGGATTATTGATATTCAATTATATCTGCTTCTGTTTATGCTGTAGTCCCTTCCACTTTATTAATTTGAGAGATGAGTCTGTGCATTAGGTTGTTGTTTTTTTATTTAACCAATAGAACAGCAGATTAATTAAATTTTTTCCTCAATAAAGGATATATTGCTCAGGATATACACCAGGTTAAACTTCTGGTAAGGAAAATGAACCATCCTGAACATTGCAGTTCGACCAATAGAACAGAAAATTCAGGAGGAATAAACCTATTTCCATTCCACTTATTATCTCAATTATTGGCTTTGTATCTCAGAGAAAGGAAGCAGAAGGACACCTAAATTTGTAAGTCATTTGTGGAACTCACTGACAACCGGATCAGGCTTCGTGTTCTTGCAATTATTGTCTCTCTTGGAAGCTAATTCCTCACAATGGAGATGAAATAAGGGCTGGGATCAGTCAGTCCCTCAGTTGCAAGTTATTGACTCCCAGGTGCTTGTGATGACTTGCTGCAGGTGAGATGCAAATGTCTCAATGATGAAATAACTTCAGATATGTTTCTGTAGTCCTCAAAAGTCTAAAATAGACCACTGGAGTGCTCAGGGTTTAAAGGGATTTTAAGAGGTCATCTAGTCCAACTGAAATGATCAGGGACATCTTCAACTAGATCACTTTGCTCAGAGCTCCCTCCCACCCGAATGTTTCCAGGGATGGGGAATCTGCCACCTTTCAGGGCAAAAAAACTTATTTGCTCTAGTCTTCTTTGCCACAGAGAAATCTATCTGAATTTGGTGGTTTAACACCAATTTTGTGGACATTGTCACTGTTATTCCCAGATCGTTTTACCTCTTTGAATTCCTACCAAGTTACACCCTCTCACACATCTTTATTTTCAGTAATGCTGTTTTTCATTGTTTGTGACAGCCATGACATTGTTATCACAAAATCCAAAGGGAATAAAATAATAAATACTCAATAAAAGTATAATTTAATTGTTGCCTGGTGAAGACTCAGGATAAAACATCACATAAAGGCATTGCATAAAACACCACATAAAGGCATTACTTGCCTGGCAGTGCAGAATTGTTTCAGCAGCCATGACTGAGTGAAGCAGAGCAGGGAGTGGAAGTTGCATTTCAAAGGATGCTTTTCCCAATTGCAGTCCCACCTCTGCTCCAGATTTCCTGTGGAGTGTTGGAAGCTATGACGCTGCTTTCCTTGGGTGAGATGAAGACAGGACTTTTGTGAGTGGTAGCTGTTCTCATGTGCTCTCAGTATTCTCGTGGGCTATGGGTTCAAAGAGAAATACTCATGGATATGACAATCTCCATCACATCTATGAAATATTCATATTTAAATATATATATATGCTAACTTTCTGAGCTTCTGTTTGTAAACAGATACACCAAAATATCACAAATATCTTCTGCTGTCAGTTGTGATTTTCAGTGGCAGCTGCAACAGATATTTCTGCTGAAAAAACAAGCAAAAACAAAAACCAAACCTTAGCACTCTAGGCAAAGGAAAATTTCTTTAGCAATCAAGAAGTGATTGCACTCCATGATTGTTTCTACTGGCAAATGACAGTGATTAATGCTATGCCAGTGCTTCTCAAAATTTTGGAAGTAGAAGCCTCTTTCGTTCATCTGTGTCTGTGGAGCATTATTCTCACAAGCAGATTGGTTTCTTCAAGACTCAGGATGAGGAGAAATTATAACTGACTTCAGCAAGTATTGACACTCATTCCCTCCCACAAGGAACTGAGCTGCTGCCAAAAAGTAAAAGTGGCATAAGATTTGTCAGGCAATAATCACAGCCTACACTTGCTCCTCTCTTATATCTGGTCCCTGGAAAAACTGAGAAGTTTTGATGTATGTGATGCTTTAGCCTCCCTTTGAACTCCTTGGTCGTGGCTTGAGATGGGGGATGAAGGAAAGGCAGTGCCACTGCCGTATTTTCATCTTAATTAGAAAAACACCAGTCTTTGGGTGCAGTTGTTTCTGCACCTAAAAAAGGTTCAGGCAAATTTTAACAGAAAAACCAGAACACCTTAAAAATTCTAAACCTGTTTGTCTCTTTCCTCTGATGACACTTTGCAAAACCTTTGCAGATCAACTATGGACTAAACAGGAAGTCTGACAAAGGGCTTCACTGCCTTTAAATTGCTCAATTCTCTCTGAAAAGCAGGAACAGATGTTTTTTTGAGCTGGCACGTTAAGATTTCATCCAACTAATTTCCCTGCACTGAGTGTGTCTGGTCTCCCTGGGCCGGGTTCTGGTTGCGTTCAGGCTCCAATATTCAAAGGCAAGGAAGTGATTTTTAGCTTGCACCAAAGCCACATCGAGGCATTTGAGGGTATGGAAGAGTTGCTGTGGTAACAGTTCAGCAAACACTTAGATCCACTGACATCCATGAGGTTAAGGAAGTGCTTAATCAGTGTTTTAAACTGCAGTCAGTGTGAGCAAAATATCCCTCAGGGCCTCAAAAAAAAAAAAAAAAAAAAGCAACTTCTCATAACTCCAATATACACTGAAATAGAAAGTTTTGACCATTTATTTCTAATATGTCCCAAGACATCTTGTTTCTGATTTAACTTCAGCTCTGGGAAGGACAGGAACTGGATAAAGCCATCATTTCCATAAATGTTAAATTGAAAAAAAAAAAAAAAAAATTAAAAAGAAAGATGGTGCTATCACCTTCCCTAATTTGACTATTATCACTGAGAATTTTGTGCAAATGATGCATTTATATGCAGTTCATAAATGACTCTGCTAATTCCAGCCACTCAGTGTGTCCTACATATGCTCCGTATGGTGTCTGTGGGCGAGGCAGATAAACAGTCGAGTTTCTGGGAGTGGAGCGTCAGGATCAGCATTTTGCTAAAAAATTGCTTTTCCAAGGGGTATGAATTTGCCTGTTTATTCCAGTACAGCAGCAAAAGGGACTGAAGATTTCACTGTACTTGGATGGGGTCATAAAAGCTGGTTTGCATCTCATTTAAATGCCACACATATTTTCTATAAAATTATTTTTTTTACAAGACATATAAATGCTGCATCGTTAGTTGCTACTCAAAAAAATTATACCTTTTGGAAGTATTCTTATAAAGTGATGTTTAAAACACTTAAATGAATATGACTGAGATTTCAATCATGTTCTTAATAGCATTTAAAAATAAAATAATTTTATTATTCTCAATGCTAAACAACCTTCAACAAAATTATTTCCTGAAAGAGATTTTATTTATTTATTTATTCATTTATTTATTTATCTTTAAACCAGTGATGCAATGAATGTGAATTCAAGACATGAATTAGTTCAAGCCCATCGTAAATTTTCAGTGTGATGTATAAATTACTCAGTCTCTCATATTTTCAGTTTTATCATCTGTAAAATGAGAGAGAAGTTATTTATTTTTATCCAGTCCTTGTCCTTGGCATGTTTTACTTGAAGTGCTGTAGTCATAGCCCAGGAAATGGGACTTTTGAAAGAAAAAGCCTTTTAATGACCAAAAAAAAAAAAAATCACCTCATTGGATTTTTGCACATGCCAAATAAATTTTGTATTTGCAACAAAATTGAGACAAATTTTATTTTCTTTATCAATTTTGAAAATTAACAATACAATAATGTTTGTCTTTTTTCCATGTTCCTGTTCTTGGATGTAGAATTCACTTTGGTCTCAGAAACCTGGAAGCATTTTCCCTGTTCTTCTGTAGAACTGTAATGAGATATTGCATTGTTAATTCAAGAATGCTATGAGGTATTGTACAGTCAAAACATGTTTCCCTTTTTGGCTTCTCTCTTCAGAATATAATCACTTCAGAAAAGTAGAATTTATGTTTGCTGAATGCTGTTTTTCACTTAGTGACACATGGTATCCTCAAGGTTTTCTGGATATCTTCCCAAAGGTTGCACCACTTTAAAAATGACCGTAAGAAACTTGTCCAAACTGTTTTTCTTACGCTCCAGCTGTCTCACCACCATTCTTGTCTGATGGTGGAATTCCCAAAACTCAACAATCCACTCACAGATTATGGACAAGAAACATGGATACCATTTATATATTTGTAGGAAGGATAAATAAAGAATCACTAGAATCTTCATAACATATTTCTGAATATTTTATCACAAAGTCACAGGCTGGTTTGAGTTGGAAGGGACCTTAAAGATCATCTTGTTTCAACCCCCTGACATGGGCAGGGACACCTTCCACTATCCCAGGTTGCTCCAAGCCATGTCCAACCTGGCCTTGGACACATCCAGGGATGGGACAGCCACAGCTTCTCTGGGAAACCTGTGCCAGGGCCTCACCACCCTCACAGGAAATATTTTTTTTTTTCATGTTTCTATGATGCTGTGCTTCCTTGTACCTGTTTTCACCCTTTAATATATATAAACCTAAATTTCCACAGACACACATATTTAAATATTTATAATTGTTATGAACTAAAATGTGATGGAACTATGCAGTGAAACTATGACTTGTCTGTAAAATAAGTGTTTTCACAGTGCAACTTTTCTTTTCTAGACAACCTATAGGAAGATTCCTAATTGTCAAAATTCTGTAGCTTACTGTCTCTCTACTGGATTTTCCAATAAGAGAATCATCAAAAACAATACTGCAATTTTGAACAGAATATTCTCAGTGCCACAAAGAAGGCACCAAACTGTAAATCTTCTATGTGGTTTCTCATTCATGCTTCAGAAGTGTTCAGGTATTTTGAGGTTATATATTCAGGTTTGTTGAGATTTAAAATGCAACTTGGATTTTTTCCTTCAGCAACTTGGGACACAGAAGATGCTCCCATAGTTTGTGTTCTGCATCTCACAAAACAGAGTGTGATGAACAAGAGCAGCCAAGAAGAACTTCAGGCAACACAGCAATCAAATAATAATCAATAACAACTTACAGAGTAGCTTAGAGAGTCAAATATTCCTAAACTGTCCCTTGACAGATTAACATTTTCTGATTAGGGAAAATTTTGCTTGAAAATTTTCTGATTAAGGAACATCCACCCATTTTAGCTTGAGATAATTCCCCCCTCAGGCAGTATCAGTGCCCTCACCCAGGTGTTACTGGGAAGGAAATCTGGAACAGCCAAGAAGAAGCACAGCTCTCAGGACTGGCTAACAGGGACTTTGTCTGTCAGGGTTGGGGTGGGCTTTGGTTTTAAGATAGCTGAGGACTGAGGGAGTCTGCACAGACATGGTCTCTGGTACTAGATGGAACTTCTGCTCCAGTGTCCTTGTTGCCTGGAATAAAACACAAAACCTTTCCAAACAGCGTTAAAATGATAATATAAAAGAAAATGTTTAATTGAAAGCTCCCAAGGCACACAATATGGTGATATGCACATGTGATAGAATATTTCTGAAATTTTTATAAAGTTAGTTGATTAGTATATCTATCAAACACTGTCCAATTAGAAGAGCAGTTGGTTAGGTAATTTCCCTCCAGAGTTCTGCCCCACTGCAGTCCCTCCCTACCCCCCAACTTTTATTCCTACACTTCATTGTGTCTACAATGTATGGTGCAAAACAAAATGCCCTTGCTAGACTCAACAGAATTCAAGGTTGCATTAGTAAGGGTTTGATAAACTATGGTAGAGGGCAGAAAAAGTATGAGAAGTTATAACTGTGTATTAACAGTCTACAAAATATATATACATGTATATATATGTATATACAATGTATATATATATAATGTATATATAGTACTGTATAAATGTATATTCTATATGAAATATATATATGAAATGTATATTCTATTTGAAAGTATATGAAAAATATACAAAAAGGTAAAAACCTGTAGGCATCACCTTGTTCCTAGAAATCTCCCTGGCTTCAGGCAAAGCCTGTGGATGGAGGATGCAGTGGCCCAAGTCTCACTGCTGGGAGATTTGGCATTGGAGGCAGTGGAGGTTTCACGTGTGAGGGATGCACCCCAGCTCAAACCCTGAGCTGCCAAGTGAAGGAGCTATAGGAGGAGGTGGGCAGGCAGTAATTTAGCTTTCAGTAAGATTTTGGATAAGAAAAGCTCAGATCAGAGGGCTTTTCCGCTATCTGTTATCCCTTATTATCCCATATGTCGTGCTTCTCTGTCTTCCTAGTGAACCTTGCCAGGGATTTGTTGTCTTTCCGTCTGCAGTCGGATTTAATTACAAGCAAAAGGTGGCAAGTCAGAAACAATATGCTGGGCTAATAAATTTCCTGTGCAGGAATCATGTTGCCTATTAGGAAAGCTCTAAGAATGCCGAGGAGGGGCATAGGTTAAGAGAGAGGAAACATTTCACACTGTCATCATCTTCAAAGTTATTATGCTCCTGAACAGCTACAAATGACAGGCTGAAATATTTGCAAGATTCATGGTTAATGTCTGGATATTCATTTACACATATCCTAAGTTCCCATGCTCTTAAATTGAGGCAAGGCAGATATATTTGAAATTTATTTTATCTAATTTTTTCTTGTAATTTGTTTATTTGATTTAGCTGCTTAGCAGCACACAGACAAATACATACACACAGATTCACATACCACTGAAAGTCTCTTTTATTCTGAATTTTGAAGCTATTGGGCTGATACACACAGCTTGGTCCTTAAGGACCTGTTCCTCATACAAATTCTTCAGCTGTAATTCAAAGAAACTTGTAAGGTTAGAGAGGAAATACTATCTTTGCTGTCACAGAGAGAGGAAAATGCCTCTGACTCATTTTCCTGACTGAAAAGCATTTGTTCCCTGATGTTATTATCAAGTCTGGTAAAACATATATTTATCAAAGTTTAAACCAACAGAACAAGGAGAAATCAGCAGGAATCCCGTTTAACCTCATTTATCGTCGCTCTCAACAGAGGTATTAGGCACATTGAGCAGTAATGAATTATTTAAGATAGCACTAGATATTAAATGTTTTGAATTGTGGGCAAACAGCCAAATAGATATCTTTCAGATTTTTTCCTCTTCTAATAGGAGCCCCCCGGGCATTTTAGCTAATAAATGACTATGTTCTCACAGATCTGCTGTTTATACAACGTGGAATCCATCTCTGAAGCTGAAAATGGGCATTCCAGGGAAGAAATGGGCACCCTGTAGTGGAGTATCAGGGCTGGAAGATGTTCAGAAGCACAGATTGCTTCAGATGTGCCCAAATGGGTGTCATGCTCTAGTCATTGTTTGAATTTCTGCTCCTGGAGATGGTAGTGATAGCAAAAGGTTCTAAAATCTTAGAAAATTCGGAGACTTAAAAAGAAAGTTAGGTTTGCCAAGCCCTGGGAAAAGTAGGCCCTGGGAAATGTTAGGCCTTGTGCTTGCTAAAGATCATGTCAAACTGCACCTATGTAATCAATATATGATAAATGATACGATTGTTAGATATGATTAGATATAATTATTGTTTAAAAAACATGAGGAACAATGTTAGGGGGCTAGGGGGGATCACGAGAAATTCATGGTTGGGTAAAACCAATGCATAAAGTGGAACAATGTAAGTTTAATAATTAATATGTAAGTTATATAACAATAGAGTATAAAACATGTTCAAGTCAAATCCAAAATCAGGTCAGATTTGGGTATGTGTACCCCTGACACCCAGAGCTCTTCAATAAAGCACCTTCATATAATCATTTGTGATTATGTGTGATCCTGAACGCTAACAGTAGGGGTAGTGACAGAATACAGTTTGCAGAAGCAGGAAGAAATCAAGGTTTTAACAGTCCAAAAAGGACAAAAGCTCTACAAATTAGAGCTGTAACATCTAATCCACAATTGCACTGGTTTGGAGCCCCACCACTTACCTGAAGCATTTATTCTGGATTTTGCTCTACTGGAACCAAACCATGGGACTGAAACTGGTCTCTGGGCACTGTCAGACAGGAAAGCTCTGCAGTTGGTCATAAAGTACTGCTGGTTTAATCTAAGAAATTATGTGGCTCAAACCCTCTCTGGATTAACATATCCAATAAGTAGAGAGAATTAAATTACCTTAATCTCTATAATTTTGGAAGAATAAATTGTCTCTTCACTTCTTATTTCTGCCCTCAAAAACTGCACACAGCAATGGAGAAAGCAGATCAGAAGCAGACTCAAGTGCCAGTAAAAACATGTGAAAAGTCAAGGTCAGCTTAGACAAAAAAAAATAAAATAAAAAAAAGAAACAAGTCCAAAAACAATCAGTCTCTGGAAGAAGTCAAACCCTCAAAGGAAAGTCATGGAACAATGGAAAATATTTTGAGGAGTTCCGCTTGTCTTGTGTATAACCACCACTGGCTATTTCAGTCTGTTGTTCAAGGGGAATCCTGGTTCTGAAACATCTTTGGAAGGAAAAGTGACTTAGCAGTTTGACTTTATGATTTTTATTCCAGTGTCTAAATGCTTAGTACTGCATGACCTCACAAGGAAAAAGAATCTTCACATCAGAGACAAATCAAAGGAAGAGTTATTTTGACTTAAAGCATTTGATTGGTTTGGGTAGCTGTAGGTTTACTGATGACTTCAAGGTCTGGGAATTATGACATGAGAACCTGAAAGATAAATACCAGTCTAGAAAAGAAGTTAATGGAATAGAAAGTAAACCCATAAGTAATTAATTTCTGATTATTAGATATATTACAATGGAAATCATAAGAAAATTCAATTATTAATTCAATTATTCAATCAGAACGCTGATTTCCACTAAGGAAGGGATTATTGTGGATTGGACAGGAAGGTCCAGAAGTCATTTCTAGGTCTGCTAAATCCAAAATGGATTAAGCTTCCAAGAGTGTCCTGTAAAAGACTGTTCCTAGCATAGTTTGGATCCTGGAGTTCAGTTCATCTCCTGAAGACCTCAGAACAAAAACTGCCATTGATTTGAGAAGACCATGATAGATCAGAGATTTTTTTTTTTTTTTTCCCATTTCTATTTGCTATCACATAGGCATTTTGACTGTTTTTCAGACAATTAAAAGCAAACTGCAAGAATGGATGCTTGTGCATGGAGTGCTTGTTCTCCCAGTCGAGCTTGCCCTGGAGTCTCAGAGCAGCAATAGCTGTCAGCCAGGCACTTACATTAAGTGCCATGTTGACATTAAAGGGATTGGGAAAAGTGCCCTAAAGAGCATTCCCCCCTCCCAACCCATCTCCCAGCAGAAGGTAACATTTACTCCTCAGCCTGGGATAAATTACCATATTAATTATTCAAAATAGTTAATATCATCAAACAGAAATGAATTTACCAGATGCAATCAACAGCCAGACGCAAGAGATCCATGGAGTTTAAAGACCTCGGCTCTCAGTGAAACATTAACTGGGTGCTCTCCTGAAGTGCAGGGAGTGGAGAGGGTGTGAATTGCCTCAGGAGGGAGGAGAGGAGGTCAGGTCAAATTGCATCTCCAACCAAGAGTGAATTCTCCCTTCTCCCAAACTTCGTATCTGTGATAATGTCAGCACTTAAGGGAATATTTCAGAGTGTGATGGACTCACAAAGAGCTCTGAGAGCAGCATGCAGCTTGCACAGACCAACTGTGCTTTGAACCAGGGGAGTAAATCTACCCTGCTCTGGTAATCTCACTGTGACACCAGGTTAGGCTTTCTTGGTTTGGAACATGCTGCCCCACAAAACTCTATTGGTTAGGGAATGTACCTCCTAATAC
Organism: Poecile atricapillus; assembly: GCF_030490865.1. Classification (NCBI taxonomy): domain Eukaryota; kingdom Metazoa; phylum Chordata; class Aves; order Passeriformes; family Paridae; genus Poecile; species Poecile atricapillus. The sequence goes on along the minus strand of NC_081250.1, from coordinate 150,796,158 downwards.
CTGGACAAATCTGCACAATGTAAATCCAGATTAATTCATCAGATTGATTTTACAGAGGTGATGTACAGGACAGAGCTCAACTTCTGTTCTTCCTCCTTTCCTGGTTACCTCCTCTATACTTGCTGTGATAAAGAAATCAGATGTTTCTTCTCATCTTTTTTTAACATTTCCTAGTTGTCACACAGCAGCATGGGGCAGTTTTGTGTTTAGTGGTGAATAGTTTAGAGTCTGCTTGCACACAGAAGCTGTAGTGGCTGAGTTCTCTCAGTCATGGCTTATTCCCACAGAAGCAATGTGGTGAAAAATGTTTTAGAAAAACAAAGTGAAATTTGCAATACAAATCCATAGAAAGCATATCTAGACTAGAATATCTTCTGCTCTCAGTATTTCGGGGATAGATGACTCTCCAGCTGAGTGTTTAACACATTTTGCTTAATTAAGCCTTCCTTTTGACTTTGTCTTGCCTTGAGAGCTAATGCAGTTAGTTCTGGGCAGACACTAGGAACAATTCAGTTGTAGGGAGCTGTAGGGGAAATTCAGGTTCTGGCCTTTCCTTCCCTAGCTCTCTCCCAGTGAAAATGTCTCTCAGAGGCTACTTTGGCTTCTTGCATTGCAAAACCTGTGAATTCCATGTGCTGGTAACTCACAGTGGCTGGCTGTGCCCAGGTGTTGGCAGTGGGGGCTGCAGCGTAGTCAGGAAGATGAAAATTGATTTCCCCTGGGTCAGACACAGGTTTCAGCCTTTATCTTGACCTTTTCCCACCTGTTGAGTGGGAGTGAGAGAACAGTGAGGTGCAGGGCTGGCAGCTGCAGGGCTAAGGTGGGTTAAATCTCCTGCTCTTCCTCCTCCAGCTTTGGTGTTCTCAGTTTTTCCTCACACTTTTTCCTCACTCCCCATACTACCATGAAGTGGTTTTGCCTTCCCAGCTTAACAAAGTCAGAATGAAGGAGCAGCACCACACGGGAGAGAGGCTATTCCCAAGAAAATGAATGATGCTAGGGTGGTGGGATGGTGGAAGTACACATATACAATCTTCCAGTTCTTCTCACACTGATTTTAGGGCTTAAAAGCTTTTTGTGTAGTGGGTGTCTTCAACCTTTTCTGTGAAGGAGGAATGACAACCCCTCATCTAAGGAGACAAGGTGCAAACTCCAAAATGAGCTCTCCTTCTTGGATGACTCCTGTCTGATGCTCACTTACTGCCTGTCACCAATTCCTTTTTAATTCCTTCCCTTTCTGATCTTCCTCAGCTTTCTGCTTCCAGTCCTCTTTCACCCTTGCTTGTCTGCTCACTGTTGAAAATAACAACTCATTTTAATATGAGCTGAGGGAAAGGGGGAAAATGAAGCAGAAGAAACAAAAGTCTACGAGACTTTTAAAGCCATGCTCTCACTGGCTTGCTGTGAAGTGCATCAGCTGTTCTAAAATGCATCAGGAATACATTCCTTTGGGATCAGCTACTGGAGTGCAGTGCCCATGAAACAGTTTAAAACTAGAGAACATCCAGGGATCAGAACTGGAGCAAAATATCAGACTAAAATCCAGTCCTTCTATCCTGTAAAATAGTGAGCATGAAATTAAAAAAGCCTTAGCCAGAAAGGCAAATATGGCAGGATGAGCTGGAACTGTGTCATGCTGTCATGGGGTGACTTTACCTTTAAGATGGTTTTGGGAGCTAAGGAAGTTGAATCTGCTGGTGGCTGATGGGAGTCTTTCCTCCTGACCAATTATCGGTCATTTCTAAGAATTGACAGCAGTTTTGACCATTAAAAAGTTAAGTCAACTTGTGAACACCCCCATAAGATGTACAGTCAAAGCTCTCTTGTTCTTTTTGTGTTTCTGGCTTATGGAAAGGTAACAAGGCTCTGTCTTGGCCTCCTCCCTCCCCTCCAGGCCGGACAAGGCCGCAGAGGGCGGGGGGAGAGAGAAGCAGAGCCGGCCAGCTTAGCTTGGTTTTCAGTTTCTGCTGCTGAACTGAAACCTGACACCATGAACTCCTGCAGCTTTTCTAAGGCTTTAATTCTTTTACTACCTGGATAAAACATACAGATTACTCCTTTTTCCCAGAGAGACAGAGAGAGAGACAATCAACGTGAAGAAGACATCATAAAACCACCAACAACAGTGAGGAAAAGAGTTAAGTTTTAGATAGGGAGAGAATAAGGAGATGCTTTATAAGCTGAAATATTTTTCTGTTAAAGCTATGGAGATGGACAATAGTAATTTGAAAAGACTCCTTTAATTCATGACAGAGTATATTGGGAGGAATGAAGTGTTCAAAGTGTGGATTTTGAGCAAAAGAGAGAGTAATTGTGATACAGTGAAGTGCTGGAACTGAGTGAAGCAAAGATTTGAGGCCTTGAGGGCAAATGAGAAAACTGTTTCCAGGGAGGCTCACAGAGACAGATGAAGAGAACTTTTGCCTTTGAATAACTCATCGTTAAAATGACATCCCTAGACTCATGGCCCATACAGACCTCAGAGTGATGTGAAATGGGAGGAGACAACTGATGACAGATTTCTGGGCAGCTGGCATCAGAGAAATAGAAAGCTATAACAGAAATAGTTTTCTTGTGAGAAACTCCATAGATTAGCAGAAGAAGACTTCTGTTTCTCTGCAAAGACTGATGAAAAGACTGTAACAGGAACTGAGACTGTTTTAAACACCAAAGTTCTAAAGTTTTTCAGTCTCTATGTTGTCACGTGTACAAAAGAATGGTCAGGTAGTGAGAGATAAAAGAGTATTCTGGAAGTTTATTCTGGTGTTTTTATTCTTGTAGTTTGTTAATAAACTTTCTTTATTCCTTTTAAGTTTTAAGCCTGTTTTGCTCTTGTTCTAATCCATATCTCACAGCAAGAAATAAGTAATTTTTTAGTTACTGCTTTAAAACCACGACACATGATATTCGAGATAAAGCAGCCATGGAATTTGCACAGAAGCATAAAATTATAGAATGGTTTGGATTGGAAGGGACCTTATAAATGATCCCATTCCAACCCCCTGCCATGGGCTGGAACATCTCCCACTAGATCAGGTTGCTCAGAGCCCCATTCAGCCTGGCCTGGAACACTTCCAGGGATTTTCTTTGCTCATAATTGCTAGAGGGGTTCTGGAGAGGTTTCCTTGGGCTCTCAGAATTAGTTGATGGTGCGTAGTTGTGTTAAAACCAAATTAATCCTTTGCTGTTCCCCTTGCACACACTGTTCACACTGAACCTGTGTTATTAGTGTGTGTTTGGAGACAGTTCATCCCATCCAGCCTTTCAAGGTGTCCTGGAGAAGGACATGAAGGTTTAGGTTCTTCAAACCCTGTGCAGTGCCAAAAAAAAATAAATGAAAAAAATGATAAAACTTTCCCTTCCCAGATAAGCTGAGGCATTTATGGAAGAGCTGGAAATAGCCAACTTTTTCATGAACAATGACTGAGTTTTCATTTTTTTTTAGGAAGAGAATCAATTTTATGTGAAAACGCATCGGATTCTGCTCAGACAAAATAGAGTTTCTAAGGACAATTTTGAATCAATATAAAATGTTCTCTTTTGTCAAATGATTACAGGGAGGGGAAAAATAAAGACGGTTTTTGGATCTACTTTTGTGATGGTTCTCTGCAAGAGTCTCTGATGGAGGGAAGGGGTTGTGAGCCATGATTTACTAGCACAAGAGTATCACAAAATCTGAATTGGATGTCACTTTTCTGAGTGCTACAGGGAAAAGCCTAAAAGACTGGTTGGAAACATGTCCCTCTCTCTCTCTGAACAACATTCTCCATGGAATAGGGACTTTGTCCAAATCCTGCTAAGAAACAAAATGTGATGGAAATGATTCCATGGACATTATTTTTCATAATACATTGTAATTTGTATAGTTTTACAGAATCTCTGTTGACAAGTCAAGAAGAACATTTATTATTAATAAATAATATTGCTGCTCTGCAGCAATGCAGAGCAATAATAATATCTCAAATTATTCATAGAATCATAACTTACCAAGGACTAATAAACATAGAAAAATGACCTCTGGCTCAGGGAGTTCACAAGCTGCAAATTGCTGGAGTTTGGGAGACGTATTTGAGGAAATATCACGGTATACTTGCTGTTCTCTAAGCATCCCCATTGGATTATTTTTTATCATCAATCCAATCTGGTTTTATGTTCTTCACACTTTTAAATCTCATTGTTATTTTTATCTTTCCAAGCCTAACATATATAATAAATTGGCTTCCCTGTTTTTATTGTCTTGTTATAAACACTTCAAATTTTTGGCCACAACCTAGGACGTTACAGTCCTTTTTGTTGCAGAAATAATTATAAATACTACAAGGAAAAAACATCCCAGGTACTGTGCTTTTCTGGGAAGATCTTTCCAAACTACAAGTGCCAGTTTTCCTTCCCTGTAAGTAGAGTCAAAGACAAGCACCATTTGGAGGGTTTTATCATGATTCAAGAGCGGAGTTTTGGCCATCAAGTTTCTCAAATAATAAAACGTCTCTATTCTGGTGATGATGCTTGATAATGAATTCACTCCTCAGTGAAACTCATTCTTCAAGGACATGATTAGATGAATCACATCCCATCTTCCCATCAGCTCAGCCCCAAAGAAACTCTCCTTTCTCCCAAGCCACTCTGTAAATTTAATTAAATGCAGCACAAATACAGCTGAAACAGATCTTTGCCTGCTCCTCCCTGACCACAGGCTCAGAGCTCTTGCATGGTCCATGAGGACGGTGGCATTGAGGAGCAAATTTAATACTCTGGTATTAAATTTGTCCCACCCTGCAAAAGTTAAAAAAAAAAAAAAAAAAAAAAAAAGTAAAAAAGTAAAAGTAAAATAATTCTGCTGTTCCATTCCTGGATGAATAAGTTAATAATTATAGGGGATATGCTGCCACTGAGGGAAGAACAGATGAGCTTATGGATAGATTACTGAGCACAGCAGAAAGAACAGTAAAGACACAACCTAATTTTGTGAGAAAATTAATGAAATAAAACTGTTACAGAAAAAGTTTTGACACCAGTCTGGCAATCTGACTCCTTGTGTTGTGAGTATATAGAGAGTAAAATGTGAGAGGCCAGTGATAAACTGAGCTAATTTCCCAAAGAACATCCTGGGGAAAAAGGAAACCCCATGTGAGTGCATCATTATTAAGAACAAGGGAGGTACTCGGTGGGCTCAAATCACTCTGTGGCATGGAAAAATTGTTGGAAAAGTTAGAGTGAGCCTTCCCATGTGTTATCAGAGTTCATAAAAAAATTCAGTGAGAAATAACTGGTCCAATAAATACTAATATGACAAACCAAACCCACAGATTGTAATAGGAGAAGAACCTTAGTCATCAACTAAAATATACCTTCTTCCACATAACTTCATCCTGGGTAATTTATTTAATTGGCTAATGCTATCTCAAATTTTCAAGACCTTGTGGAAGAAGAAGAAACTGGAAGAGAAAAAAACCACAACAGCTGTCTTTATAACAGAAAAGAGAAAAAAAACCCAAAAACATAAAGATTCGGTCCCTAGCAAAGCGAACAACACTGAGGAGACAACATCTAAACAAACAGGCTGACAGGGGATGGATTTGTCAGGAACACAGAGTGGTTTCCTTGCATGGCAAGATAATAAACACTGTGGAGCGTGGTGAAGGGGGAAAGGCCTTCAGTCTGTGTCTGCAGTGAAGCTCTGTCACTCCAGGACACGACAATCCCATCAGATAAACATTAACTAAACAAAACTGCTCTGAGGGAAGGCAAACCTGGCAATAACTTCTGTCCAGAGCACACAGCAAAGTTGTGCTGATGAGTGAAGTGTTGTATCAAAAAGGGGTTTTGAGACATCTGTACCATTTAGAGCTGAGTTTAAATCCTCACTGGTGAAACTGGGATTAGGTTTATTCACATAAACTTTCTGAGGACTATTCATATTTTGCAGGACACAGTGGTCAGTCTTGACAAACATGAGAGATGGGCTGAAAATTGTGGCTACATGTTTTTCTAGATTGGTACATACCCTCAACTGTGGTAAAACTACTTTCCAAAATGCAAGCTGGGGAGCACTAGGAAAAGTGGGAGTTGCTCTGCAAAGGATCTAGAGATTATAGTAAATCTCAGGCCAAATACAAGACAAATATTTCCCATTCTGACCAAAAAATAATAGAAAAAAATAAAAAAATATCCAGTTTGGGCTTTCTCTTTTCAGACAGGTAATTATAGACTGAAGATATGAGGAAAAGAAAATGCACTGAATAATTTCAGACAAAACATTAGTGTGGTCTGTGTAATCTTTTACAGAGAAGTTTGGGAGCCCCCTAAGTACTTTTTAGGAGGTTGGGAAATCCACTAGCCCAAAAAAAGCCCAGTCAGTGGTGGAACTGAGCAGATCTTCCCAGCAGGCACATACAGAGCTCATTCATCCATATATCCATGATATCCATATATACACAGGGACACATCCTCACCCATAGCCTTGTCCTGCTGCCCTTGTTTGGAAGCTCAGGATTAAAGTTAATAGGAATACTTGTTTATTTGTTTAATTATATAGATATGTATGCACATATATATGTTATATAATTTACATTATATATTATACATTGTATATTTTATATATTTTACATTTTATATTTTGTATTTTATATTATACATTTTAGGGTTAAATATATTATTTAAATATATAAAAATGTAAAATATTTTAATAATTTTATATATTTAAAAATATAAATATATATTTATATATATATAATATATTTAAAATAAATATGTCATATTTATTTTATATTTAATATTTTCATTTTATATTTTATGTTTTATATTTTTGTTTTATATTTTATATTATACACTATATATTTTATCTTTTATCTTTTGCCTTTCATCTTTTATATTTTATATTTTGTATTTTATATTTTATATTTTATATTTATATAAAGAAATGTATGTGCAAGGTGTGGATCCAACTCCCCTGGGTCATGGCCTTCCCAGTTTCTGGCCCCTGGAGAGATGAGCCCTTAAGGCCACAGTCTCACACAACAAAAACACCCAGGGTGTGAATTGTGTGGTAACTCAGACACATCTTTCTAACCCCTGATCCCTCTATTTCACAATTCTTGTTCCTTCCCAGATCACATTCCTTCCCCTGCCACTGCTTCCTCCCTTCCACATCCAATAGTAATCCGTGTGGAATCACAAAATGCTCTTTTTCTGCATCCCATGACATTTCCCATTTCCCAAGTGACCCCTCTTAGTGTGTGACCCCCTCCCCTGACCCACTGAGGGGGTGTCCCCACTCCCATGGGGCTGGGGCTGCCTCTGACCCATCACTGCCCTTTTTCCTCTTGGCTCCTCTGTGTGTGGGGTGATTTCCCTGGGTTAAGCCTCAGGGTAGCCAGGGCAAGGCTGATTTTTTTGGGGGTCACCTACCCCAAACTGCTCCTCTGTGGGTTTTTGGGGGGGTGAAGATGAAGTTTGCAAGGAGTTACCAATGAAATATTCATATGCACTTATGGGCTGTCCTGAATAGAGCCCAAAATTCTCTTTTTCTACAGGGAAAAAAAAAAAAAAAAAAAAAGAAAGAAAAAGGAAAACTAATTCTGCCATATATTTTTGGAAATACTAAGTTTTAAAAAAAGGCTTTGAATTTCCAGCTATAAAGAATGTGCAGATGTTGGGAACAGCTGGCAAGCCACTGCCCTCATCCTTACAGAAATCTCAGCCAGCTGTTAATTTTTCATCCTGCACAACTTCTACTTTTGCTGTGATAGGATGCAGATGTAAAATGACTCTTAATGATTGTCATGTTCCCCTCAACACCCCCAGTGCAACCTCTCTGCCCTCCTCTCTCCTGCCTGCTCTGTCTCCAGCTGCTGCCACTTCTCTGCCAGCTGCAGCTCCAGGGTGTCTGTGGACTCTTTATGTCTCATGAACTACAGAAATAAACTTGTAAAATCCTGAAAGTATCTATCCAGCACCACTCTTGAGGAGTATCAGGCTGGGAATGAGGAACAGTGTCATGGAATAATCACAGAATCACAGAGTGACTCTGGTTGGAAGGGACCATAAGGATTATCCAGTTCCACGCCCCTGTCATGGGCAGGGACCCCTTCCACTATCCCAGGCTGATCCCAGCCCCATCCAACCTGCCCTTGAGCACTTCCAGGGATGGGGCAGCCACAGCTTCTCTCTGCCAAGCTGTCACCACCCTCACAGGAAAGATTTTTTTCCTAATATTTAATCTAAACCTACTCTCTTTCACTTTGAACTCACTCCCCTTCATGCTGTCACTCCATCTCTTGTCCAAAGTCCCCCTCCAGCTCTCTTGGAGCCCCTTTAGGAAGTGGAAGGGGCTCCAAGGTCTCCTGGAGCCTTCTCTTCTCCAGGCTGAGCAACCCCAACTCTCTGAACCAGCTTCAAGCAGGCTGTGTCCAGGCAATCCACATATCAGCCTTGTAGATTTAAACAAACCTGGAGCAATGAATGCATCTCCAGGGCCATTCAAGTGCTCCCAGGCAGTGAAACACCTTGCCAACATTATCCTCTGTAGCTCACTTCCACCTAAAATTGAGGGAAAGAGAAATGCTTAGCTCAGGAGTACGTTTTCCAGAAGGGAGTGCATAGCTGGGTCGAATTGGATATATTTCTGATCACAGGGGAAGAAGCTTTGCAAGGTTAAGGCTTCATTATATTGCCTGGGACAGGGAATGTCAGCAATTTGTATCCGAGGATGGAGTCTCCTCCATCCTTTCTCGGGAGGGCGATGCTGCCTCTGGTCGCACGCAACGTCAGCGCTCAGCCTCGTGATTTGCTTCTCAAGGGCAGGAGGGCTCCTCTGACAGAGCAGCCCTCCCAGAACTAATTCAGCAGATGTTTAATGCACTTAAATATATATGAATTTACCAGGAGCTGACAGTGCAGTCACACCAGGCTCAGCCCTCACAAAGGGACTCTGTGTCCTTTAGCAGCAGAGAAGCCAAGTCAGGAAAAATTCCTGGGCAAGATTGTCCCACTGAGAAGCCTCTCAAACTGCTTTGACTTGTCTCCAGATAATTGCTCAGCACAGAAAAGTGGTTTGTCATTGTCATTGTACCTCTGTTAAGAAATGTGTGTGAGCATGTGGAGAGAAATGTTTTCTTCTGAATCTTTGAAAAGTTAACACCCAAAGCAAAGACAGCAGACAGAAGCCTAAAGCGCCTGGAAACAGAACTCAGTGATAGGAATTGTGCTGGAAAAAGCATTAAAATCCATCTAAATTTCATCTGGCATTTCTTTGGCTTGAGTTATTTGCAGAGAACCTGTTCTCTGACCCTTGGGTCTTCTGGTTTTAATTTGCCACCGCTGCTGTTGTCTTTCTAATTTTGTGCCTTTCTTCCATAGGAAAAAGGCTCAACCTTCAGGAGTTCAAGTGTCGTGAATTGGAAAAGAACCACATCAATTATTGTCACTGGAAGTGTCAATGCTTCACTCTTTTCTCTCCTTTTGTCTCTGCAGTCTCTTTGTGTGGCAAGTTTATGACATTCACAAAACTATCTCAAAGTACTCAAACCCTTGCTTGTCACAGATTGCAGTCCCCAAAAACCCTTTCTGCTCCAATCAGGTTAGTATTTGGCTACACTGATTACACACAGTTCTTAAAATATAAGCTGGTTTATCTGAGAAATCAATCACCATCATGGGAAGCTCCTCTGCTTTTACCATCAATGTTTTATGTGGGCAAATAGGTTCCTCTGATGTGTTTGTTAGGAAGTAATTATTGGACAAATCTGGACATTAATCAAGCATGATGATGGAATTGATTTGCTTTAGCTGGGATACAGTTAAATTTGTTAACAATAGCTTGTGTGGGGCTGCAGCTTGGATTTGTGGTGAAAGTTGTGTTGGTGCCTTTACAACATCAGAGCCTCTTCTGCCTCTCACTGGAGAGGCACAAAGAAATCTGATGGGCACATCCAGGGCAGCTGACCCCAGCTGACCAAAGGGATATTCCAGACTAAAAATTACATGCTCAGGAAGGAAGAGGAAGGAAGGGAGGGATGTTCTCAGTGATGGATTTGTCTCACTGGGTCACTGACACAGGAGCTCTGCTTCCCTGGGAGTGGCTGAACAGCTGCCTGCCCTTGGAAAGTGGAAGGAATTTCTTGTTTTCCTTTGCTGGTGGGCACAGCTTTTCTTTTCCCTATTAAATTGTCTTTGTCTCAACCCACAAGTTTTCCATCTTTTACCATCCCACTTTCTTCATTGCTCCATCCCAGGAAGAGGGGAGTGAGACTTCGTGTGTGGCTCAGCTGCCCACAGGAAATAAACTGCAACATGGGGGAAAAAATGTATCATCAAAAAGCAAATATTATTATGTACTTTAGTGCAAGGTTCAAGTATGTCTCAATTTCAGATAACATTATGCAGCACTGTCAGTTCCATGTCCTAGGAAAATTTTCTTCTCCCTCCAGAGTACTGCAAATGGGAGCCTAGGGCAATATATTTATTTGTGGGAGAAAAGATCACCTATCTGATTATCAGATGTAAGTATAGATTTACATGTGGCAGAACAAAAGAAAAACTATCCATCAATAAGCCTGACTGAAATCTTGAGCTCTTTGGATATGTGGAGATTGACCTTGAAATTTGAAAGTTATGGAGCTTTTATGTGCACAGAGATTCTGCTGCAGATGAAAACAAAATAAAAGACTTGAGGATATACATAAGTAGTCATCTGGAGTTTAAAATTTTCTTCTGATGCCTCTTTGGCTGAGAGAGAGTAAGAAGAAACAACAGAGAATATCAGGTAAATTGATAAATCAATCAGAAATGTTTATGCCTAATTTCTAATGACAGGTCTTCCAAGCAAAGTTGCAGCTTGTATCCAATGGCTGCAAAGGACACAGAGATCAGCATAGGAATGATGCAGAGAATTCAGAGAGGGTTTTGGAGCATCTGCCTCTCCAAACTGTGGCATTTGAACTGCCACTGAGGGTGGGTACATTGCTGGCAAAGGGTGGTGGTTTCACTTTCCAGTTTCTTTTTATTTTTTCACTTTCCTGTTTCTTTTCACTGAAAAACAAAACCACAGCTGCACCTGGGGAAAAAAAAATCCTACTTAGTGCAATAAGTTCAAGTGTCCAGTCTCTTTCCTGGAGTAGAAATCACTTCATTTTACAAAGTCAAGTGAGACCTTGAATTTAAGGGTTTGTGGTTCCTCCAGACCTCCAGTAACCTGACCTGAGACAGCCCTAACAAGACAGGATGCTCAAACATCTCATTCCGTCAAAGTTACCACTTCACTTGGAATCAATATCTTTAGAAAAAAATGTACTTTCAGTCACAGACTAGAATGGCAAGACTCAGAAACAAATCTGATAAATTTGGCAGTCCCTAAATGACCTGTGGATGTGACCTTTGGCTGCTGCAAAGTCCTTCCAGCACCATTTGCTCCGGTATCCAGCACACCCTGATTCCTAAGTTCACATTTTAGCCGTCACTACAATTGGAAAATTATTCTGTAATTCCCATGCTAAATGCAGACTCAGTTTCAAGCAGCAAGAGGAAACCTTCAGCCTTCAGAGAGCTCTGATTGACAAGAATAATGTGACAGCACAGGGCAAGATGATTTCGTGATTTGCTAAAGAGGAGAAGAAATTACTGAACTGTAAAAGCCATGAACTGCCAAGCAGACATTAAACCAGAGTAAATGTGTAAGAACAGACACCAAGATCTAACACTGCAGCCTCATCAGATTCTCCCATCACAGATGGTGCCTCACGACCTTCCTACACAGACAAGCCTCACCAGGAGAGATACCTGAGCCAAGAATTCCTGCTGATAAATCCCATATACTCCCTCTCCCCTTTTACTTTTGAGGTAACTGATGGGCTGAGCATGGGGATACACAATTCACCCTGCTGCCTGTAGGAATGCCTTAAAAATCAGATAAAATGCCAAATAATGGAGGTTATCTGTTGGGAAGTGCCATGAATAAAACATGTTTTGCTGTCTGTGTGCATTTTTCCTCCCTGCCCTTCAGTGAAAGATCCCTGGTGCACATCACGATTTGGAGAGCAGAAAAAAGGGCCTGGGTGACTTTGCTCTGCCAGGGCAGGAGCAGATAATCCTTCCCTGAAATAAGACAAGACTATTTCTGACCCATGGGCCAAAGTTCAAAGGCAGAGATGTTCAAGCACATTTAAGCTGACAATTCCTATCTGAGTGAATAAGCCATTAAAATTAATGGGACTTAATAGCAATCAGATTTCTAAATATATATTACCTACTGAACACTTGTGTGGTTCTGGACTTTATTTTGAAGTCCTTTCTATGCTATTAATTTAATTTCTAGTCACATTATTTTAATGGAAAAGATAAAAGTAAATGAAAAACAAAAGTGTTAAAAATTTGAAGGGTATTTTTTTTTTTTTTTACTCTGAAGGAGGGTAGATTTAGATTAAATACTAGAAGGAAATTCTCCTGCCAAGAACAATGCAACAACTGCTTGTTCCTTCATTCCTTTTCTTTTTCCCCCTCTGGAAAAATCTGCAGATCTTTCACAGGTGTTTTTGGATTGATTTTATTTTAGCTTGTTTATTTTTGGGTTTTGTTTTGTTTTCTGAGGGGGGAGCTAGGGGATATTTTTAGTTTTGTTCATTTGCCTGTTTCTTTTTTCAAGGAAAATAAAAACAAGCCCCTCTTTCCTTCATTTTATCAATAGGAAAAATATATGTTTATCCTTTATTACACTAGTTTGAGGTTTGACCTTCTCTTGTGTATAAATTATGCACAAAAAGACTGATTCATTTATTCAGTAATTTATTGTGTCTTTTGACTGCCATGGGCAAAACAGGACATGTAATCTACAGCATGAGAAAGATACAGGGAGGGAAAATATATACCATATATACCATATATGTGGCTTTCAGCTAAAAGAGGGTAGGTTTAGATTGCATGTCAGGTAGAAATTCTTCCCTGTGAGGGTGGGGATGCCCTGGCACAGGGTACCCAGAGGAGCTGTGGCTGCCCCATCCCTGGAAGTGTCCAAAGCCAGGTTGGATGGGGCTTGGAGCAATCTGGGATAGTGGAAGGGGTCCCTGCCCATGGCAGGAGGATGGAACAAGATGACTTTTGAGGCCACTTTTAATCCAAACCATTCTACAGACACTGAACTCCACACCAAAAGACAGGAAAAAACCATTTTTGCAGGCGTCTGTATTCTGCCCATGCTGATAAATCACCCCAGAACCAGGCACTTTGTAAGCACCCCTGAGAAAGCTTTCAATATGTAATATAACCCAGGAGTATCTGCTGATTTTGGGACAACAAACCAGTTAATTTGATAACTCAGAGTGTCTCCAAATGTGGAACAGTAACCTTACAATATTTCTAATGTATTTAGAGACTGTAAATCTGAGCCAGCTCAGCCCTCCTTTATCTATTTGTACATTTATGATCACATAAAGCTCGAACACAACACAGGATTTTGCTGTCCTGAAACAAAACCAGATTTCTTTCTTTGCTATTTCTGTGGTGAAAGTTTTGCAAAGGCAAAGTTCTATTTGGGACTTTAGGTATGAAATAAATTAATTAAACCTTAAAAGGGTTTTCTATGACCATATTCATCAGAAGTCATCAGAATTCCAAAGGCATAGGGCATTAAAATTTTACTTGGAAGGGTGTGAGACATGTGGATTGTAAAATGTGAAAATTATGGGGCTCACACAAGGAAAAATGTTTAAAAAAAATCTGAAAACAAAATAAGGGGTTATTTTTTGTTTTTGTTTGGTTTAGGTTTGTTGTTGTGGGTTTTTTTAGAAAAATGCTCAAAATATTTCATTATGAAATGTTGCAGCCTGCAACCTCAGGATCTTGTCCAGGGAAGCAGCAGGGTTCTGGGGACCAGCATGAAACACCAACGAGACGGGCTCCCGTTCATGAAACCATTTATTCAGCATGAGAACAAACTCAGGTCCAGAACAGAGAGCCCCGAACAGAGGCACAGCAGGGGTTTTTGAGGGACAGAACCGAGGGTTTACACCTTTGAGGGTGGAGTTCAGGGTCAGGGACCATTAGAAACACACCAAGGGAGAACCCCCCAGGGACTCAAACCCAATCAGAACTCCTGGGCCGCCCTTCACAAGGGGTTTGGGGTGGGACAATGTAACTCTTTGTCTCCCTGAGGCCGCTGCACGCTGCAACATCTGCTCCTTTTTTATTTTTTTTTTTTTTTTTTTTTAAATTTTAATTAGGAGCTTAAAATGTTTCCAAACATACACCTTAAAATCTCACCTCTTCCACAGAGCACCCACTTTGCTTTGTGGGACACCAATAGCTCAATAACAAAACACATTAAGCAAACAGAAAAAACAAAATTGAAAACAAACACTTAAATCTCGGACTACGCCGGGCAAATTAAACGGTGATGGTACTTAATGCAAACATAATTTTTTTTTTTTTTTTTTTTTTTTGTTCAGTCTCTTCCACTTTAGGATTCTCTGTTAGGAAGGGTGCAGCTCTTAGATCTCCTCTTACGAGGGGCAGAATTCTTCGATCTCCAGCTTCGGCTCCGGCTCCCATGTGGGCGTCGCCTCTTTAGATGATCTGGGTGTAACACTGGCTTTCGGAGCTCGGTTACAGTTTCGATTTCCCCGGAGGAGGTGTTGCCCACGATGGAGAAGGCACAGCCCCCAGGGGTGGAGCACCGAACAAAGGGATGGGGCCAAGCAGGAGTTATGGGAGGTTTGGGAAGGGAAGGTTTGGGACCGGAAAAGAAGGAGCAAGGCGGGAAACAAGGGATCCCAGACCGCGTGGCCGGCGCCATCTTGGGATGGGGGGGGGTCCGGGACGGACTTTCCCGGACAGGGAACGGGGAATATGAAAAGACAGGGGGTGAAGGAGGACACGGAACGGCGGGCAGACGGCAGCAACCCCGAGCCATCTTAGCCTTTTTCACCCTTTGTCCTGCCCTTAGGAACAGAGGAAAGGGGAAGGTACAGGGAGGTATACACCAAAAAAAAAAAAAGGAACTTCACAGAAGACAGAAACAGTCCACCGGAAGATCCATACCGTCCATAATCGTCCATAATGTTGATATCGTCCATAATCGTCCATAGTGTTAATAGAATCGTCCATAATGTTGATATCGTCCATAGTGTTGATATCGTCCATAATCGTCCATAATGTTGATATCGTCCATAATACGTCTCGTTGGGTGATGTTAGGTGCTTGTCCCAGCGTCTGGTCTCGGCTCCCACACCTCCGTAATCCCTTTACTTCCCCCATGCCCGAGGCACTCCCAACCCAGTCTCCCTGCCAGGTACTCTCGAGTCCTCCTTTCCAAGGCGGGGGTCTCGCCGGCTCTCAAGCCATCAGCCGGGGACTTACGAGGTGTCCATGGAGCCGCTCCTGCTGTTCTCCTGGATGCCACGCATTCTCTCACCATTTGTTGCAGCCTGCAACCTCAGGATCTTGTCCAGGGAAGCAGCAGGGTTCTGGGGACCAGCATGAAACACCAACGAGACGGGCTCCCGTTCATGAAACCATTTATTCAGCATGAGAACAAACTCAGGTCCAGAACAGAGAGCCCCGAACAGAGGCACAGCAGGGGTTTTTGAGGGACAGAACCGAGGGTTTACACCTTTGAGGGTGGAGTTCAGGGTCAGGGACCATTAGAAACACACCAAGGGAGAACCCCCCAGGGACTCAAACCCAATCAGAACTCCTGGGCCGCCCTTCACAAGGGGTTTGGGGTGGGACAATGTAACTCTTTGTCTCCCTGAGGCCGCTGCACGCTGCAACAATGAAATGTTTCTTCTTCTTTGAAATGAGCACAAACTAAGTTTTTTTTTAAAAAAATAAATATTTAGCCTAACCAATAAAATGAACTGATTTGTTTCTCTGCAAACACTTTTTAATTTTTTTTCATTATGTTAGTTCATTTCATCAACAAATGCATGAGTTGAGTACGAACAATTGGACCCAAAATTATTTATTTTGATTTGTGTGCACTGAGAGAATGTGGCGTGTTGGTGGTTTTGGGTGGGTTTTTCCCATTTTGTCCACCAAACCAGATATTCCATCAGTCACACAATTCTTATCTTGGAATCATGCAGAGGTTTGGGAGATATCACTTCACTTTCTCTGTTTTTGCTTCTTAATCTCCTTAAACTGTAAATTCTTGGGATCAGAGCTGATTTTTTTAACAATTTGTACCAGCTGCTGAAGAAATGGGTCCCTGATCTCAAGTAAAATCTTTAACTACTTCTGTAACAGAAACAGTAAAATAGTGAGAGGAACAATAATACCCACAGTGCCTGGGAACCAAACCTGATTAGGAGGCATCACTCAGTGTCACCTGGCAGTTGACCTTTATCTCAAACAGACACAGATTTTTTAATATATTTTTTTTCCCCCCCACTCTCTGTTATTGCTGTGAGGCACAACTGATATGTGAAATCTGCTGCTGGAAAGCTACTCATTAAACTGTAATTTTAGTGTGCTGACATTTCAGTGGGAGCTTTGCTCCCTGTGTGGCTCAACAATTTAGATTTGCAAAATATCATGCGAGGCTTTATAAGCTTGGCTGTGTCAACTATGGGTGGATAACAGCAGCAGAAAATATGGGGTAAAATGAATGGCTGAAGGTTGCTTTAGGTCTCTGCATTTTATCAATCTTCAAGTGAATAGAATTAAATTATAATATATGCCTCTGATCAGAAAAAAAAAAAAAAAAAAAATGTTTGCCCTTCCTTCCAAGACTGAAAATCTTTGTGGTGTTTCCTTCACATACCCTGTGGATTTTGTGAGGATGAGGATGCAGATCTGCTGCCACTGAGAGAAAGGACTTCTTGAGTGATTGGTAAAGGACAATGGAATTCTTTTTGTCAAACTTCTGAGCTAGAAAATGTTTCACCTCAGTCCCTGTCCTGAAGGTGGACAAGGACAGAATCAAGATCTGGGCAGCCTTGGGTCAGCTCCTGCTCGACCCCGCAGAGGGGGAAAGGTGTAGAGTAGTTTGTGAGGGTGTGACAGAGGGGTTACATTTCCAGTGACTGACCAAGCCTTCATCCTTGCCCTTGTGGGAGATGTTAAACCAAGCTGTTCCCCCTCTCTTTGATTACAAACCAAGGGTCTTCTTCCATTAAAATGAAAATTCGTAGTGATCCAATATGACAAATTCCCCAGCGTTCCTGAACATGGGAAAGGAACTTCTTGACATTTGGTCATATCTTGTTAGGTGTTTTATTGATCTTTTTTCTGAACAGCAAGTTCCAGAGCATCTTGCAGTTTTCTGCACTGCACTGAGAAGCAGATTGTTAAACAGAGACTATCTCTAACCTTGATGGTAGCAGCTCCAGGGCACAGAAGAAAAACTCCTTTGAATTAAAGTTGCAAGCAGCAGTATTAACAAGCATATGATTACAGTACAAATTGCCCTGAATAATTCAGGAAGAGTCCTATCCAAAGTTTGATGGTAATCACAGCCTGGGAGAATATTATTAAAAATGAAACCTGCTGCCAGGGGAAAGAATTGGTTTTCTTCTATTTCTCTTCTATTTTTCTTATATTTTTCTTCTCTTCTATTTCTCTTCTCTTCTATTTCTCTTCCCTTCTCCTTTCTCCCTTCTCCCTTCTCCTTCTCCCTTCTCCTCTCCCTTCCCTTCCCTTCCCTTCCCTTCCCTTCCCTTCCCTTCCCTTCCCTTCCCTTCCCTTCCCTTCCCTTCCCTTCCCTTCCCTTCCCTTCCCTTCCCTTCCCTTCCCTTCCCTTCCCTTCCCTTCCCTTCCCTTCCCTTCCCTTCCCTTCCCTTCCCTTCCCTTCCCTTCCCTTCCCTTCCCTTCCCTTCCCTTCCCTTCCCTTCCCTTCCCTTCCCTTCCCTTCCCTTCCCTTCCCTTCCCGCACCTTCCCTTCCCGCACCTTCCCTTCCCGCACCTTCCCTTCCCAGGGGAGAATTAGAAAATCGAGCAGTCTTCACTCAATTCAATGTGTCATTCTTATTGCTGCTGCTTGCTAAACCCAAAATAAATGAAACAAATTTTCTCAGTCACCAAATCTATTGTTTGCCATACAAAATAAATGTTCATTTGTGTCTGTGGGTAAGGACCAAGGGCTGTTTTAACAAACCTTGGCTGAATATCAGAGCTGATGCTGGAAATGCAGCAAATCTCTCAGGTATTTATGGTGTCCTCCTTTACTCTTCTATTTTTCCTTTTTTTTTTTTTTTTTTTTTTGAATTTCAAAAAACAAAAAAAGCACTAAAACCAAAGCAGCTCCAGAGGGAGGAGTCTTTATTTACCCAGGTACTAACAGAACACACTGCACAGCTGCCCCTGGATACCAGGGGACATCTGCTCACACCAGTGGCTGAGATTCAGCAGAATTCCCCACGGACCCTCCCTGGGATAAAATGGCAATTAGTGCTACCCAGTGCAGAGCTGGTGTGTCAGCAGCTGGGCTGAGGCCACCAGAGGGTGAGATATCAGGGGATGGTGCTGGCTGGAGCTGGAGGAGACAGCCTGGTGAGCCCAGGGTGGGACAGTGAAGAGGTGCTTGCAGCACAGGTCTGTTTTCAGCTCTGCTGCTTCTCAGTTTCCTGAGCTGGGCTGAGTCACAGTGTCAGCCTTGTCTCATCCACCATCTGTGCCTGTCTGTTTGCATTGAACAAGCTTTGGGGACAATCTTTTTTATTTTTTTTTAATTTTTTTCTCCTTTATGCTGCACTTATCAGCAAAAAAAGCCCAGAAGCTCAAAGAGAATTCTGGGGGAACGTCTGTGCTGTAAGCATAAGAATATTCCTTGTAAAAGGCAAGCAAGCCACAGAAGTGCTATCTGACAACCTGCACAGAGCTGCCACCGCATCTTGTCAGTCCTCTTGGGCAGCAAACATTATCTTAGGAGAGTCTTTTCTCAGGCAGAGGAACTTACAGACATTTCCCAGGTCTCCAGACACCTTCCTCACGGGGAGACAGGGCTCAGCACAGCCTGGACACTGCAGAGCTCAGTGCCCAAAGAGGTTCTGGTGAAACCTTGCTGTTGCTGCAGGGCCTCCTGTGACAACTTTTTGTCCTTTCTACCCAGCAACCCACTACAAGTATAGGAACAAGCTGGGTTTTTTTCCAAGATAATGACTGACAACTCCAGTGACAGATTTTTGAGTTCTTGACATAAATGTGGAGGGGGGTAAAGGAGGGGAAGCACAAAGCAGTGGAATGTGTGTGCTTGCACGGAAAGTGTCAAGCACCACAGCCTGAAACTAAGTTTTGACAACCTGAGCTGATGGAAGGAACATGGAGACAAATGTTTCTGTATTTGTGAAGGGTGAGAGCTGCTGTAAGCAGAAAAGTGAAACTCAACAGGCTTCACTCAATGGTTAGAACAGGATTTTTTGTCTCTCTGCTCTGCATCCACATGTACAGCTGTGTGTTTTGGTGGCCAGCAAGGCAGTGCACTAAAATACTGAAGCTGTTAGAAAATAAATACTTTGATTATTATAATTCTTTTTCATCTACTCAGTTTCTCATTTCCATATTGAAGTTTCAAACTAGACACTATCTTGTTGGTTTTGGGCTTGTTTTGTGTCCAGTTTCACTTTCTGGTCTTCAGACTTTGACATTGCAGTATTGGGTTGTCAAGGCTAAGAGAACCATCTAAATTACTTTTATTCATTGGTCTGCCTTGAATAGAAACACTCAGATTGATCTAATTTGCTGAATTTTCCAATTAAAATTTAATTTTACAGAAAAGTATTTTTATGGCCATTATTCTCCACCAGAGTTAATGTCAAAGACTCAGTTTAGATTAGCTTAGAACCCTGCATTAAGAGCACCTTGTCAGAGCCACTTTGGGACTCGTAATATTTATCAGAATTGCAGAATCTCTCCCACTCAGCCCAATTTTGCACACTTTTAAGCAGAAAGCACAGCTCATACTCCCAGTCAAAGGGCAAAATCCAGCAGGGGGAGAAGCAAAAACTGCATGACCAATTTTAAATGAAGCGTATTGAGTATTTAGAGTAGAGAAATCACTCATTGGGTTCTGAATCACATTAAAAAAAAAATAAAATATTACTATGCAAGACTGCCATCAGATTGTGCCTTGATTAAAAGTCAATAGATTTGTTTCAGCAGTCATTACCATTTCTGGAATGTGAAATAACTGTCCTGAGTATAAGGACACAGTGGATCCAATGCTGGATTGAGCCCAGCATCAACCTCAGCTGCTGCTCAGGTCCTTACTGGGAGGGAAGGGAATTCTTGGATTGCCATTTATATGGAAAATGTCCTGCAGAGATATTTGTAGCCAACGTTTCAGGCCAGTTTTGCCCCAAACAAACACACAAAGTTCCTGCTCCTGTGATTCATCCACCCACTATGACAAAGCAGCCCCATTTTCTGCTTTTGTTTACAGGCCTGCTGTTTGGTCAGCGTGTATTTTATTTAGCAAGATGGGGTTTTTTAGAAAAGTCATCAGAAGTTAAAATACAATTCCAGATCAAATCTCAGGGGGGAAAAACCCAACACAAACAGAACCAAACAAAACAAAACACTTAAAAAAAGCCCACAAAAAAACCCAAAAACAACAACAAAAAAAAACAAAACCAAACAAAAAAAAACACCAAAAACACACACACAAAAAATACAAAACACACAAAGAACAAAAATAACCCACCCCAACCTGTTCAATTTAACTAAATAATACCATTTCCTCTTCTAGATCATAATAGAATAGTACTGAGCAACATTAACCATGCTGTGCATTTGTGATGAAAAAAAAGTCATTTTGCAGTCATAAGCTTTTTATTTCTTCTTTTAGCTCCTTCCAGAGGAAGGATCCTTCCAGATCACACCAAATGGCATCAATGCAGCAAGCAAGAATTTTCCTGATGATCAAAATTCATGGAAAAGTCAAGAATTCATCCTTGGTAAATGAATGTTAGGGGTCCTGGCATCCACATACTGAGATGCACTGCTAAATACATGAGATTTATGGGTTACTTTAAGGTTTAACAGATTGTAGTTGAAATAAAATGGTGTCTGGTACCATGGATGATGATAAAAACCTTTCAGATGTTTCATAGGATCACAGAATAGTTTGGGAAAGGGACTTTCAAAGGTTTTCTAGTCCAAACCTCTCAGCATCTTCAACAGGACCAGGTTCCTCTGAGCCCTGTCCCACATGACCTTGGATGTTTCCATGGATGAGGCATCCATCACCTCTTTGGACAGCCTGGTCCAGTGTTTCACAACTTCATTGTAAAAAAAATCCTCCTTTTATCTAGTCTAGATCTCCCCTTTTTTAATTTAAAAATGTTGCTGGCTGTCCTATTGCTACAGGCCTTATTAAAGATCTGTCCCTTGTTTAATGATGTTTTTATGATTTTTTTTTAAAGGGAGGGGAGGGGAGGGGAGGGGAGGAGAGGGGAGGAGAGGGGAGGGGAGGGGAGGGGAGGAGAGGAGAGGAGAGGAGAGGAGAGGAGAGGAGAGGAGAGGAGAGGAGAGGAGAGGAGAGGAGAGGAGAGGAGAGGAGAGGAGAGGAGAGGAGAGGAGAGGAGAGGAGAGGAGAGGAGAGGAGAGGAGAGGAGAGGAGAGGAGAGGAGAGGAGAGGAGAGGAGAGGAGAGGAGAGGAGAGGAGAGGAGAGGAGAGGAGAGGAGAGGAGAGGAGAGGAGAGGAGAGGAGAGGAGAGGAGAGGAGAGGAGAGGAGAGGAGAGGAGAGGAGAGGAGAGGAGAGGAGAGGAGAGGAGAGGAGAGGAGAGGAGAGGAGAGGAGAGGAGAGGAGAGGAGAGGAGAGGAGAGGAGAGGAGAGGAGAGGAGAGGAGAGGAGAGGAGAGGAGAGGAGAGGAGAGGAGAGGAGAGGAGAGGAGAGGAGAGGAGAGGAGAATCTTCTGCCTTTAAGTCACATAGGGAAATTGAATTGTGAACTCAGATTTGATATAAATAGTGGTTCATAATTATTTGCAAAGTCCTTGCTGAAGAAGAGTAGGGCAGGGCTTACTTTGAGAAAACGAGACATGATACTCAGACTTTCCATTTCTTTTAATAAACAATTTATGTAAATTTGAATACATTGCATATGCATGCCTAAATTTGCTGCTCATAATGATGACAATCTCAATTAAGATCTCTGTTCTTCTGGCAGTAGCAATAATACAGAACGAAAATAAATAAATAATAACAATAATTTATGTTTCCTGTGACCTTTCTAAAAACTTGTGAGTGAACTGCAAAAGAGATATTTTTTAAAAATCTGATTTTGGTAACAGTTTAATAAACACATGCATTCATTTAGATATTTATGCGTTGCCTTGGGGGGGAAAAAAAAAGAGGGACTAAATATACAGGAAACCTACTTACAAAGGGAAAGGCTAACTGTAAACACACAATATCTTCATTGTTTAAATTATTTATATACTATGTCTATAAGTTGATCATAAAAGGCTTATGATCAATGAAACAGAACTACATTTAGAGCAGAGATAAAACTTCTCTTACTGTGAGCTGATGAAGTTCATACTTAAATGGAATTGCACGCACAAAAGAGAGTAAAATGTACTCAGATTTAGTTGAGCAGCTTTGTTTCCAGGACTAATTTAATGACTGGAAATGCAGAGTGCTTGGATAAATATACATTAAACTTCTGATGTAAACATTTCTGTCGGGTAAGGGAGAGAACTGAGAAGGGGTGTAGAAGGAAGAGAAGTGCCAAACCAAATGGTAGGAAATTCTCCTCCAGGCCTTAACCAGGATGACCAGGGAAGAGGAGAAGTGCCCCTGTCGAGGTGAAAAATGAGGGATGGGACCACTGTGCTATTTAAGATGATTTATTGCTCAAGTAGCCGGATAAGATGTCAGTTTTGAAGGGCTGAGATTTGGAGAGAAGCAACAAAAGTCAGCCACAGCTCAAGGTAGCCACGGGTTTCTCCTTCACACAGCAATATGTAACATTTTGGTCCAATAAACAGTTAACACAAAGCTGGTTTTTACTTAATAACCTATCACCTTTGCTTAGTTTTGCTGCACTGCCTCTGTCTCTTCGCCCCTCAGCTGACAGGTCACGTACTCATTCACACACCTCTATTATAGCTTCAAGATCCCTAGCCTACTGCATAAGTCACATTATTACATCTTAAACTTCTCACTATTTCACCTAATAAAATTCCTTACTTACTCAAGGCATATTCTTACTTACAATCGTAGGAACATAAGTTTATAATTTTTCTACTTAATGTTTGTGTACCTTTATCATTACATCAACCCAAGCTCTTTCCAAGGCTGCAGACTGAACCCTTCAGCACCTGTGGAAGTTTCTATTTTCCCATTTCCCACATGCCCCCAGTCCATCCTGTTCATGCCACACTCTCAATTTACCCCATCCCTGACTCTGAGGTACTGAATCCCTGTTCATCCCACACTGAGATCTCCAGCTCCTTTTCTGCTGCCTCTCCCTGTCACTGCTGCAGGTCATCAGCTGCCCACATCCATTTGGGCTCTTTGGCTTAATTAAGTCTCTCAGATCTGCTGTTGATAAACTTCCTCTGAAGCTCAGCCAAAACCTTTGGTTTGCCATCCTGTGGCCATTCCATTGCAGCATTCCAAAGAGGATTAATGAATATTCATGTTTTTGTAACGCTTGGGGGGATTTTCCTTCTAGGTATCTAGTTATGAGTTCAGACTGAGTCTTTAGCAGCTCCAATATGGATTGAGACTCCTCTGAATAAATAAGGATATTCCCCAATTTTTAGTCTGTTTTAAGGCAGCTGGATATGCCTGAGTAGTGAATCTTGGGTCAGACTCCTGGTCTGGGCTAATTGGAAAAGTGGGCATTTATACCCAGGAAGCTGTCCTGTTTGTTCCAGATATTTTATCCTGTGTGTTTTTTGCCTAGGAGACAGACAGCAGCATCCCAAACAAACAAACATGTTTTGCATTAGATGTGTTACATCCTCTAATGGAAACAAATTCACTGAAATGAGAGGAACACAACTCTCATTGATTCCTTATCTACCTGCTGACATGGAAAATTAGCAGTTTCCAGCAGATCTTTCATCTGCTAATTATCCTCATTGATTTTGGATGAGAAAGTGTAGTGTCTGAATTCAACTCCATGTTCTGCCAGCCAGGACCTGTTTGCATTCTGACATACAGGACAAAGATGGAAAAAAGAGCAGGAATTCGATTTTCCTGACACTCCCTTGCCCAGAGAAGTTGGGGGCTCCCCATTCCTGGAAATGTTCAAGGCCAGGTTGGATGGAGCTCTGGGAAACCTGGTCTAGTGAGGGGTGTCCCTGTCCTCATCAGGGGTGATCTTTAAAGCCCCTTCAAACCCAAACCATTCCATGATTCTGGGATTCTGTGATCACACCTTTCCCCATGGATATCTGTGAGACTTTTCCATTTGACTCAGGAAGTAGTGGCTCCTTTTAATTGCAATAATTATTTTTACTGCATTGCATGAATTTCTTATGGCAGTGACACACAGAGCTAGAAAATTCCAGCGGTCAACCTGCAGGAAAATCAGAGTAGAGACAGGTAAAGAGGGGAGAAACCAGCAAGATGAACTGTGGGGTGAGGAAGAGATGCTTTAACCAATATTGAGAAGTTTCACCAGGTTGTTTTGTTTCAGTAAAGAAAATAATAGACCATTAAACCCATCATGATGTTTTTTGATTTTGTGCATATTTTTGGCTAAATGTGGCTCAGACTTTCTGAGCTCAGAATAAGACAGACATACATGGCAGTGCAGAAAGCAGCATTCAGAAAAGCCTAGTTTAAAAAAGTTGGAATATTCCTTATTCTTGCTGTACTAAATTTATTGGTAAGGAAATTGCATTAACATAAAAACAAGTCCTGTCTCTTCAGCAACACAACAGTGCCAAACAGAGTGAATCCAGTGTATTAAAATACCAACCCAGATAGTCTCCTGAGCTTTATGGCTGCAGCAATTGAGAATTAGTACCATTAATTAGCTGAAGCTATTTGTTTTACAAATTACAATTGCATGTCTAATCCTGTAACTTTCTGTCCCTCAGGAGTTACTTAGCGAGAGCTCCACAGCAGAACCAGGGAATGAATGGACTTAACTCCTAGGAGCATCTGAGATAAGAAGAAAAGAACAAACTGTTATTTTTATTTCTCTCTGCTGCCTATTTTTTTTACAGTTTAAAATGAGAACAGAACACCACATCTGCCTTCTCTAAGCCATTAATTATTTTCCTGAATTTCTACAGCATTCAAATTTTTTTTCTAATCTTTTTTATATTGTGATACTTTATGTTTTTCCTTCACTTCCAGTATGCAAGTGCTTTTGCAGCCCTTTAATCCTTCCCACTGGTTCAGTCCAGCCCCCTCTCTTTACATAAATAGTTTCTGTCTTGATTCTACCAGGTGAAAGGTCTGACTCATGGAAGCTGCACTACTGATTTGCATTAGGGCATCACTGGGTGGGATGGTCTCTTTGAGGAATATTTTATGTAGTCCCAATATCTTTAGTCAGAAACAAATCAAGTTGGCTTCAAGTGTCTCCCATGAAACTCATTCCAATAAAAACTCTCACTTTGATAAAGGAGTGTGTAATATTTCTCTTGCAACTCTGCGAAAAGAAGTCAACAAGTTCCCTGGATACATCAAGAAAAGAAATTATTTTACAGAAGAATGGTAATATTTTTAGAGATGATTTATGAGCTGTTTCTTTGCTGGTGAATACCCAGCCTTGAAGTCCACTTGAAAGTGATTTTTTATGTTGGTTGTTGTTGATAAATGCTTTACCATCATAATAAAGTCCACAGCACATGAGGGAACATCTGAAATCTTGGACATCTATTGAACAGTGACAACACTGCCCATCCATTTCTGTAATGATACATGACTTAGCCACAGACTGATGGATGGAAACTGGGTGTTCCTAAGGTACAATTCCAATGTCTTGCACTTATGGAAATCTACAGTCAACTACAGTTTCTTAATTTAGAGTATGTGGTGCTTTCATGTCTGGCCATATTACCCAGGTGTAAAACAAAAAACAATAAAAAGAAAAAATGAAAGGTAGAGAAAACATTTAATTTGAATTTGAAAGGGTTGGTTCTTTTCCTTCACCTTATGTTGACAATGGCAGGTGGGTCACTGAGTAAAGGCGTGTGATAAATGGATGCAAAGAGAGAGTTTTCTCTGTGATTTTATACCTATGTTGAAAGTAGAGGATGTATTTGAAGAGGCTTTCAGAGATCTCAGCTGAAATGTGGAAACAGGAGTTTAAGCTTTGCATCAAGGCCCAGTCACAGAGTTTTCATCCCCACGTGGCTCCCTGAATCTGAAGCAGATGGTCCCACTGCTTCCTTGGTGTGGAAAATAACACATTTTATTGGTTTAGTCCACATAGACCCAGATGAAATATTGACCTTGATACTGAAAGACCTATTTTTACAGGCATATTTCATTCTCTTTTTTGCATTTCTTTAAATACCTTTTAAAGTTATCTGTGTCTTTTAATAATGCTTATTATTATTTTCATTATACAGTAGGGGTTTTATTTGGTTTTGGACAGGATTATAGATTAACTAGGATGTGAATTGAGAAAAAAACTCTTCTTCATGGCTTGGATTTCTGAATTTTTCCCTAGTATTATAATGTGAAAACACAGTTAACAAGGTTAACTTGCAACTTATTGTTTTTGAAAATGCTGCTTTTATAGAAAATTCCAATAGTTTAAAATGCTCTTTGTTAAAAATATATTGAAAAGAGAAAATATCAGGGTATCTTTTTTCTTACTTTAAACCCAAGGCTATTTCTGTAAACAAAATATGTTTATTCTGGAAGGTTTGTGGAAAATACCATCTTATGACAAATGTATTTGACAAAAGGCATACACGATCAAATAGCTGAAATGCGCCTGCAGACGGAGACTCAGCTGAGATTAATCTCATCTTTGGGTCTGGAATGTATCAGAGAAGAACTTTTTGCTCTTCCATGCAGGAGATCTGCAGCAGAAAGATGCCACTTGGGTTTAAAGATGTTACTCCAGAGGGACGTTCCTTGGTGGCAGGAGCACGGCCAAGGGTTTGGTGCTTGCCTGGAAGGAAGGGATCCCAATTCTGAACAGGATTTCTGCACAGTTCCCTGTTCCAGGTGACAATAAATGGTCTTGACAGGCAATGGATATTTATGTTTATGAGTCAGACAGGATCATTTTGATCTAAGTTGTTTTCTTGTGTAACACAAGCCAAGGCACTTACACCCTCATTCTGTTCCTGAGAATGTGCATTACTGATCTCTTCATATAAAGGTGAGTTGATTGCATCTCTGCATGTGGTAAATTGTTCTCCCTGTTGAATATTTGGGTTTTATTTATAATCTGAATTTATCTTGTTTCAAATAACAGCTCCTACATTTGACTATTTCATTGAGTTGTGCACAGTACCAAACAGTCACTTATCAATAATCTGTTCTCTTACCAGTGAAAAAATCTTAACACATACATATAGACTTAATTAAGTTCCTTGTTAATCTCCTCTTCAACATATTCAATGTGTTTCATATTCTGAGGAAGCTGAATTACTGTTTTCTAAGCCCTTCCTAGTAGTCTAATTTTTTCTTCAGTGTGGATTTCAGAAGTGTTTCCACATTATCTTTGTATTGCTAATAGCTGTTTGCTGTTTGACATCTCCAGTGATTATATTTATCACCATACTGCAGTCTGACTTGGTGAACTATGCTGACTGGAGATCAGGGCAAAGCAGATGTGCTCTGCACTTCAGGTTAATTTCCCCAATCCTAAATTAGCACGAGCTCTGAACACATTTATGATACATTAAATATATCTTCATACACTTCAGCTGAGTAATCTTCATGACAGTCCTGCAAAGCAAGGCAATACTGTCACCCATCTTTACTGAGACAGAACTCAGACACAAGCAAAGTAAAAAGCAAAAACAGTTCTAATCCTTGAAAGGCATTTGAGTAGGTAAGAGAATCTTATTGGAAAATTTAATATAAAAAACTCAGGCAAGACAGTTGTGGGGATTTGGCACACATGTCTCAGACTCAATTCACAGTGCTGTAAAATCAGAAAAGGCTGATCAGAGTAAGAGCAAATTCTACTGTCAGCCACACAAAAATATTCCTAAACCCTGGGATTCAGGATATCTTCTTTGTTTTCTGTGGGCACAAGTGTCAGCCAAGCTGGGAATTTGTGTTAGGGCTGGACCTGGGCACACATCACCCCACTTTCCAACACAGAAATTTCCAACAACCCCTTTGCACCACAGAATTAGAGAGAATGATGTCATAACTTGGGTTAATGGGACCATCACTCACATCTAGTTAAAAGAGTGGTCTGAAACCCCATGTGGATGACAAGCAGAGTTTGAAGGGACCAAAGCATTTCCCACCTCCCAGCTCATATCACGGAGCTGCTGCATTGCAAATTCATTTTTCTCGTGTGTCTTTCCAGGTCTGTCAGTCACTCATCAATCAGAGTTTTGTTCACTGAGCCCACAGGTAAGACCCCCAGACCCCCCTGACAGAGTGGCCTGGGGACATCTACCTGATACCAGACCTTGGAGGAACTCATTCCTCTCTCGGTTTTGGATTCTCTCTTCCCTGAACTCTGTTCCCTTCCCTGAAGTGGTCCTACTCACTTTTCAGGCTTACAGTACCACAATGAAATAGTTGTGATTAAAACAGCCAAATGCTGTTCATGAGGATGTTTGAACTCACATGGGGTATGTAAATAAGATTCTCAGACAGCTCAATTCAGTTTTCATCCTTTGAAGGTTTAGTTCAATGAGTTATGTGGTTCTAGGCAGGAGCAATTTACAGTAACATCACAGGAAATTTGGTCATACTGAATTTTACTGTTAATTCAGTAATTCTGTAGGAGATTTTAGAAAAATAAAGTGTAATTTTTCCAGCCTGAGACTTCTATTCAAGCTTGGGAAAGTATTGCATAGATTACTTATTTAATTCAGCTTTTTACTCAGCTACTGTTTATACTTCTGTTGGAATAATCACAAATCACTGATGAGCTTGTCAAGAGATTGTTTAGACTGGTTCAAGGTCATAAAACAAACAGTCAGGTGGAAGAGTCATGGTGAGGGAAATGCAGAATGAAAATCATGGTGAATTTCATGTGAGGCAAGTTAAGCTGGAGAATGAACTGATTCTGCAATAAATCTCCCTTTTAGAAAGGAATGAGCACAGATCTGTGCAGTGCCCACAGGTTCCTTTATTTTCTAGTCAGTAGAAAAAACTGTGTAATAATCTACACACATATACACGATCCAAAAATAGCTTTAACCCCTTCAGTAAATTTCCTTTATATTATTTCCAAGCCCATCTCTGTCACAGAGAATATCTGTGTATGAAAAATCCCATAGTTCTGGGAAAACAGTGAGGAAGGAATGATCCAAAAATATTCATGTCCTTGAATACAAAGGCAATGAGGAGCAGATAATTATCCAGCAGGACTGTGAGATCTAAAGAAACCATCATGGGATCACAGAATCGTTTGGGTTGGAACATATTAAATAGTAAGATAATAAAATATTTTTATTTTTGTAGAAAATATTTTAGATATTACATTACTGGGTGCATGAACCTGTGTATAATGAATTACATTATTAATTCAGGATAAAAAGAAAAAAAATCCCAAAATATTTAAAATCTAATTCTGACATATTAAATTGTAATCAGAGATTATTTTAATTTGTAAAAACTAAATATAGCTATATTTTGTTACTGAGACATAATCATAAAATCCTCTGGAAAAGTATTTATGATCTTATGAACATATTTATTTGCAAATAATTAACTCTACTTTCTCAGGAACTTGAAAGCTGTGGTTGCTTAGGTTTTCTGTTGCCAAGATCTTGCAGAAATACTGAAATTTATATTGAAATTTAGTCTATTTTTAAAATTATATATGATTATAATTGATTCCTATATATTTTCATCTCTAATTTACTTCTTCACCTAAACCTGCAGAGGGTCACTGATCAAAATGACTGATCTTTTGTTCTCATGTAGATGGTTAGGTTTAAAATAGAAAAGCAAAATGTTTAAATTACCAAACAACTTATTTTTTTTTGCTTATGCTTCTAAAATTTCCAGCCAAAGCGTGGAATTTTTCTGGTGTGTGCATGAAGGCCTCGTTCCTTCACGGGAAAATTCTTCACACTGATCTTGTTCTTATGTTCTGTGCACTGAACTTGGCTTTTGCTTCAGCCACCCCAGAGGACGTGGGAGGTTTTTGAGCTCTGTGCATGATCTATATTTTAACACTGGAACAGATTGCCCAGGGAGGCTGTGGAGTCTCCCTCCCTGGAGATATTCCAGCACTGTCTGGACACAATTCTGTTCCCTGTGCTCTGGGGTGACCCTGCTGGGGCAGGGAGGTTGCACCAGGTGACACCACTGTGGTGCCTTCCAACCTGACCCACTCTGGGATTCTGTGAACATAATAAATTAATTAATTAATTAGTAACAACAACAATTATATATCCCAGAGGATAGCACTAACCTTAACTCATTCTGATTTTAAAGCAGTCTATATTTAGGTGGTAATAAGGTCTTGGAGTGCTCTTGTCAGCAGTGCTGATCTCATCTCAGCTGGGCAGTGAGCAGCCTGTTAAATGATTCTCAAAAAAGCAGAAAAGCCACGAGGCCCGGCTGGTAAAAGGAGAAGAAAGGGATGATGAAAGCTTTAGGGTTCAATTCTCCATGGTCTCCGAGATATGATGCTAATTCAATATTGTACCAATTACTATTCAAATTCATTAGCATCACACTAAGCAATATGCAATCACAGCCAAGTTCACAATTAGCATTAATGATATTCTCCAAGTGGGGAGAAAAAATCGAGGATTGAGTTTTACACTCCAGACAAGATAATACACGGGAAATAATGCCAGGGATTAGTGTCTAAGACAGGAATTTATTTCCGATGTGTTTACAAGTCCCAGAGCTCAAGGAGCCTGAAGTTCACGCACAGATGGGACATTTCTCTCTGCAGATATTCCCATCCAGCTGCTCCCAGCCCCACCTGATGCCTCAGTAGTTACCAAATGGAACTGGGGCAAAGCTGGAGCTCCTCTAAATTACCTTTGCCTGGACTTACAGGCCAATTCCTCATCACATCTTCGCTAGCAGCTTTTTGGAAAATGAAATATTCAATCCTGGATGTTCTTTTATGTCTGCTCTGACTGCAGGGAGTGTCTGATGCAATTTCCCAAAAACCAACCAGTGAAATTTAGACAGATGCAGCTGGTGAAAAATATTTTTTTAGGGTCCACATGCATTAAAAAAATATTTATAGATTTTCAAAATGCAACAGATCGTTACTTATACTTCCAAAAATTATTATTATCTTGGTTGGTGCACCAGAAAATTCACCTGTATGGCACCTAGTTTGGCAGCAGCTGGATTTTCGAGGCAAAATTCTTACAAGGTTTTTGCAACTTGTTCAAAATAGAATTATTCTTACACAATCAGTGGCAGAGGTTGCAATTCAGATTAGTGTTCTGCACCCCGAAACCATGGACTGGCTTATTTGAAAATTGCTTTTGCATGAATTAATGTAAGATTTTAGTCTGCGAGGAGAAACTTCTGAGAATATAATGCATTTTAAAGTAATGCAAATCTTCCATTGCTGAAGAGAGTAAAAACCATCATAGAAATTTGTATAACTTTTTATATGAGTCCTGTATTTGATAAAGACACTGGTGGTACATTTCCTATTCTGGGATATAACCTCTCTGTTATGGTATCAAAATGTGACTTCCCTTTTTGTTGTTAAAGAAAACCTAACTAATAAAAACTGTGGCACACAACCCTGTGTGTGTCACCTTCCTTCCTTTTAATCATAATTAAATGAATTAAGAATTTGTTTCCAACAAATCCAAACTGATACGTAATTTTGATATCATAAACCCACTATTTCATTATTTTGAGGATGACAAACACTGATTTTTTTTTTTTCTTTGTGGAACTCCCACCCTTCCTGCTACCTGAGAATTCATTGTTTTGGGAAAAGTGTATTAGTCACAAGTCCCCTTTTTTATCTTCAGTACATCAAAAGACTTGTGATGGTAAAGAAAAAATAACTTATCCCAATGATTTCAATCCATCTTCATGGCTTCCTGCTAAGAAGATGAACTGAGAAATCAATTTTCTGGGGAATCTTTTTCAGATCTATTCCCCCTAACCCACTTCCCCTAGAAAAATTCTCAGCTCTGTTTAGGATGGACTGAATCACCCTCCAGTAATGTTATTTTTTATCTCAATATGCCTTGGACCTCAACAGCAGTTTAATATTCATAGAAAATCATAGGAATGCAATAGCAGAAACTGAGATTCGTGGATGCAGCCCTCTGGAGGAAACTCAAAGGACCATCTCTTCCACATTTCTGACCTAAGGCAGGGTCAAGCTTTATCTAAATCATTCCTGACGTGTGATTGACTCTCCCATTCTCAGAACCCACAGCGAGGGCAGAAGGAGATTTCATGCTCATAAAAGCAGAGTGCAGGGGTGACTCCCCTGGCTGGCTGAAGGGGTTTTTTCCCCTGATGTTCAACCTAAGGAGCACTCGTTGAACCAAATAATTGCCTGCTGAAAGGCAACCAGAATTGCAGGTACAGTGGGACTGTACTTGTTATTCAGATGGAGAGAAACTTGACCGAACACCCTCCATCCTGAGCTGTGCCCTGGATTCTCAGGCTTACACCCTGGTTCCACCACAGGACAATTCACTGAGGAGTCAGCAAAAGAAAAAAAAAAAAAAAAAAAAAGGATGGGTACACACTTTTATCTATATTAAACATTTAAAGATCTACTTTTCTCATTTATTAAGCACATCAGCTTATCAACACAGCTATCAATCAAGTGTTCTTATATAAGCATGAACATGTAAATGATATTTTCTGGATGCCTTCCTGGTTTTCCGATATTGAATTGGTGCTGACATTAATACCAGCACCTGAAAAAAAAAAAAAGAATCTCGTACTTGGCAATGCTGAGGCTGCACACCTAATTCTGGGTTCAGTTTTGGGGCCCTCACTAGAAGAAAAATTTTGAGGGGCTGGAAAATGTTCAGAGAAGAGAACAGAGCTGGGGAAGGGTCTGGAGGAGGTTGGTGAGGAGCAGCTGAGGGAGCTGGGAGGGGCTCAGCCTGGAGAAAAGGAGGATCAGGGAATATCAGTCTCTTCTCCCAGGTAACAAGTAATGGTACAAGGGGAAAGAGCCTTCAGTTACACCAGGGTAGGGCAGATGAGATACGAGGTAAAATTTATTCATTTCAAAGCCTGTCAAGCATCAGAACAGGCTGCCCAGGGAAGTGGTGGAGTCACCGTCCCCAGAGGTTTTTAAAAGAAATACAGATGTGACACTAAGAGACATGGTGTAGTGGTGGACTTGACATTTGGACTTGATCATCTTAAAGGTCTTTTCCAACCTTTTCCACATCTTTTCTGTGATTCTGTTTCCTTAGAAATTTCTAGCTGTGGACCTGTGGAGGTCTCTTGTCCAGCAGCTCACTGGAAGTTGGAATACTCTCAACACTACGTAGAGACAGAATGATTTTTTCTGGCCAAACCTTGAAAACCTTCAAGGATGGATTTTGGTCATTGAAAAGTCTCTGGCTTAGCCACAAGGGTCCTCTGCTGAACCTCTCAAACTTCCTTCATAACTTGTTCCTCAGATTTCTTTGAAAAACTTCTGATTCTCTTGCCTTTTTCCTGTTGAAGTTTCACAGGGAATTCTGCCAGGAATCATAATCTGCTCTCCTAAAACCCACTCTTGCCTCTTTTGCTTGCCTTCCCAGCCTTCCACTCCATCAACTCAATCATCTCATCTTCACTGCTGCAGCCACATTTCCCAGCAGCTTTTCCCAGCTCCAAAACAGCATCACCCCTGATCGGCCCCTCTGGCATTTTATAAATAAGCTCTGACCAACACCATCCAGAAACTCCCTTCAAGGTCCTCCCGCTGCTAATCTGCCTTTCTATCAGATGCTGGATGTGTGAAAAACCCCTGGTGGAATGCAGGGAGCAGTGTCTGAGACAAGGCTCTTCCAGTCCAGGCAGATCTCTGTGTTTCACAGCTGTTTTCTACAAAAAAATGAAAGTCTTTGTGCTTCAAGTATTTCAGACTCTGTTTACTGACAGTCTCTCATCAAATTTGAGATAGAAAACATAGCTAAAATATCAAGAGAATGATTCTTTCCTTCTGATTTCACCTCATTTTCCTTCTTATGTTTTTTTTAGAGGGAAAAATGGAACATTTCAGCATCACATTTCAACCAAAGGTTAAAATGACTGTGAATCAAGACAGTGAGTCAAAGGGTGTGAGGTCTATTCACAAATATGCAATTTAGGTTTTCCTTCTCTTCCTTTTTGATATTGAAGTCTATATATTAGCTTTCCTTTAATTAATGTTCTTGTTCCACTCTATTTCATTTATCTATGGAAGAATCCGTATTCATCTGGCATTTCAAATAAAAAAGACAACAAAATTAAGACAGTAACTGGAAACTTTACATATATTACTTAACATATATTTACAAATTTATATATGTACAAATTTAGAAGTACATGCATCATAGAGTAAACCTGGTGTGTCTCTGATCTAATTTTACTCTAGAAAAGATGGAAGAGTCTCCAAAACTTTTCCAAATCCACAGGAAACCTCGTCTCACTGCTGGAGCTCTGTTCTTCAACAATTGAAAGGACAGTTGACAGTAAAATTATTTCATTAAGATCACAAGGAGAAATGCAAGAAGGAGAAGGATCTGCAGTCTTCATACACCTGAGATCAGAAGTTATGGAATCATTCCTCACTAATTTCCATAATGAAAGATAAGTGGCAACAAAAACACAGTCGTTATCACATAAATGATTTTTTTAAAAAATTAATCACTATATGCTCTAATTGCTACCCTTTTATCTGTCCTTACTTGCACTTTTGCTTGAGGCTTTTGGCAGATGAAATCAAGTGAATGGAGAAGTATATTTTAGCTAACAAGCTTCCTAGTCTAAAAATTCCTCTCGAGTGCATGATTCAAGCAAATTAGGAAACAGAGAGAGAGAGAGAGAGAAGGAGAAAAAGCAAATGGCAGACGATTGCCTTGCTAATTTAATCCTTTTGGTACACAATTAGCACACATCAGGCTGGTCGATGGGAGCCTGCCCTGCAGGTCAGGATTTGGCTCTGAACAGCTCCTGGAGCTGTGCTGAGCTCTGCTCCTGCTCGGGGGAAGCTCCACAGAGCCTGCACCTGACAGCTTGCCAGAGATGAGCTGTCAGCAAAGTGCCACTCGGAATTTCCTCTCTCCGTGACGGCTTCTATTATCTGGTAAACAACAGCCAAAATGTGTTCTTTTAGAACTCTCTCATCCTCAGAACGCTGGGCCAGGTTGGGGTTCTGGCACGATGGATGCTGAACAAAGCTCATTCATTCTCTCTATTTTGGGTAGCTATGGAATAAAAAAAAAAAAAGAAAAGAAAATGACACACCTCCAGCCTGCTGTGCATCCCTGCAGCAGAGTAGAAAAATTGATGAATGACTGCTGGAAACACATCCTCACATCTTTCAGGCTGGAGGCAGTGGGCTGGACAGTGGAATCCTGTGTGCAATGGAAAACAGCTGGTCCATGGGACTTGCTGCTGTGCTCAAAGTTCAACTGCTACTCGGATTTGGGGTCAGAGGAGAATGTGAGGGTTCCCTCCAAGCTAAATTGGCAGGCGGGATTATTTGTTTGCTTTTATGTCTTCCTCTGCAGGCAACTCATTGTCAGCTTTCAGTAATCACCTCTTTCTTTTTTTCTCTTGAGTTGTCTAATTGATTAACAGAATTATGTTGTCACAGCAATTTATTCTTTAGCCTGGAGTTTGCTGCTTCTGCTGCAAGCCTAAAAATGGGAACATGCAGAAAGTCTTGTCTTTTCCCAATCTGGTGTTCTTATATAAGATTCTCCCTTACCCTACACACCCAACTTCACTGTGATATGGTACCACAGACCCCTAATTCACTGCATCTCAAAATGGATTACACTGCTAAAATTAGTGGAAATAAATTCTGCAGTGCAGGAGCCTGAGCAGTCAGCTCTGTTCCTTTTATGGAGCCAGTGGATAGGAACAGACGTGGCACATCTGATCTATTTTAGATGTCAGATATATCACATCCCAGAAATGTCTGTTTCTTTCTGTTGATTCCTTTGATTCTGGGAAAAGAGCACAAATCTGGGTTTGTAGCTCAGAAATATGCAGTTGCATTGAAGCAGGAAAAAACCCCATTCTTAATTTACAAATAATTTTGCCTTATTAAGAACTTATTCTGTTGATTTATTTTGCATATATGGCAATAATAGATTCAGACATCCAGCAGATGCTGAGTTGAAATAATCTACTGAGCAGAGAATTCTGGAAAAATATAGAAGATCCATGTTTTCCTTACCAGGCATCTTAACCATCTTGAGTCCTTTTTTTTCTGTCCAAGATATTGGTGTTTCTTCAAATACAGTACCAGGAAATTGTAGGAAAATTAGATGTGAGAGCTTCTCATAATTTATTTCTAACATGGAAAAATCCAAACTTTGGGCATTAACAGCAAGATCATCAGCAAACAGACACCTTGAAAGGTACATTTCTGGTACCTGAACATGGATTGGGGGACCAAAGGATTTATACATGATAATAATGTGATAGCAATGAGATCTTACATCATAACAACTGTAATTGTTACTATTTACTATTATTATTATTATTATTAATAATAATAATAATAGTAATAATAATAATAATAGTAATAATGGTGGAAGAAGAAGAAGAAGAAGAAGGAGAAGAAGAAGAAGAAGAAGAAGAAAAAGAACAAGAAAAAGAACAAGAACAAGAAAAAGAAAAAGAAAAAGAAGATGATGAAGAATTTTTTTTTTATTGCTACAGTAACTATGTGGAGTATAAAAATAATTGGCTAACACTTGTCTTTTAGAAGAAAAGATTGAACACAATATGAAACTAATTGCTCTGGGAGTTCAGTTATCAGAAAATATTGATAGATTTATTTTCCTTAAACCACTAGAATAACCAGAAGGCATCACTGAAACATTAACCAGGATGAATCTCATGATAATAAATTCACCTAATTAGAGCTCAAGTGTAGTGAAGAGCAGAATAACCATGACAGAAATCTGCCTGATTTTTACCTTTAGAACTAAAAATATTCTCCCTTCTTATTTCCTGTACAGATAGGTAAGGTGTCTGTTGTCATAGAACCTTATCAATTATTTCTAGGAGCACCTGGAAGATAATTGTGCCACCTACCTTTTCAGTATTGCAAAAGATATAAATTACTGCTCCAGGAGTTGATCACAATATGCATTTCTCACAAATTCGGAGGGAAAAAACCCACCACCAACAGCTGCCACAGCAAATGAAATGTAACATAACTTTATGTAAGCACAAAAATCTCTGTGATTCCTGAGTGTGAAAGTTTAGAAGAAGTTACTTCTCTGTGTGATTGATACAGCTGCAGAAAACTCATCTTTGTTTTTTTAGTACATTATCCTCCCTATTAGTTCCTGATCTGAAACTGTAATCCTAAAGGCATTTTCTCAGATAAAAAAATTATCTTCAGTTGGAGATATTATCTGAAATTCTAGACAAAAGATCTTAATTCAGAACAGAAACACTCCTCAGAATAAGTGAATGCCAATATTCCTGGAGCCAATGGAAACATGGGAAACTCTTTCAGTGGCTTTTTCATATGCTGGGCCCACCAAAGATCCCAGCAAGATAACAATGCTGGCATCAAAATTGAATACATGGATGGATTTCACACTCTTTCTGAAAATCAGATCTCTCTAAATTGCTTTACATTATACATTAAAAAAAAAAAATAAAATAAAACCAAAACCAAAATATATCAGAAGCAAAACAAATCATCAGCCCTTTGAAAGTCCTCAAAATGACCTTCACACATCCAGTGGATAGATTGTTAATAACACTTGAAAAACACCTGAGATTTTTGTATGTTTTTGGGTGTCATAATTACCCAAAGATATACCAGATGGTGCCACTGAAATGATTTGTTTAAACTTTCCCATCTCCAAAACCATATTTAAGACAAAGACTTAAATGAGGACATTAAAGATTTGGGGGGAAAAAAATAAAAAGCCCAGAGAAAGAAAAAAATAGAAAAAATAGACAATAAGGACTAAAAAAAAGTTGTATTTATCATTAAATAAATACCTAGAGGTTTGCAGCTGAATTATTCTTCATGTTATATTGACTACACTGACCAGATCTACACAGATGGAGGTAACTTCACCCATACATTCACATTTAGAGATATTAGAGTGGGATTGCATCTCACCATAGAGGAAATTTACTTCCCATTTGTATCTGGTGTATTCCAGGCTGTCCAGGATGTCTCCCCTGGGCTCTAAACACGACTGTGGATCCTCGAGGGAGCCTCTCCTTCCTGGAGCAGTGGCTGGAGCTCAGGTGGGACTCCTTTGAATGCTTCAAACAGCACCAGGTTTTCTGGGAGTCTTCCATATTCCCTGGCTCTTGGAAACGCTCATAATGTCCTTCCCTGACCTCTGTCTTCTTGGATTATTTGCCTTTGTGAGAAAGGATTTTCTGTTCTTATGAAAACTTGTTCCTTGGGTGGATCTGTGTGTCCGAACATAAGCGAAATGTTAGATAACATTGACTGAAAGAGACAATGCCAGGGATGTGAAACAGAAAATTACATCAATTCTCAGGAAATGTGCAATAAGAACATGTTTTATAATATTTTATTATTATAATTATAACTTTGGCGTAAAGCATTATAACAGATAAGTATTTGGCATAGAAGGAAAAAGGCGAGCTCTCCAAATTCTCATCAGTAGGAACAGATTTAGAGAGAGGATGAGAAAGGACATTTTCAATATTACTGATTTCTTTATTTTCACCACTGCCTAAGGAAATGATTCAAAATGGGGCCCTTCAAAGTATGAGTATTTCCAAGCCTGCAGTGGCTCTGAAATGAGGATGCTTTCAGGACATCTTCTTGCTGTAACAAAACTTTAACCTCAAAGGATCTTTCTGATCTTTATTTTGGGAGGAGAGTCTTCCAACTAATTTATGGTGACATTAGAGGATAACAACATGCACAGTAATGAATTCTCTTTAGCCTTTGGGCTGTAGCTTTGTTTTACTGTCTCCAGGAAAATAAAAGTGGATCTATGGAAATATTCGGCATTTGTGTTTTAATTGCCCCTGAGAGTCCAAACTATTTTGTAAAGAATGCAACTTGTAATGGTAGGAGAAAAGAAAGAGGAATGTTTTCAAGCTAAGTTCTTATAAGAATAAGAGGCAAAGTCCAGCAGCAGTGGTCAAGCTCCCAAACACTGAAGATAATTAGATTTATTACTGTTTAGGGTGAGCATTAAGGAGAAACACATGGGAAGGGTCAGTTATTCATGAATAGGACGAGAAGAAATGAAGGATGGGATGCAAAGGATGAGAGAGACCCTCATTCCACATGGAAGAATCTTATGGCTTGGAGAAATGCTACAGGATTTCTTACCTAAATTAAATAACTCTACACAAATAAAAGGGTTTGAAAGGCAATCTGACATGATAAGGTTCTCAGATTGAAGAGCTGACCCGCATCTTTCATGTCCCCTATAAAGCAAGTCAAAAGTAATAAGAGAGGAATAGGGTTGCACAGTCTTTAAACCTATTTTCTATTTTGGTTTAAAAGGTTTGGCTTTGACCTTTCATCAGGCATCACATGTATTCTGAAGAGTGGAAGAGGATAATTTGTTTAAGCAGAGTTCTCATGATTTAAAGCACTACTGGTACCGATATTCTTTCCTGCCATTAACTACATGATGTTATAGGATTTCCATACAGTTTTAAGCACTGGGAAGAAGGAAAAAAAGAAGTGTGAAACATAACAGAACCCACCTTTCATTGTGCCACCTCAGGCCAAAATAACAAGCTTGTCTAAGAACTTGGTTTCAGACAGAGATAAAAATCCTCCTATTTAACCAGTTTCTACTTCTTCTAAAAGGGATGGAATGTATTAGTGGAGATTGAATGGATTTTCCCTTTGCTTTAATGGAGTGGAATGGATTACCCCAGTCTGGAGGCCAGACCAGGCTCCAAATCACAACAAAAGTAGGGATTGACATTTTCCTTACTCTTCCTGCTCTTTAGGAAAAGTTGGGAGTGCAATTGGGGTCTTGTCCAGTCAAGCTGCCTCACTGATATGATGGCAGTTCACAAGGCCAGAGTTTGGGGACCAGGGTAATCTCATTGATCCACACAAACCACCCTGTGACATTTCACAAACTTCTCTCCAACTTTCCAATTTCACTCGGATGTGTCTTCAGCTAAATGAGTTACTGTTGTAGGGAATGCTTCCAACAGCCAAAACATATTTCCCTTGGCTCCCAAGATACAACAAAATGTGGCATTATGGGTTAACAGCACCACTTGATGGGCTGAAGAGACAAAGCTAGATGTCACAGTGATCCATGGCACAGGGGGAAAGTTCCTTCTCTGGACTAACCAGCATGGAAACTTTCTCCCTGCTGCAGAAACTGCTGACATCTGGTTATTGTTTGGCAGACAAGGCAGGGAATGGAGGACAAAACAAAGGGCAAGTGAAAAGAAGAAATAAAGCACAGGAAGAGGTCTGAAAGAAATGTCATGTGCTCTTTGGTGGGTTATGTGATTAAGGGCCATTCTTTCTGAACTCAGAGACCCAGGGATGAGTCTGAGTCCCTGTAACTTAATCAGTGAATCCAGTCCAGCTGGGTGAGTCAGACAAAAACCACTTTATCAGGAGTGCCCTGAAAACTGGAGGGGTTCCTGCCCGAAGGAATCAGGGCTTACTATGGGACACAGGTGCAGAAAGAATGTGGGAATGTGCAAAGATGGAATGTTTAGCAGGAGCAAAGGCAGCAGAAGGGAGGGATCAAGATGGACCAGGAAGAAAAAGAGTTGGAAAATAGACAGAAGAGAGTTATGGGTGTGAAAAACAGAGTAACTCTTCAGGATTTTAAAAAAGTTTAAGGAATAAAGATACAAAAGTACAGAGTTGGGATGCTCCTGGCAAACAGCCAAAGAACATAGATTTGAAACAGTTTGTCTTTATACTGTATCATTCCTTAGGTTCATGCATATCCATATGTTTTATTATTCAAACTTCCTTGGAAACACTTGATATTCCAGGTTCTCTTCTTGTTTGATTTTTAACCTCTAACCTGCCTGCAGAACATTCTATAGATAAGGTCTTCCC
The DNA here is from genome assembly GCF_030490865.1 of Poecile atricapillus. Classification (NCBI taxonomy): domain Eukaryota; kingdom Metazoa; phylum Chordata; class Aves; order Passeriformes; family Paridae; genus Poecile; species Poecile atricapillus. The sequence continues at coordinate 150,754,921 of NC_081250.1, read as the reverse complement.
ATGTTCCTATCCTGTTATTTCACACTCTGGATGCTTATGCGTCAGTTCACAAATGTGAGGAAAATTAGTGGTTTTGCACCATTCTTTAGGTTGGTTACATAGAGGTATTTTTAGTCTCTATTTTTAACAGTTTGCTAATGCCTATGGCACAATGTATTTATTACGTTACCATTAATATAGAGTGTATATGTAAACTGACAGATTTTACATATGAAAGCAATTAAAAGTAAGTATAAATTGTACTAGATCAAAATACTTGTGAAACAAAAAGTTAATTTATAAATGTGAAATCCAATATTATATTGTCATCTATAACATGGGCAAGCTGGGCAGGATGGATGTTTGTCTGGCTGAACCCTCCACCACAATCTACCCTGTTTTACTCCTAAATCTTGGTGCTTTCTCCTGTGCAAGTGAACTCACTATTGTGAGCCAGCACATAAAGGTGACAGGCTGCAATCCTGCGAGCAGAATGGGAGGTCTGGTTCCAGGCTGGAGCCACCAGGGGTCTGAGAGCCCTGGTAAAAGCCTCAGGCAAGAACTGGGACCTCAAGGCCAGCTGTTCCAAAATCTGTCTTAAACCAGCAGCTGGAAAAATCCCTACTGTGTCTATTCCTGTAGCAACTTCAACCCCAGATAGCTGGGGAGGAGGAAGGCAATGTGGTGACTGTGCTGTTCATCTTTGTGTGAGTGCTTTGTGTGTGTGTGTGAGTCTATGAGGTGCTCCCTGTGTTCTTCTCTGTGGCTGTTTGTGCGTGCATTTGTGCGTGCACTTTTTGGGGACACGTTCAACTGTGTTCCTGCTGGACCTGGGGTCACTGTGTCACAGCAGCATCACAGATGGATGGGAAGAACCTACCTGGTCCTGAACCCCACTCATTTTGGCTACCTTTACCTGTGCACAAAATGCAGAAGATGGGTATCCAGAGGATTAACCCAATGTGTATCATGTCTTTAATCTGGAAAAGAGTCGGTTTAGATTAGATGCTGAGAAGAAATTATTTCTGTGAGCATGATGAGGCCCTTGAATAGGTTGATGAGAGAAGTTGACACCCCATCCCTGGAAGTCTTTGAGGCCAGTTTGGATGGATTTTGAGCAGCCTGGTCTAGTGGAAGGTGGCCCTGCCCATAGCAGGGGGTTTGAACTGGATGAACTTTAAGTTCCTTCTAACCCAAACCATTCTCTGATTCAATGTTTCAGTCACAACCTTGTGATGGCCTGGCTGCTGTGACTTGGACTTGTGTGCTCAGGAGCTGAAGATATGAATTGCTCTTTTGTTGCAAACTCAAATGCCAAGTCTTCCATGGGGGGACTGTGCTGAAGGAATCACACCTCTCACCACATGGATACAAAGCTTTGCCACAATAATTCTGTTCTGCACTCATGACTGCAGTGGAGCAGTACCTATTTAACCCATTTTCCCATGTAGAAAGGCACCCTGGTTATTTTGTGGGATTTTGGGGTCTTTTTACAGACCAGCATTTTCAGGTCATTTACATCATCCTTTATTATCCACTTTTCCCTTGTTTTTATTGCTGGATCTTTTATGCAGTATGAAATCAATTTTGCAAGGCTTTAAAAGACAGTTAAAAGGTGAAACAAAATTGATTTACCCCTGCCACCACCACCAAAGGCAAGTAACTGGACAAAACCCGTCCTTAGCGATGATCATTACATTCTGTGAGTGTTAATGCCACTCCTTTGCCTACTTTTAGTTTGATTATCTAATTGGTTTCCATTTATATTTGGCAATAAAAGCCAGCCTAAATATCTTTAATAAAATTTCCACCCTGCTGGTTGACCTTTCTGTTGACTTCCAAAAGCTTTTGCACACAATAAACCAGGGAAGCTGACAGAAATATAAATGGTTTGTTTTACCTTTGACTCTGGATTTTATCTGCCCAGGGAAAAGAGCTCTCACATATTGCTTTTTCCCCTCTATCTTCCCCCACAAAGGACTGTATCTTGTATTTTTTTCTGTAGGAACCCTTCCAAAAGAAGATCTTCTTTGTTTAAGTTTCATGTCTTGAGTTTGACATGCCTAATCCTTGTTGTCAGCAACTTTTCTGGCTCATAGTGTAGCTGAATTTTCTTTCACCTAACTTAACTATATAAAAGCTGAATGCTTAATCTGAGCCAGATGTCTAAACTTCCTTTATATTTATTAGAGACATCACAGCCCTGCCTCAGAATGGGATGGAGAAATTTCTGGTGCTGAATCTGTCAGCGAGCAGCTACAAAGGGAGCCTAAATCATCAGCTTAGGCTAAGCACATTACTTTGGGGCAGATACAGTAAGTGAGAATCTGTTTCCTGAAACACAGCCCTAACAGGAGCAGCTGCATCCTACCCAAGTTCATCCAGAGCAATTTCAGTGCCCTGCCAAGGGATGGGGGTGGAGACATTTTACATTTGGGAACTCCTAATGTGGCCAGAAGCATCAGCACAGGTGATGTGGTGCCTACAGGGATGGAGGGATTTGGCTTGGCTTGCCCCTTCCAGTTCTGAAACCCTTATTAAAAATTCAGTTCTGTAAGCATTTGTTGGGGCATAAAAATGGGATTTGTGACCTCAGTTTGGATCTGAGTGTCTGACCAAAGCCAACACTCCGAGCTGGGAATCAGCAGAAACAGTGAAAGATAACTTGCTATCTCTTTCTCGCTTAAAATGTATTTTCAGAGGAATAATTATAGAAATCCATCTTTGCTCTTTCTCTTATGCAGATAAAGAGAAGGTTTAATCACTGAGAATCTAACACAAACCCACATCCCAGTCCCCTAGAAAAATGTCCTTACAAGCTCTCTGTATTTTAAAGTCATAACTCTTTTAAAGTTCACCTGATTAATATTGTGCAGGGTTGCTCTCAGTTTCTGTTAAGAGCTGATTTTGACAGTAAGACCTGCACCAGATTATAAAAAAGTAGTTTTCCAATACTTCAACTTGCTGTCATTTTAACCAGGACATCAGGTTATGGATGGTTTTAGCAGAAATAAATTAAGTGGTATCCATCCGGCTTTTTCAAGTGCCACCTAGACACATTCATTAGTGTCACTTGGGCTGTAGCATTAAAAAGAAAAAATCATATTTTTTAATGGTTTTAGAAGGTTTTTCTTTCTTTGAGAGCAGTGCTTTCAAAGCAACAGGGCTGCAGTATGATGACTTTTTACTCCTGGGTAGAATATCCAAATGTTGCAGTCACTCTCTAATGGAAGGAACATATTTTCTCCAGCAAGTTGAACAGGCAGAACATGCAACTGCATTGCAATGCCCCTGTTTAGAGAGGATATTCAGGTCATTCCATTGGCTGAAGCTTTTGAAGCCACAAAAACTTCAGCAGTTACAGGGCACTGCACTTTGTAGACTAAATATAACCTTGTGCCTTAATACCCTTTGAAGAAAATGGAGAGGAATGGGCAGGAGAGAATGTGATTCCTTCAATCCACTTCAACATCTGCATGAATAGAAGATATATCTGTCCTCAATACCTCTAGTTCTTTCCTCCAGCTATTCCAGAAAACTAAACAAAGTTGAGCTTTGTATCACTAGGTGGATCACAAATAACCACGAGAGGAAATCGTCTTCCCATTGAGCCTTCCCACCCTCTGGGCATTGCAGTGGGTCACAGAATCATCAAGGTTGGAAGACACCTCCAAAACCACCCAGTACAAGCATCAAACCAGCACCACCAAAATCACTCCCAAGCCACATCCTCAGGTGCCACATCCAGTGCCTCTTGGAAACTCCCAGGGATGGTGGCTCCAACACCTCCCTGGGCGACTTAATCCAATGCCTAGCCATATTTTCAGTGGAGTTTTTTGATTTGTTTTGTTTTGTTTTGTTTTGTTTTTTCTAAATGCATAATCTGAACCTCCCCTGCTGCAATTTAAGGTCATTTCCTCTCATTCTTTCAATGGAGACATGGCAGAAAAAATGAGCCCCAACTGTCTCTAAACTCCTGTCAAGGCAATAAGGGCCCCCCTGATCTTCATTTACTGCAGGCTGAGCCCCCCAGCTCCCTCAGCTGCTCCTCATCAGACTCATGCTCAAGACCCTTCCCCTTCTCTGGACATGCTCCAGGACTTCAATGTGCTTCTTGTCATGGGGGGCCCAAAATTAACCCACAAATTGGAGGTGTGGCCTCCCCAGGGCCCAGCACAAAGGGACAATCACTGCCCTGGTCCTGCTGGCCACACTGCTGCTGACACAGAAGACCAGGAGGCCACTGGCCCCCTTACCCACCTGGGCACATGCAGCTCATGTTCTGCCACTGTCGGCCAGCACCCCCAGGGCCCTTCCTGCCGGGCAGCTTTCCAGCCACTCTGCCCCCAGCCTGGGGCACTGCAGGGGCTTCTTGGGATACAAGGGCAGGACCAAGACCTTCCTCATCTGGAACCTCATCCTGATGGCCTCACACCATCAATCCAACCTGTCCACATCCACTTGCAGAGCATTCCTACCCTCTAGAAAATCAACACTCCCACCCACCTTGGTGGTGTCAGGATTTTAATACTGAGGGTACCCTCAATGCCCTTGGCCACATCAGCAGGACAGACACTGAACAGGACTGGTCACAGGGGACACCACTCGTCACCAGATACCAACTGGATACGGCACCATTCCCCACCACTCTCTGGACACGGCCATCCTAACAGTTCCTAAAACACAGCAAAGAGAGCCCCTGCCCAAGCCCTGGGCTGTCGGCTTTTCCAGGACTGTGCTGTGGGATACAGAATCAAAGGCTTGCTTGAAGTCCAGGGAGACTCCATCCACAGCTTTTCCCTCAGCGCTGAGGCATGTCACCCTCAGCCCAAAGGACATCAGGTTGCTCACACTAGACCTGCCTTTCCTAAACCCACATTGGCTGGGCCTGATCCCTCAGTTGTCCTCTCTGGGCCGTGTGATCCCCCTCACAATGATCTGCTCCAGAACCTCGCCGGGCCCCGAGGTCAGGCTGACAGGCCTGCAGTTCCTCACATCCTCCCTGCCGCCCTTCTTGGGCCTGGGTGTCCCATTGGCACCTCCAGTCACCTGGGACCTCCCCGACTGGCCAGGAATGATGACAATAAAGGATGGGAGAGTTGCTTGGCAAGCTCTTCCGTGGGCTCCCTCAGCACCCCTGGGGGACTCTGGGCAGCCCCATAGACTTGTCAGGGACTCAGCGGCTCTGCAGGTCACCGGTGACATCCACCAGGATTGCAGAGGGTCAGGTCTGCTCCCTGTCCCTGTGTGCCAGCTCAGGGGAGTGCTTGTCCTCCAGATAACCCATCTGACTCCTGAAAGCTGAGGCAAACAAGGCATTCTCTACCTCAGCCTTTTCCTCGTCCCTTGTGACCATTTTCCCCTCACCTCTGCATTGTTAAAGAAGGGAGATTTTACTTTGCGCTTCTGTGTTCCTAATCTCTTCTAGCAAAGACATTTTATTGTCTTTTACAGTAGTGGCCAGATTAAATTCAAACAGATTTTTGCCTTTCTTATGATCCTTCTGCCTAGATTCAGGGCCGGGACACATGTTGGTCTGGGTGGGTAAAACACTTCAGCACGGCACAGGGCTTCTTTGGGGATGTTTAGGGGAGGAACACACAAGGTGGGACAACACAGAGCTGTAGGTCACTGGGACCAGAACAAGCAAAGGCAAAGTCAAAAGGAAAAGGCCTAAAAAAGGCCTTTATGACCAGGCTTGGCTGCATGGAAACCGCCAGGCCTCAGGGACAGGGCGTGGCCTTGCCCACCAGGCCTTTGTGACCCGCAGTGACGTCAAGTGCAGAGGCCATTGTGACACAGGTCAACGTCATGACCATGGGGGCTATAAATACCGACAGTCGCCACTCTCAGGAGTGCAGCTCTCTGAGGAGGCAGCAGCTTCACTGGAGGCAGCAGCTTCTCCGAAGGCAGCAGCTACCCGGTGTGCTTGTGGCCAGTGTCTGGCAAAGCACACAGAAGATGACTGAGAAGCAGCAGGCGAACGCTCGCGGCCAGCCCCGTGAGTGGCAGCCCCTGCTGTACAAGCGGCATGGGTCAGCGGGAAGGCAGGACAGTCACCTGCCGCCCATTCAACCTGCACGTGGGGACCCGCTCGACATTCAGACCCTGCCAGTATGGAAACAGCTGGAGCACTCTGAGAGAGAGGTGCTCCTCAAGCTGATGGGAGGGCCCAGCAGCAGCGTCTGCAAGGACGTTTTCAGAGAGCTGGGCCCACATCTGCGGGAGAACAGGCCCATCGAGTCCACCCTGAGAACCACAAAGTGGTTAAGTGGACGTCAGGGAGGGGAGGGAATGCGTCGGCCCACCGGGCAGAGTGCGCGTGACAAGCAGCTGTGCCTAGAGGATGATGAGGCTTTGCTGCGTCGTGCGGATAAAACGTTGCAGGAGGCGGATGAGCTGTTGTTTAGATGCAGCTTCTCCCCCCTGCACGACAAAGAAAGCCCCACGACACCCAGGTGCATCCTCAAGGATACACCAAGCCCTACTCTAGAGCCAGCTGCAGGCCCCGCGGTGCCTCACAGCACTTGCAGCGTGACCAAAGACGCTGCAGGAGAGACACCAAAGTCCTCTGAGCTGGTGTCTCTGGACCAGTTGCTGGCCGAGCTGGGCCCCGTCTCTGATGACTCGCTGTCCTGTGACTCTCTCGTCAAGGAGCTCCTGGAAGACTGGGAGCAAAAAGAGCTCCCTGACAGAGAAGGAGCAGGAGAGAGGGACAGCGAGCCAGAGAGTGCCTTGTTTCTGCCACCGCAAGGCAAAGGTAGATGTGTCCTCAGGGATGAGTCAAGGGTCACCCCGGAACTTGCTGCAGGCTCCCAGGTGCCACACGGCACTTCGGGCGTGACCACAGACTCGGGAGGACAGGCAGAAAACAAGGCAGAGACGGCAGCTCCCGACCTGTTGGAACAGCTGTGCTCCACCTCTGGCGAGTCACTGCCCTGCGATGCTCTTCTAAACGAGCTCCTGGAAGAGTGGGAGGAAGAAAGAGGAGCGGCAGGAGAGAGTGACAATGAGCCAGAGAGTGCGCAGTCTCTTCCAACAGAAGAAGAAAAAGAGCCAGCATCTTCGACTGCGGACAGCGATGAGGGCCTCAGCGAGCCTCTCCCCACGGCACTGCCCGAAGAGGCAAACACATCTGCAGTGTGTGCCTCGGCTGCCGTGGATGAGGCCGACGCAGCATGGCTTGAGGCTGGCTGTGCCCAGGCCGCCCCTCCCCAGGAAGAGCCCCGCAGGGCTGGGGAGCCAGCAGGGGCTTGCCCGCTGCCTGCCCAGCCCCTGGCACGCAGCGCTCCTGCTTGCCCCGCCGGCAGCGCAGCCCTCCCGCAGCCCCCGGCCCCACGGCCATGGCGCTCCATCGCCAAGACGGCCCGGCGGGCTCTGCGCCGGCTCTTCTCTTTCAGCTGCCTCAGGGGGCAGCCGGAGGACTGAGCCCAGAGCCAGGACCAGGAGGAGGCCCTGAGATGCCGGCTCCCCCTGAGAATGATCGGCTCCCAGTGGCAGGGCCGGGTGGCATTGGCACCCCACCCCAACTTTACCCCTTCTCCCCTTCTCCCTCTCCCTTTTCCCATCCCTATCCCTCTACCCCACATTTCTTGTTAAATAAAATCCCCATTGTTAACTTTGGCAGATTGTCTCTTTGGCACCTTCATTCACCCACAGGCATCTCTCACTGATCACACCTGACCAGGGGCACACACCTGCACACAGCACTCCAGGTGTGGCCTCCCCAGAGCCCAGCTCAGAGGGACAGTCACTGCCCTGGTCCTGCTGGCCACACTGCTGCTGACACAGAAGACCAGGAGGCCACTGGCCCCCTTACCCACCTGGGCACACGCGGCTCATGTTCTGCCACTGTCGGCCAGCACCCCCAGGGCCCTTCCTGCCGGGCAGCTTTCCAGCCACTCTGCCCCCAGCCTGGGGCACTGCAGGGGCTTCTTGGGATACAAGGGCAGGACCAAGACCTTGATCTTCTGGAACCTCATCCTGATGGCCTCACACCATCAATCCAACCTGGCCACAACCACTTGCAGAGCATTCCTACTCTCTAGAAAATCAACACTCCCACCCACCTTGGTGGTGTCAGGATTTTAATACTGAGAGTACCCTCAATACCCTTGGCCACATCAGCAGGACAGACACTGAACAGGACTGGTCACAGAGGACACCACTCGTCACCAGACACCAACTGGATACGGCACCATTCCCCACCACTCTCTGGACATGGCCATGTTGACAGTTCCTAAGCCAGCAAGGAGTGCCCCTGCCCAAGCCCTGGGCTGTCGGCTTTTCCAGGACTGTGCTGTGGGATACAGAATCAAAGGCTTGCTTGAAGTCTAGGGAGACTCCATCCACAGCTTTTCCCTCAGCCCCAAGACACATCACCCACAGCCCTAAGGACATCAGGTTGCTCACACTAGACCTGCCTTTCCTAAACCCACATTGGCTGGGCCTGATCCCTCAGTTGTCCTCTCTGGGCCGTGTGATCCCCCTCACAATGATCTGCTCCAGAACCTCGCCGGGCCCCGAGGTCAGGCTGACAGGCCTGCAGTTCCTCACATCCTCCCTGCCGCCCTTCTTGGGCCTGGGTGTCCCATTGGCACCTCCAGTCACCTGGGACCTCCCTGACTGGCCAGGAATGATGACAATAAAGGATGGGAGAGTTGCCTGGCAAGCTCTTCTGTGGGCTCCTTCAAGCACCCCTGGGGGACTCTGGGCAGCCCCATAGACTTGTCAGGGACTCAGCAGCTCTGCAGGTCACCGGTGACATCCACCAGGATTGCAGAGGGTCAGGTCTGCTCCCTGTCCCTGTGTGCCAGCTCAGGGGAGTGCTTGTCCTCCAGATAACCCATCTGACTCCTGAAAGCTGAGGCAAACAAGGCATTCTCTACCTCAGCCTTTTCCTCGTCCCTTGTTACCATTTCCCCGTCACCCTTGCATCAATTAAAGAAGGAAGATTTTCCTCGGAACTCCTGTGTTCTTGATCTCTTCTAACAAAGACTTTTATTGGCTTTTACAGTAGTGGACAAATTAAATTCAAACAGATTTTTGCCTTGCTGATGATCCTTCTGCCTGGGCTCAGGGCCGGGACACAGGGTGGGCTGGGTGGGTAAAACACTTCAGCACGGCACAGGGCTTCTTTGGGGATGTTTAGGGGAGGAACACACAAGATGACACAACAGAGAGCTGCAGGTCACTGGGAGAAGAATAAGCAAAGGCAAAGAATGGAAAAAGGCCTTAAAAAGTCCTTTGTGACCAGGCTTGGCTGCATGGAAACCGCCTGGCCCCTGGAACAAAGGGCGGCCATGCCCACCAGGCCTTTGTGACCCGCAGTGACATCGTGCCCAGAGGCCATTGTGACATGGGTTTGTGTCGTGACTGTGGGGGCAACAAATCCCTGCAGTGGTCACTCTCAGGAGAGCAGCTCTCTGAGGAGGCAGCAGCTTCTCTGGAGGCAGCAGCTCCCCTGGGTGATTGTGGCCAGTGTTCGTCAGAGCACTCCCACAATGTGGAAGAAAGAGGAGGCAAATGCCCATGACCTGCCCCGTGAGGGGCAGTCACTGCTATCCAAGCAGCTAAAGGTGAGGGCTGGGGATGGAGGGAGAGGCTGCAGTGGGACCTGGGGGAAGCCCTGGGGCACAGACAGCCAGGCCTGACACCAGGCCGTGCTCTGCAAGGGAGCCAATGATGGGATGGCTCAGGCACAGCAATGACCCAGAGGCAACGAGCACAGCTGGGAACCCAGCCCAGCCTGGCTGCTGTGGCCAGCACCTGCCCTGGGGCCAGGCCTGGGCTTGCTGACACGTGGGGGACACCGTGCCCACACAGCCACCTCCATCCCACTCCTACCCCTGCTTCCCACAGGTGACCCACAGCCAGCCACAGGGACCACTGCAGGTCACCTCAACAATCAAGATGCCACGAGGCAGTGTCACACAGACACAGAGACTGTCTGTGTCCGACTTGCCGCCTCTCCATGGCCCTCCATTGCCACTGGAACCTCCTTGCCAGCTCAGCCCTCAAATGCAAAGAGCAGCCTCTGCGAGGGTCGAGCTGCCCCCTCTGCCAGCAGCAGCAGCCTCTGGGTCTCCTCCCAGAGGCACAGCACGTGTTGTGGGCTCTGTGGCCAGTGGCTACCAAGAGCTCATGACACCTTCACCATGGGGCACTCTGGCTGCTGGTGGGGCCTGGGAAACACCTTCCCTGGCAAGCAGAACCGAAGGGTTCTGGCATGGGTCAGCGGCAAGGCAGGGCCATCGCCTGCCACTCGTGCAACCCGCACACAGCGTGCAGATCTGCACTGGGAGCCAGCCGTCTTGGCAGCACCTGGGGTACTCTGAGACAGAGGTGCTCCTCGAGCTTCTGGAAGGGCATGGTAGCAGCACCTGCAGTGATGTGTTCAGAGACCTGGGCCCATGTCTTCGTGAGAACAGGCCCATCGAGTCCACCCAGAGAACCACAAAGTGGTTGAGTGGGCACCAAGGGGCAGAGGCACTTCATCGTCCAGCCAAGCAAAGTGCGCATCGCAAACAGCTGTGCCCAGAGGATGACGAGGCTGTGATGCTTCGTCTCTGTAAAATGAGTAAGCAGCTGGAGGAGATGGAAGACAAAGTGTATGATGTGATGTTTAGAGACATCTTCTCCTCCCTAGAAGACAAAGAAAGCCCCGTAAGGTCCACATGCATCTCCAGGGATCCACCAAGCCCCACCCTGAAGCCAGCTGTAGGCCCCTCGGACCTGCACAGTGCATCCAGCATGACGGAAGATGCTGCAGGAGAGACACAAAAGTTCTCCCAGCTTGTGTCTCTTGACCAGTTGTTGGCCGAGCTGGACCCTGTCGCAGACAACTCCATGCCTTCTGATGCTCTCGTCAAGGGCTCCACAGGAAAGGCAGAAAACAATGCAGAGACTGCACATCCTGACCTGCTGGAACAGCTGTGCTCTGTCTCTGGGGACTCGCCATCAAGTACCCTTCTAAACCAGGTACTGGAAATACGGGACGAAGAAGAGCTCCATGACAGAGCAGCGGCAGGAGAGATGCAGAGTGAGCCAGAGAGCGCGCTGTCTCTCCCAACACAAGAAGAAGAAGAGAAAGAGACAGCACCAGCGGCAGACGGTGAGCCCTGCAATGAGGGGCACAGCGAGCCTCTCCCCATGGCTCTTCCCGAAGAGGCAAAGATGTCTCTGGTTTGTGCCTCGTCTGCTGAAACCATGGAGGAGATTGAAGTGGAATGGCTTGAGGCTGGCTGTGCCCAGGCCGCCCCTCCCCAGGAAGAGCCCCGCAGGGCTGGGGAGCCGGCAGGGGCTTGCCCGCTGCCTGCCCAGCCCCTGGCACGCAGCGCTCCTGCTTGCCCCGCCGGCAGCGCAGCCCTCCCGCAGCCCCCGGCCCCACGGCCATGGCGCTCCATCGCCAAGACGGCCCGGCGGGCTCTGCGCCGGCTCTTCTCTTTCAGCTGCCTCAGGGGGCAGCCGGAGGACTGAGCCCAGAGCCAGGACCAGGAGGAGGCCCTGAGATGCCGGCTCCCCCTGAAAATGATCGGCTCCAAGGGGCAGGTCCGGGTGGCATTGGCACCCCACCCCAACTTTACCCCTTCTCCCCTTCTCCCTCTCCCTTTTCCCATCCCTATCCCTCTACCCCACATTTCTTGTTAAATAAAATCCCCATTGTTTCTTTCCCTACCCTATCCCTCTACCCCACATTTCTTGTTAAATAAAATCCCCGTTGTTAACGTCAGTAGATGGTCTCTTTGGCACCTTCATTCACACACAGGCATCTCTCACTGACCACACCTTACCAGGGGCACACACCTGCACACAGCACTCCAGGTGTGGCCTCCCCAGAGCCCAGCTCAGATCACTGCCCTGGTCCTGCTGGCCACGCTGCTGCTGACACAGAAGACCAGGAGGCCACTGGCCCCCTTACCCACCTGGGCACACGCGGCTCATGTTCTGCCACTGTCGGCCAGCACCCCCAGGGCCCTTCCTGCCGGGCAGCTTTCCAGCCACTCTGCCCCCAGCCTGGGGCACTGCAGGGGCTTCTTGGGATACAAGGGCAGGACCAAGACCTTGATCTTCTGGAACCTCATCCTGATGGCCTCACACCATCAATCCAACCTGTCCACATCCACTTGCAGAGCATTCCTACCCTCTAGAAAATCAACACTCCCACCCACCTTGGTGGTGTCAGGATTTTAATACTGAGAGTACCCTCAATGCCCTTGGCCACATCAGCAGGACAGACACTGAACAGGACTGGTCACAGGGGACACCACTCGTCACCAGATCCCAACTGGATACGGCACCATTCCCCACCACTCTCTGGACATGGCCATGTTGACAGTTCCTAAGCCAGCAAGGAGTGCCCCTGCCCAAGCCCTGGGCTGTCGGCTTTTCCAGGACTGTGCTGTGGGATACAGAATCAAAGGCTTGCTTGAAGTCCAGGGAGACTCCATCCACAGCTTTTCCCTCAGCGCTGAGGCATGTCACCCTCAGCCCAAAGGACATCAGGTTGCTCACACTAGACCTGCCTTTCCTAAACCCACATTGGCTGGGCCTGATCCCTCAGTTGTCCTCTCTGGGCCGTGTGATCCCCCTCACAATGATCTGCTCCAGAACCTCGCCGGGCCCCGAGGTCAGGCTGACAGGCCTGCAGTTCCTCACATCCTCCCTGCCGCCCTTCTTGGGCCTGGGTGTCCCATTGGCACCTCCAGTCACCTGGGACCTCCCCGACTGGCCAGGAATGATGACAATAAAGGATGGGAGAGTTGCTTGGCAAGCTCTTCCGTGGGCTCCCTCAGCACCCCTGGGGGACTCTGGGCAGCCCCATAGACTTGTCAGGGACTCAGCGGCTCTGCAGGTCACCGGTGACATCCACCAGGATTGCAGAGGGTCAGGTCTGCTCCCTGTCCCTGTGTGCCAGCTCAGGGGAGTGCTTGTCCTCCAGATAACCCATCTGACTCCTGAAAGCTGAGGCAAACAAGGCATTCTCTACCTCAGCCTTTTCCTCGTCCCTTGTGACCATTTTCCCCTCACCTCTGCATTGTTAAAGAAGGGAGATTTTACTTTGCGCTTCTGTGTTCCTAATCTCTTCTAGCAAAGACATTTTATTGTCTTTTACAGTAGTGGCCAGATTAAATTCAAACAGATTTTTGCCTTTCTTATGATCCTTCTGCCTAGATTCAGGGCCGGGACACATGTTGGTCTGGGTGGGTAAAACACTTCAGCACGGCACAGGGCTTCTTTGGGGATGTTTAGGGGAGGAACACACAAGGTGGGACAACACAGAGCTGTAGGTCACTGGGACCAGAACAAGCAAAGGCAAAGTCAAAAGGAAAAGGCCTAAAAAAGGCCTTTATGACCAGGCTTGGCTGCATGGAAACCGCCAGGCCTCAGGGACAGGGCGTGGCCTTGCCCACCAGGCCTTTGTGACCCGCAGTGACGTCACGTGCAGAGGCCATTGTGACACAGGTCCACGTCATGACCATGGGGGCTATAAATACCGACAGTCGCCACTCTCAGGAGTGCAGCTCTCTGAGGAGGCAGCAGCTTCACTGGAGGCAGCAGCTTCTCCGAAGGCAGCAGCTACCCGGTGTGCTTGTGGCCAGTGTCTGGCAAAGCACACAGAAGATGACTGAGAAGCAGCAGGCGAACGCTCGCGGCCAGCCCCGTGAGTGGCAGCCCCTGCTGTACAAGCGGCATGGGTCAGCGGGAAGGCAGGACAGTCACCTGCCGCCCATTCAACCTGCACGTGGGGACCCGCTCGACATTCAGACCCTGCCAGTATGGAAACAGCTGGAGCACTCTGAGAGAGAGGTGCTCCTCAAGCTGATGGGAGGGCCCAGCAGCAGCGTCTGCAAGGACGTTTTCAGAGAGCTGGGCCCACATCTGCGGGAGAACAGGCCCATCGAGTCCACCCTGAGAACCACAAAGTGGTTAAGTGGACGTCAGGGAGGGGAGGGAATGCGTCGGCCCCCCGGGCAGAGTGCGCGTGACAAGCAGCTGTGCCTAGAGGATGTTGAGGGTTTGATGCGTCGTGCGGATAAAACGTTGCAGGAGGCGGATGAGCTGTTGTTTAGATGCAGCTTCTCCCCCCTGCACGACAAAGAAAGCCCCACGACGCCCAGGTGCATCCTCAAGGATACACCAAGCCCTACTCTAGAGCCAGCTGCAGGCCCCGCGGTGCCTCACAGCACTTGCAGCGTGACCAAAGACGCTGCAGGAGAGACACCAAAGTCCTCTGAGCTGGTGTCTCTGGACCAGTTGCTGGCCGAGCTGGGCCCCGTCTCTGATGACTCGCTGTCCTGTGACTCTCTCGTCAAGGAGCTCCTGGAAGACTGGGAGCAAAAAGAGCTCCCTGACAGAGAAGGAGCAGGAGAGAGGGACAGCGAGCCAGAGAGTGCCTTGTTTCTGCCACCGCAAGGCAAAGCAGGATGTGTCCTCAGGGATGAGTCAAGGGTCACCCCGGAACTTGCTGCAGGCTCCCAGGTGCCACACGGCACTTCGGGCGTGACCACAGACTCGGGAGGACAGGCAGAAAACAAGGCAGAGACGGCAGCTCCCGACCTGTTGGAACAGCTGTGCTCCACCTCTGGCGAGTCACTGCCCTGCGATGCTCTTCTAAACGAGCTCCTGGAAAAGTGGGAGGAAGAAAGAGGAGCGGCAGGAGAGAGTGACAATGAGCCAGAGAGTGCGCAGTCTCTCCCAACAGAAGAAGAAAAAGAGCCAGCATCTGCGACTGTGGACAGCGATGAGGGCCTCAGCGAGCCTCTCCCCACGGCACTGCCCGAAGAGGCAAACACATCTGCAGTGTGTGCCTCGGCTGCCGTGGATGAGGCCGGCGCAGCATGGCTTGAGGCTGGCTGTGCCCAGGCCGCCCCTCCCCAGGAAGAGCCCCGCAGGGCTGGGGAGCCGGCAGGGGCTTGCCCGCTGCCTGCCCAGCCCCTGGCACGCAGCGCTCCTGCTTGCCCCGCCGGCAGCGCAGCCCTCCCGCAGCCCCCGGCCCCACGGCCATGGCGCTCCATCGCCAAGACGGCCCGGCGGGCTCTGCGCCGGCTCTTCTCCTTCAGCTGCCTCCGGGGGCAGCGAGAGGAATGAGCCCAGAGCCAGGACCAGGAGGAGGCCCTGAGATGCCGGCTCCCCCTGAGAATGATCGGCTCCCAGTGGCAGGGCCGGGTGGCATTGGCACCCCACCCCAACTTTACCCCTTCTCCCCTTCTCCCTCTCCCTTTTCCCATCCCTATCCCTCTACCCCACATTTCTTGTTAAATAAAATCCCCATTGTTAACTTTGGCAGATTGTCTCTTTGGCACCTTCATTCACCCACAGGCATCTCTCACTGATCACACCTGACCAGGGGCACACACCTGCTCACAGCACTCCAGGTGTGGCCTCCCCAGAGCCCAGCTCAGAGGGACAATCACTGCCCTGGTCCTGCTGGCCACGCTGCTGCTGACACAGAAGGCCTGGAGGTCACTGGCCCCCTTACCCACCTGGGCACACGCGGCTCATGTTCGGCTGCTGACAGCCAGCACCCCCAGGGCCCTGAATACAGAATTAAAGATGGGCTGAGGCACTTGCCTTGCCCACAAACCACCATTTATTTAGGATGTACTGGGGCTTAGGAGGGTAGATTAATCTCTGCTCACTTCTTATTATTCCGTAAGAAAACATTGGAGTTCCAGGCTCTAAACAGGCACAGACATATCATAGGGCAGGGGATACAGAAGCTGAAGGCCTGAATGACTGCTCATTCTTTCAGCTTATTGGTCTTAACTAAATGCCAAGCAGATTTGTTTTAAGCTTTTGAGCTCCTGCGTCTTTGTCTTGAGTGTGATGCTTTCTAGTAATGTGAGTTCCGGGGCCAGGCGAGTCGCAGCGTTATTGCTGTTTGCTGAAAACATGCATTTTCACTCAGATCCCATAATTGAAATTCAAGCTGCACATGATGCAATTTGACATTAATTTCAGTTATTTGTGTCTGAGGTTTGCCCCATCCAACAAGAGCCGACAGTAAAGAAGAGCACTGGAAATGGAAATACACAGCGCCATTAGATGCAAGGCTTGATTTGTAAATCACTTAGAGAGCAATAAAACTGGGGATGGAAATAAAAGTGGCAAAGCTCAGCTTTCTAAATGTTAAATAATTCAAGAGGGGAAGGGTGAGGGGAAAAAAGTACAGAGCAAGAGCTTTGTGTGTGAAAACAATGGCATCTGAGCAAATCAGAAATTTCAAGCTCTGACTAAATGTAATTTCAGTTCAATTAAAGCATAACATCAAGATTGTGGGCTGCTAAAATCTGGGATGAAGCATGTCATTGTTGTGTGCAGTTCTAAAAGATTTACAGCAAAACCTGGATCTAGGAGAGATAGTCTCTGAAATTGTGCTGCAGGGCTTTACTGAGCAGACAGCTCCTGTACAAAACTGGGCTGTGGGGAGTCAGAGCAAGCAAAATTCAAGATGAAAATCAGTCTTCCCCCTTTTTGCATATTTATTTATTTATTTATTTAGTCTTTGGAAAGGTACCACTGATAGTAAGTTAGCCAGAGGAACAGATGCCTGAAGAAAAGTCTTTAGTCACCTGAACTTTACAACTTTGGAGTTGAGGGTTTGTTGTTGTTACTTTCTGTTCTAAAGATAGCCTGTGCTCTGATTACAGGTTTCTGATTTCAGCACAAGATCTGCAGAGTGAAATTTTATGGTTTTTGTCTGGCAGGATGCTACTGCAATACACTGTGGGGAAGAGAAGAGAGGGTCGGCAACAAGAAAATGTAGGCCAGATTCAACAGAGCAGATGTTAACATCTGTTCCCCTCTTCTTTCCCTGGGAGAGATTGAGAGTGTTTAAGCATCAGATGCTGCCTTAATAGCAAAACATTTCCTTCAGCGCTCCCAAACAGTCTGATAAAAAGCTGAGAAGTAACATTATCTCAAGATCTTTAGGAAATAAAGGCTTGGGAATGGAGGCAAAAGACATACAAGTTACCCAACAGGGATCTTGTTCCTGCTATTGTGGCCCATCCTGGAAGACTCTAAACCTTGGCCTGATTTTTAACAACAGCTGGAATCATAATAGTTTCTTTTGAATTGCAAATCTGATCATTTGTAGTGCCTGGGAGCCCATCTGACCTCTGGATGCTCAGAGCTTTGCGGTGGGATGCAAGGGACAAGGGAGACAATAGTCATGGAGAAACAGCTGTGACAGGAAAGAGGAAAAACTTTTGGAAAACATCTTGAGAACTCCTTCAGCTGCATCATGATCCGTGTTACCACAAAGGGTTTGGATGCTCCACAAATTGGTGAAATTACTTAGGAAACATCTCCAAAGTTTCCTTAGCTCACAGGTAGAGCTGAGCACATGGTGGCACATTTTGAATGGGATCTGCCTTGCACCTACCATTAGCAAATCTCCTGGTTACTGGAAGGATGGGAGGTTTGGATTTGATATTCAGATCAATTTTTTTCCTGTGAGGATCGGGACACCCTGGCTCAGGCTGCCCAGAGAAGCTGTGGCTGCCCTTGGATCCCTGGAAGTGTCCAAGGCCAGGTTGGACGGGCTTGGAGCAGCCTGGGATAGTGGAAGACGTCCCTGCCTGCAGCAGGGGGTTGGAACAAGATGATCTTAAAAGTCCCTTCCAACCTATACTATTCCATTATACTATGAGTATATGTTTATTTTAAGCAGATAGCGAATAATGTTTATCATTTGTTCTGTAGTAAAAAAATAAAATCTGCAAAATAAAGAAAAATAAATTGCATTTTCTCCCAACTACTGAAAGTGAAGCTTGAGCATTATTCTTGAGTCTTCTATTATGATCACTGAACAAATTCAGTGAATTTGAAGGGGTGGATAAGTAGCCTAGAATGGTAATCAAAATTGTTTCCATCTCGACACCTATATCCGATATATTCCTCTGAACTCCCTCTAACAAATGGAGAAAAATAAGACCCACGAAGTGTGACTCATCTCATCCCTAAACAAACATCCAAGTAAGAAGACTTGCACCCAAAAGTCCCATTCTTTCTGCTTTGTCTGGGAGATGATTCAGCTCTGATGGAAACGTCAATGCACTAGAAATAAAAAGTGAAAGAAGATGTGCTTTCAGATGTCAAGTAAACAGAGAAAACTAAAGGTAGGCGCAACATCCATACACTGAAACATCAAGCCATTTGCCCTGGGTGTCAAAAGAAAAATAGATCTTCACCCCAAAGTTTTTACAAAAAAACTGTTGAGTGCCATGTCCCTCTCCAGGTATGTTGTACAATAACACAGGAAAGCCTTGGAGACATTGAGAAATGAAAGATCAAGAGAAATTCAGAGCAACTGTTTTCAAGCTGGATTTTATTTTGAAAGTGGCTGCTTCTATCAGAGATTTGAAGAAAGGGGTTTAAAAGCACCTGTGGTGTTTTTGTTGTTTTTTCTTTTTTTCAAGGGTATCATAAAAGATATTTCCTATTTCTCCCGACCTTGCCTCACCTCTGTTCACAGCTACAAAAGTACCTGTATTGCACCTGAGGTAGGAAGTGTCAGAACAGTCATTTTTCCTTGCAAAATCTCTACCATCTTTCCTCTTCAGAAATAATGATCCCCAAAAGTAACTATTCTGATAAAAATTTAGGGATGGTGACAATTCTGCTGTGACCAATGCTACCTGCCACAAAAGGTCAAAATGTTTCCTTCAGACAAGTTTTAATGAACTCATTATAATCAAACCAAAATCATGCTCGCATTGGAACAAAATAATGCTTAAATGCTTGTGTCTATTTGCTCTTTTATTGGCTTACACCAGAACACACCAAACATGAAGTTTCATGAAGAAATAAAATGAAAGTTTTTCCCCCTTTATCCACTTCCTGATTGTTTTCATTTTCCATTTCATAGTCTACAAACAGCTTGGGAGGTTGTATTCTGCCAACAGCTCTAGGGAAATCAGCCACAAAAGCCCTTCTTCATTCAGAGATGTTAATTCAGTCACATTCTCATCCTGACCAGAAATGCCTTTCCCAAAGACATTATAGATCTGCTGTGTTCAGTACTTGGTAAATCTCTGATCTGACACATAAGAGTACAACAGATTTTATAGAAGGACATCCAAGATCTACAGATAACTATCTCATGTTTTATTCTGACTGGGATATTTCTTCCCAGAGATGATAACCAAACACTGCAGCTATTTTTCATTTATTTACTTAGGTAACTACTTATTTTTTTATGTATATTCATCTCTGTTTATGTTCAGATTCTCTAAGTCTTAAAATCTTTAAGTGTTATTATAAACTGATGCCACAAAGTGTTTTGTGGCTGAATCTTACGAGAATTTTCTTGGAGGTGGCTGCACCATTCACCTCTAGCATTCAGTAATTTTTTATTTTAGGGATATTTTCCATATAAGCAGTTCTTCTCCTGTACTTTTTTTTTTTTTAATTTTACCCAATCTTTGAAAAATAAAGTATTATAAGTTAAGCATTTAATATTACAAACCTCTAGTGCTGAAATAAATTTCAGCATATTAACTCTAAGAATTAAACTTGTACACTGAGTCAACATGCTCTCACCTGGGCACAAAACAGGGCTTTCAAAGTATCAACAAAATGATGAAGTTGTTTTCATAAAATAAAATTAAAAAGTTGAAATTATATACATTTTCAACAGCGCAAGCAGCATATAACATCTTCAGCTGTTTCAGTGTAAAATGTGGTAGCCTTCAGAGCAGAGCAGGATGGATCTCACTGACTGATAGAATCAGAATGCCTGAAGCCATTTATTGTCTGAAACACACACACACACATCTCCCGAGCCAGTTAAAATATGTAAACTTCAGTGAAGAAAGCAGCAACACTAAATAAAACTTCTCAGCTCTGCCAAGGTCAATAGCAGCACAAAAAGGCCCCTGGAGCTGGGGAAACAGAGCAGACAGAGCTGTATTATATCATCTTCTCCCACACTGACAACTACCTTACACTGTGAATGATGGACATAAACTGCAGCTATTTGTTGAGCAGCTCTGCCTCTCGGTCTGGATAAAGGAAGGGACAAGTTGATTGCTGGACGTAGTAGTCTTGGTCTGGCTATTTTTGAGGGAACAAATAAAACAAAGTGAATTAATTTATCGTATCAGCTCGGAAAACCTTCAGGTGACCTTGGAAAGAACAGGGAAAAACAAAGATATGACTCAAGGGAAGAAATGGACAACTGGAGAACAGTGCAAGGAGAAAAATGAAAATGCAAACTGTCTCTGCAAAAAAATTTATTACCTTGAGACACAATGAATAATGAATTCTGGAGCATCCAGCAGATTGTTTCAGATGTTGTTTTAAAATGTCCTTTTTAAAGGACAGTTTTACACTTTTGTTTTCATCTTCAAAGGCTGGATTCAGTGATCTCAGAGGTCTTTTCTGTGATTTTGCGATTCTGTGATTCCCAAACCTCATTAAGATACAGGAGCAATGTTTTAGACAGCTGTGAACAGCTAAATTTCCTAAATTGCTTTGAGCATATTGTGCCACACAACTGCAGGCCTCCATCAACACTATTTGTATTTTAACATAAAGGTAACTTCTCTATTATAGCAGTGACTTACCAGTTTGTTTTGGCCAGGTTGGATGGGGAATGGAGCAACCTGGTCTAGGGGAAGGTGTCCCTGCCTGTGGCTGGGGAGGTGGAATAAGATGGTCTTTAGGACCCCATCCAACCCAAACCATCTTGTGATTCCATGAATTTGCAGTGGTTTGCACTCTCTGTTGAGCACTCTATCTGGAACAAGTTCTAAAAATCACAGGTGATTCATTCAAGCAGATTTTAGGAGTTTTCTTCAGAGAGAGTAGTGTAGTTTGAAGGTTTCATGTTCCTGGAAGAAAAAAAAACATAGCAAATTAACTTGTTTATTAACAGAAAAGATAATAAATGATTGACAGCCTAAAATATCTGGAACTGTTAGAACAGGAATTACTGAAATCATTCACACCAGGCCTGATTAGATGTAATTTTTCTCTTTGTCTGTCTAAATGCTGCATGGGCATTAACTTTCTCCTTTACAATGTTAATCTGATGTCTTGTCAAGGGAGAAAAATTACTTAAAATGTGTAAAAGCTACCAGCAGGCTGATGGTTATTACTTCGTGCAATACGATTGGAAAACATTAATCTAATGGGAGATAGACACAGGTCTTTCATGACTAAATGGGAAACGTGTCCATCATCCACTGCTGCATCTGAGGAGCTGAGGGAGCAGCAAATAGCAAACACAAAGTTAAAAGAGAGAAAAGAAATTAGTGCAGTGCTAATGACAAACAGGAACTCGTGAAACAGCACATGACCTTCCCTCACATTCTCTCCTTTACGAGTAAAAAACCCGTTTAATTCCTTCTCATTTGCATCATTACAAAATCAACCAGATGCAATATGAATGCTTTTCTTTTTCTCTCTTTTTTCCCTAATTCTGCCCCCAGTTTTCTCTCTTTACTTTCTGACAGCGCATTCAAAGCAGAAGACATGTCTAGGTGGCCTGATTCAATAAAGTATTTCCACTGGGCAACCCCAGTTTGCATAAAATAATTAAGAGACTTGGGATGAGAAACGAACTGGCATGATGATGGAACTGGCAGGCTGGAATAAATTAGTTCAGTGATCAGCAGAGAACAAGCAGAGCACATGTGGTCTTTAAAAGAGGCTGAGAGCCAGAGGGAAGAGAACAAAGTCACGTTTTGGATGTCCACAAGGATTTTCCAGGACATCATATAAATGTTTTTGAAGAACAAGCTGTTTACTGATGATCTAAAGCATTCAAGGCATGATTCTGTTTCAGTAGTGCAGATATCACCTTTAATTTTGACTGTAATTACCTTCACAATATCTTTCTGGTCCTGGATATTATTGGATTATTTTATAATTCTAACAAAGGCTTAAGCTTTGAAAGACCAGGAGTTGGGTACATGAAAGGACTTGGGAGATTGTCTGCTGCCAAACTAACATTGCAACATAACTGAAAGTGGAATTGAGAGCCTGGTTGATTATGATTTGCCACCAAGTAACCCTGGAAGCTTTTGAAGCTTTCAAAACCATGAGGAATCAGAAGCATCTTCTCTCAGATAAGAGATGCACTAAACAGAATTCTGCACCTGAATTGGTTGCCCAAATTTGGTTTGTGGTGAATGAAGAAGCACACTTAGGCTGTGATTAATTTGAATTACCACAAACTTCTTATGATGAGGAGTTTTGCCTAGAACTGCTTAATGATGAAACCCTTTTTTATTGTCCAGGATAACCTGAAATATCTGAGGTTAAGAAAAAGGGACAGGTTTCAGGTTCCTCCTGTGGGTCTGCAGTGTGCAAGGCCAGAATTACCTGAATACTGGGAGCATTTAATTCCCAATAGTTTTTTTTTTGTCTTTCTGTCTGTAGTTTTTAGATCCCAACATTTGAGTTTTCGTTATAGCGAACAGCTTCAGGAACTCAGAACCATGGAATGGTTTGGGCCACAAGGACCTTAGAGATCATCTAGTACCCATGGGCAGGGACATTATGCAAAATAGCACTGAGGGAGGAGCTGATATTGCTTCTCTGCCTGTATTTAATATTTCAACAATTACTCCCCCAGCCCAGGTGAGATCTGGGCTCCTGTGCCTCTCCCAAACATAGTGATAGTGAAAGGTTTGGATCTGAACACACATCCAGTGATTTAATCAGCTGCTCCCATTGCCTCCACCATGGTGAATTTCTTGCCTAGAAAATGAACAAACAATATTTGGGAGTCAGGTTGGAAGACAGGCCATCACTAAGAATGCTAATCACTAATTTGGAAAAAAAAGAAAATCAAGCCTGGTAAGAGAAGTTGATGCTGGTGATTTACCTCTGTAGCAATCTTGCTGATGTCCTCTCACCTCTCTTTTAACATATTTGCCTTCTTTGAATATTTTTTATTACTTTAATAGGGAAGATGTGTGCTAATGCCTTTACTAACAATTCCCTGGGTGAGAGGATGGGTGTTAACATCTTTGAAATGGGTCTTAGTGTCTCTAGTGACTTCAAGAATTGTTATAGAACCCGGACAGTTTGTCTCCTGAAACAAGTGGGTCTGCACAAGCCTGAACTTCTGAACTTTGGGGTGAAATTCCAGGTGTAAGGGGAATTTGTGGCAGGTGGTTTGGGAAGGCTGCACCTTCCTGGTACCTCAGGCAATGGGGAAAGGAAGAGAGCAACGTGTGGCTGGGAATTTGGGATAAAAGGAAGCTGCACCCTCCAGAACCCCAGGAGAGAAAACCCCTCAGGTCTGTGCCCCTGTGGACTCTCCGCCTTCATTTGAATAAACTTGCAGGACTCCTGTATCTACTTTATGGACACTGGCTTTTCACAGAGTGATTTTCCATACATTTTCAACTAAAATTCATAATATTTGTATTAATTACATTTTCTGACCCAGAAACAGTGTAACAGAAGTAGGTGCCAGTTACAGAAATAATTAGTAAACTGCATAATATAGAGGTATAATGTTCCCAAAAAAACCACTCAGAAATCAAGAGTGCATGGAACAAATTGGAACAACAAAAGCTGCTTAAACTCACAATATAGGTAAGAGAATTACTAGGAAGCATTTATATTCTTATTTACCAACCAGGGAAGGTTGTTTCCTTCAGGGCTCCTTTTGCTTCTGGTGAATCCTCGCTGGAAAGCAGAAATGAGCAGCAGGAATTGCAATGGAGTTATCACAATACTGTGATATCCCAGATCTCACACTTCTGCCCGCAACATCCATGAAATAAAAACAGGCTTTGTCACAAGAAAAAACCCTGCTTTGGCACCAAGCTCAGGTCCTTCTTGAGTGTAATTCCCAGTATGGAAACACTGATTGGGAAGACTGGTATAATTACCTGGGGAATGAGGAGCCCCAGTAAATAACAGCATGTTTGTGTCTGGGACAATTTGTGCACAGCTTGAAGCGATGCAAAGGTCTGAGCTGCTGTAAGACTCATTCTCTGAACCACACAGAAAAGCTGGCTGCTGCAGAGGAGTGGGTGGATTTTTGTGTGTTACTACCCTTCCAAAGACATCCAAAACTGTAGAACACCATGGGAGAAGCTGTAGCTCCAAACCCCTTCTCCTGCATCATCTCTCTGTGTTGCTCCATGGCTTTCCCAACTGCATTTAAGTTTCCATACTATGAAAACACTTCAGCTAAAACCCAGCTGGTGGGTGGTTTGGGGGGAAATGTCAGTCTTCTGAAACACACTTCATTTTCTAACTCTTCATTTCCCTACTTGCAATTCAAAAATAATTTAAAACTGAAAGTTCTCCTAATTACCTAATTACCTTACTACAGTTCAATAAATAAATAGAAGAATGAATAAATAAATCCTCTCTCATTATTACAAATACTTACATGAAAAATAATGGAACAAAAGTTTTGGCACCCTAAGTGAGACAAGTAATATCCCAGATTTAAATAACATTACCTAGAACATTGAGACTAAGAAATTCCCAGTTTCAGAGCACCTTTAGGACCAAGAAAAACCTTTTTTATGATCTGAGAGTTTAAACTATGTCTGGTATCCTTAAACTGTTGTTTCTGTGTTCCCTGGTGGGGTGCATGGGAGCTCCAGGAGATCCTTCTGAAAGTGAGTTTTCCTAAAACTGGCAAGATCTGCTCCATGATTGAATTGAATCCATTAAAAAAAACCAAACAAACTACTTTGCTTGTTTTTGAAGGATGAGGGTTTTGGAGAATAGAACCCCACAAAATTCTCTACTCATGTGGAACTGTTCATAGAAAAACAAACCTTGCTTCTCTCTAAAACATTTAAAAAGCGACACAAATACACAAACTGTGTTCAACTGTATCAGCAGACTCTAAAAAGTGAGTTCAGCCTTGGTTCTGCCTCTGTCTTTGATTCATTTTGGAAAGGAATTCTGCTCTCTGTGCCCTCATTGCATCCTTTCTTGGAAAATGGATAATGATCCATTATCAGCTTGTTCTCTCACAAGTGCATTTTGCTTTACAGTCAAACTCCTTATTTGCTGCAGAAATTCTGGACTTTTTTTAATTGTCAGGGAGCAATTGACTATAAAGAAAGATTGGAGCATGTTGTCACTCCCACCAATAAAATACAGATGTTATGGCTTTATTTTCTCTTCTGGAGCTTTAGAGGATGGGAAGGCTTGCAGTAAGAGGAGAAGGGATGAGGAGAGGCAGTTATGTGGTCCCATTTTAAAGGAAAATAATCCTGTGTGCAACAATGACAAGTACACAAATGAGAATAATTAATCCTAGATGGATGGAGACAAGGCTAAGCTGATAGCTTGATTCATATAGCTTTTCCTGAAGAAATTTACTTGATCCTTGCCTTATTATGTGCTTTGCAGCAGTATTTTGTAGTTCTTGTCATTCTGCTGATCAGGCTGGAGCCAGCAGGGAAAACAGAGATGCAGAGCTTGGTTCATTTGCCTAACGATGCACCCAATGTGACTGGAGATACCCCAAGGTATTTGAGTCATTCACAGGGGTTTGGCAGATCTGAAAATGGTCCTATAGGATGTGTATATATTTTTGGAACTGAGAGCCAGTGCCCTGGAGAACTTCAGATTTCTCCAGGTACTTTGTTAGGAATCAACGTGAAACAATATATTACAGTAGCTCATTAATTTATAAATTAAATGTACCAAAAACTTGCATTAATAATATAAAATATTTTTTATTGTGTTCTAGCCTGGAGAAGAGGGTCAGGAAGGACCTTATCCCTCTCTACAACTCCCTGATATTAGCTTGTGGCAAGGTAGGGGTGGGTCTCTTCTCCCAGGTAACAAGTGACAGGACAAGAGGACGTGGACTCAGGTTGTGCCAGGGGAGGCTCAAGTTGGACATCAGGAAGGATTTCTTCAGTGAGAGGTTGGTTAAGTATTGGAACAGGATTGGAACATTGGCTAAATTGGAACAGGAGGGTGCTGGAGTCGCCATCCCCAGAAATGTTCAGGAAATGAACAAATGAACAAATGCCTGGACAAGGCATTTATGCTGTGGTCTGGTTGACAAGGTGGTGTTCCAAAGACTGGGTTTGGTGGCCTTAGAGGTCTTTTTCAACACTCATGATTTTCTCTGCAAATAAGTTTGGTCCCAATTACCCCAGAAACCAGTGGCAGAACCATGCTATGCTCAATTCCTCCTGACTGCAGCATGGAAAATATTCCATTCCCACCTCACCCTGTGCTCACCCAGCGATGGTCAGGGACAGGCAACAGCAGTGAAAAAGTGAGGCTCCCTCTGTTAAAAAGAAACTCAGGCAGAGGTGGCTGCTGAGTTCACTGTGGTATCTCCAAGTGTTACCATGGAAATTTCTGGGGAGTTTGTTATCAAGCATGTGCAGAGGAACTCAGCCTGGGAGCTGCCGGGTGAGGCATACAAAATATATAATTCTTCAGTGAACTCAGTGTGGCCAAAGTGACAGCTTTGGATGGCTCCTCTGCCCTCCTGCTGAGCTCAGCTCTGACTGTGACACAATTCCAGCCCAGCACAGCCCTGTGTTTCCAAATGCCTCTGTCTAGACTTGGGTCTGGACAAAAGCTAATTGATGGTTTGAGCAGCAAAAAGCTTTAGAGCAGTTTTCAGTTAAACTGAAGTTTAAATTGAAGAGCTGGGGAGGAGGGGCTATGAAGGGAAGCACGATCTGATGGCATGTGTGTGTAGGGGGAAGGAGGGAGAGGAATCCAGGTGTAGAATTGCAGGGCTGTGTCCTCTAAGAGCTGTGTATCCTGCAGTCCTCTTGTCCAGCTGGAAAATCTTGGGGGAGAATTCACAGTTCTTTAATTTTGGCACCACATTCATTAGGATAGTCTTAGTGTGTGTGGAAGAGGGAGAAATAAATCTAAAATTCTCCATCTACAAAGTTCTTATTTTAAGTGTCACTTTACATCAGCTGTTCATTAGCAGAAGCACTTCAACAATTAAACCCAGAAGTACTGCTGGCAGTGGAACTGCAAGCTGAACACTGCCATTAAACTGGAAATGTCATGGATTTATCTAAACCTCAGCACTTATGGCCTTCTTGCACATAGATAACATAGCAGGTAGAAGAGTATTTTGGAGATTGTCAATGCACATTCCAAATCATTCAGTAACCAAAATATGCAGGTGGCTTTAGGGTGCCACATATACCCCCCCGCCACCTTATTTTTTTTTTTTTCTTTCAGAATGCAGAAAAATTTCCTGTCCCACTAGTGAGAGAAAATTGATGCTTGCTTTTTCCAGCTGAAATAGCAATAGGACTTATTGAACAGAAATATAATATGGAAGATAAAGCTTGTTGTTTCATAGAACAGAATTGCGTATTTATTATTTAAGGTTCACAACAGACAGGCGACTCCATGAAAAACCTTAATCTCCTTTTTAGACATTGTGGAGCAGAATCATAAAAAAATCTTCCTGTTCTGTGGAGGGAAAGAAGACAAACAGCGAGGAAATGAAGTTTCACTACTTCCATTTTAAGCTGCAGAGTACAGAGAGCTTTGCCCAAGGTCTATGAATTGTCTGTGGCAGGGTCAGGAGCTGCAGCCACAGCTCAGAATCCCAAATAACTTTTCTCAGATAATTTCAAGTACTGGTTCAATACTTGCTCATAGGCTTTTCTGTGCTCCTGCACACAGCATGAAAAACAAGGTGTATCTATCAAAATCCTCTGAGGAAACTTGATTTGAGGTTATTTACTCGCTGTGCTCCAAATGCCAGGCTCTTTCTCACACAGGTGTTGGTGTCCTGAGGTAAGACCACATCTCCCAGCACAGGGATGATGTCCAAGGCTTGAGCTGGTGGGGGAATATCAGACTTTACCCACTGGTGTGGCCACTTCAGACAGTTGTCTTAATCTCAGAATCACAGAATAGTTTGAGCTGGAAGGGACAAAAATTAAATTAAAAATCACTTAATCCCAACCCCCTGCCATGGACAGGGACATCTCCCACTAGAGCAGGCTTCTCAGAGCCCCATCCAAACTGACCTTGAAAAATTCTAGGGATGGGGCATCCACAGATTCTCTGAACAACCTGGTGAAATAGAGGCTGAAATACTGTCCAGAAAATAAAACTATTGCATATCTCCTCATTGGTACTTGATTAATGACTGAGAGTGAGAAAATCAGAGCCAAAATATTAAGTATTTCACT
Source organism: Poecile atricapillus (assembly GCF_030490865.1). Lineage (NCBI taxonomy): Eukaryota > Metazoa > Chordata > Aves > Passeriformes > Paridae > Poecile > Poecile atricapillus. The sequence continues at coordinate 150,726,806 of NC_081250.1, read as the reverse complement.
GCTCAATCAAGTCATTAAGGAAAGACTAAAAATGTCACGCAATAGAGCAAAACCTGCCTCAGGTCGCTGCTTTCTGGGAATGGGATCCCAAATCTGATATTATCAGCTCCACAGTGGAGGTGGGATACTGTTTTATCTAGTTTTCAAAACTCTCTGAAATTCTGTTTTAATCCAAGTTTTATACATCAAGCCATTGGATAACATATCGTGATGTTTTGTGCAGAAAGATTTGTTCCAGTTCTATCCTCCAGGATAAAAAAGGTAGCCAAGAAATGCAAGAAAAGAAAGAAATGTCAGGTTCATTTACTGCCTTAACTGGGATGAGCCAATACAAATTACTGGGGTCCTCTTTTGCCCATTTAGGTGGCAGCTGAGGAAGAAAATCTTTCTTTGTCTCTTCCTGGCAAAGCAGAGTTTATTTTGGATGTCATTATGCTCAGGTCTCTTCTAAGGAAATATGCACACGCACTCACTCACCTTATTGGTCAGCAAAATGGAATGCATAGTGAAATATCACTGAAATTTTACATAACTTATTTAGTCAGTGAAGAAAAGATACAGACCTACTTTGCATAATTCTCTACACAAGAAATCTTTAAACAAAAAAACATTTGAATATAAATTATTCTGAGGCCTATGCAGTGCTGTTGTTTAGAGCAGCACTTTCACCTGCTTGTGATGAGAAAGAGCTTTAATACCCACAAATCCATGGCTGATAATTTTTCTCTGTCTTTAGGACATTTTCATGTTCCCTTTCAGGTCCTGGTTTCCCAGGAAAGCAGGATAATTATGCTAATAGGTGCTTTTATTCTGGCATGAAAATTACATTTTTTTTTCAGCTTGGTTTGTGTCATTTAAAAAAAGAGTTCAGAGAGAAGTGAAAATTAAAAAGCACTGATTTCAGAAAAACAGTATTTACACAAGTCTGTGCTTTAGAATTACTGCTTTGGATGTTTTCATAATGCCTGTCTAATTTTGCATGCAAAATTCCGGTGTTTTGGGTAGGAGTCTCATGTTCCTAAATATCTAATGATGAAAGTTTAGTTCCCAATTTGCTAGTTATTTAATGCATTGATCCTGAACGTCTACAGCACTTCCAGAAACAGTAGGGAAGACTTTATCCAACACCTTCATTGGAACACAATCCATGAGATGTCCACCCAAGTGCAGTAACTCAACCTTTCTTGGTCTAATTAAATGAAAATACTGCCTTTTTTCTTGGTGTCATTAAAGACTACCACAGTCAGGACTAATATGGCTCTTCTTCATGATGGTTTATTTTATTATTCCTTACCAGAGATCCAGATTGATGGGCACTCAGTAATCATGACACATTTTTTCAGGGTTACATGTTGGAGACGGAAAACACACAGAAAACTCAGTATTTTCTACTCCAAACAAACATAATTCTATTTGTCCTCTCTTACTCATAAAAGAACAAAAATCTGTGCAAAGAAAGCCTACACAAAAGGAAAAATTCTCCTTTCACTTCTTGCTGTAGGAAGATGTTCAGAGAAGATGCAGAACCTGAGCCATGGTAAGGATGTGACTTGATCACCTTTAAAGAGAGGTGCAGATGTCAGATTCGTGAAACTTCAGAGCTGTAACTGCATAAGTAGCAAGATTGGATGAAATATTAATCCAGCCCATTGTTCCTGCCTCTGGCAGTGACCAATAATGTATATTTATGGGAAAATGACAGTACTAGGAGAATGCAAACTGTCTGAACATGCACATACTCATTGAATAATAAATACCAGTAAAAGAAAAAAAGATCAGACCTCGAAGGATTGATAAGGTCCCAACTTAAATGCTTGCACAACCATGGAAATTTGTATCCTGCTGGCAGCTACTCAAAGAATGCCAAAAAAACTTCCAAAAACTTGCAAAGCACCCACTGGATCCCCACAGAGTACCCCAGTAAGAAGCTTTAAAGTAGTTCAGAAGTTGCAGTCTGGATGGTTCAGTAATCATCCAGAGGAGAATGAGAACATGAGGCAGCTGCATTGCAATTCCCAGGGGATCCTGTATCACTGCTTTGATGCCAAGATGGTAAAACATCAGCCTTGGGGAATTTTTGTGCGTTTCCCACACAGAGATCAAAATGTGTTCCATCTGGGGCTGTGCAGTAGATCAGACCATTAATCCATTATTTTGCATCTAACCTCAATAGAGAGTTTCTGCCTCAGGGCTTGAGCAACGTTGTGCTACCCAAAGTATTTCAGACTGGAACATGCTCGGTGCTCCTCAGGTTGTGGAGAGTTTCAGGAGGATGGAATTCATATCGAGCTCCCAGCTGAGCTCATGTAGTGGAAACGTGGGATCTAATCTCCCAAAATGTCCATCAGTACAGCTGATGTGACCAGGGGAATCTGAAGGGCAAGTGTCAACTCATGGAGGGTGGACTGGGGACGGTTTTTAATAAATCTCTTTGATTCTCATCATCCCCATGAGCACAGGGCCTTCTTCCAGACATGAGGATGGAGCTGGACACTTCTAGCCTAAGATCTCCCCAGCAGCTCTTTTTAAGAGCTGTGCAGATAATCAGAAGTTTGCAACAGATTTTTCAGAAGTAATTACTTGTGGGATTCCATATGGGGTGGGCCAGCTTGTTTGCTCAATGAAGGAAATGTTACCCAAGTCCTTCTGCCAAAGCATTAAATATTTAGTGTCTTCTGCTTAGCTCCTCTGTATCAACAATTTAACTTCCCATTCTCTAATCATATAACAAATTAGCTGGATTAAGAGAATTTAACTGACATGTAAGGCAAATACAACTGTATCAAATAGATTTCTTGGCCACTTTGACACGTGTGCTCAAAACCTACAGGAATAGAAAGCCTGAAAATATTTGTAAGAAACTGTTTTGAAAAAAACCCCAAGCATTAATATTTCACATAACAAAATGAATATAGCAAATATAAACCTTATTACTTAACCATTTCTTCTGAATGGAGGATCATGAAAAATTTATAAACATTCATTGATAAAGGAAGTTTCAAGGTACTTTGCAAGCAATATTATCCAAAATGACAAAATGTCCTAATGCTGTTTGGTTTTCAACATATATGAAAATGTTTTGCCCAAATGCATATTCAGAGTGGATGTATGTGCACTGCTTTCTGGGGCCAGATCTGTGGGGTTGGATTATTACCCCTGAGTTTGATGGAATTAACATAATCATGCCTTTTCATTGTTTCTTTTTTATCTGTACAATGTTGAAAATTTAATTAAGCTTTGTGATGTTTTCATTTCTCTTTCTTTCTATTTCAAAGATTTTTTTTCCTTTTTTTTCAAGCATTTTCTGAAAATGATTGAGTATTACTGGCAAAGCAACAATGTTTGCATCCTACTTCCATTGTCTCTTTAGAAATATTTCCTCTTTTATTTATCCCCATGGCAAAACAATAATTTAGATCACTGAAGTCATAGCAGTGATATTTTCCCTTTCCAAAATACTCCAGCTTAAAAATGCTTTCAGATAAGATTGAGATCAAATACAGAGTATTTGGTAGAATGTTTTCATGAGAAAGCTTACATGGGGAATATTCTACTCATCTGCAAAGTGCCGCAGTGCTGACATTGTTTTGAAAACTTAAAGATGTCTCAGAAACCTGGGTGTTTCGTTTTTCAAGCTCAACTTTCATGACCAGCATGCTGCATTACTTTGAAAGTGTCCAGCTTTCCAGGAACATGGAGAGGCTTTTAGGACTCCCTGGCATGGCTGAAGGTTTGAAAGATTCTCCCTTTCAGTATCAGCACAGCCTCCAAGTGCTGCTGAGAGATGCCTCATTGACACTTTGCAGATTGACTCATTGGGAAATCTTCCTTGTCCCAACTCAGACCATTAAATTCTGATTCCCAGATCACTGTTTTTTTTCTCAGAAATAAAAGCTGTTCCTACTTTAGACCAGCAGCAGTGGGTCTGCACCAAGGAGGAGCTCTTTTTAAAGACCCTGCATCCATACTACAGACAACTTAAAATTTTGGCTTAATACTGGACCTAACCCAGGTGTCATTGAATATAACTTGATTGGTGTGGGTGAACCCCAGATTTCTTCCAGTTTCTTCTAAATGGAGCTGAGTTTGGTGTCTGCCTAGCTCTGTGACAGAAAACAAAGTTCAACACATGAGAATTACTGTGAGATCCTTCTCAGCACTTCTGATTCAAGCTAACTGACCTTTCTCCTTCTGATTCAAATTAAAGCCCTCATGCAGAAACACAAACTGCTGTGATGACATCTAATCTTCCCTCTACTCTCTACACAAATATTTGCTAAATACCAAGCAGTGCAAGAGGTTTATGGCATTGTCTCTGAGATGCTCTATAGCCCAAATCCAAGCTAGCTACCTATCTATGTGTCACCTGGAAGTTATGACATGATAATTCAAGTCTGAAGGACCAGCCATGGTTGTTAAATTCAAAGTTTTGTTTATGGGCAGAGAGGAAGTGCACCTTACCTATAGATTAGCTAAAACCAAGAATTTGTTGGTGTAATTACAGTCTCATAATTCACAGTCCAATTCAGAATCATCACAAGTCCAATTATAAAGAATATAATAATGTGGGTGAAGTGCTTATGTACAGAGAAAGCACCAATAATAAAATCACAGACAATCTCCAGCTGGAAGGGACCCACAAGGATCACAGAGTTCAACTCCCTGCACCTCACAGGACTTCCTAAAATGAAATCCTATGACTGAGACCATCATCAAAAGCTCCTTAGTGCCATAAGGGCGTCTTCCAGTGCCTGACCACCCTCTCAGTGAAGAACCTTTCCTTAATGTCCAGTTTGAACTTCCCCAATGCTGGTTCATAACAATTCCGTGTGTCCTCTTGGTAACCAGTGAGAGTTGAGCACCCTCCCCTCCACTGCCCCACTTGGGGAAGGTGTAGACTGTGATGAGGCTCTCCAAGCTGAACAAGATAGATAAGCAATTAAAATTGTTAATCCACACCCTTCTTAACATCCACCCTCTTTCCTAGCACAATGCTGACCCTTCCACAGCTCCTGTGGGGCAATGTCAATAACTCTGCAGGCAATAACTCTCAACCTGGAGCAGCAGACATCTCTATTTCAGGAGTTAATCTTAAAAGATAAGAGACAACCCTTGCTAGAGACATTGGCAAGACAAAGTAATTACATTTCCAAGGAAGCAGAGTCCAGCACAGCTCCTCATTCTCTCCTGTGATGTGGAGGACAGGTTTACAAAAGTAGAGTAATGGTAAAAAAAAGATGAGATCAGTTACCCAATAGGTTGAAGGAAGTTTTATCTCCAGCATCTCTTTTTGAAACAAAATCAGAGAACTGCACACAGGTAAAGCAAAAATAAACTCATAATAAAGTAAAACACTTCCATGGCCGGTGGTTTTCTTGAGAAGACCTTCAGGAAGAGACCAACCATCACATGACAAATGTGCACGGTAGCAAGTAACGCATGGCTGGGTGACTAAATGTCTCTTTGAGAGGGGTATAAATTATTCAGGCAGAGGATTGTCTGGGTGTATGTTCATGCATGAGAGAGGCATGATAAGCAGTCCTATTTCATGCTTAATAAAGTGTCTCACTATCACCTTATAGCCAAAAATACATTCACACTGGTGAGTACCCTGTGTGTCAGATTATGTGGAGACATTTATTGAACAGCGTAAAAAATTCTGTTACTTCTCTTTTATTTATTTTCTACTTCACTTCATGAGGAAGAGATAGAAGAACAAACAGTGCAATTTTGTTGACCAGTGGGTATACAGGAGGTGAACATGCAGTTTTCATCAGAACAGACTCGCCATTCAAGGAATTCAAAAGGTTAAGGAGGAAAAGCAAAGAGCAGATGCAGGAGTTTACAGTCCCCAGGGCAGCAACAAAAATAAGTCATACGGCAGTCAGATAGTGTTAGAAGATCTTTCTTCTATCATTAGAATGAGCTCACATGATATTTTTCATGCTGTTTTTTAGATTTTAATTTTGGTCTGACACAGGAAGGACCACTTTACAAAATTTTGAACAGATTGCAGAAAAGGAAACAGGCTGAGATCTCTGTGGAAAAAAATCCAAAATAAAGGGACTTTAGAGAAAAGTAAAAGAAAAGCTATTAGAAAAAACAGATTCTTTTTGAGTAGTTTTCACCTCAGAATTTAGATTTTCATAGGCTTGTAAGAAACTATTCACATTCCCATATCTGGCAACTACTCATGTTCTCATATGCAAGCAGTAGCTTAACTGCTTAGCAAGATCAAAACCAGAGTATGTGTAATGGATTAGTCATTCAAAACTACTCAGTTGAGAGGGGAGTATGCCAGAGACACAAATTATTTCGGCTATATTAAAAAAAAAGTCATGCATTAGGAATAAGAATAGAAATAGAAAAGGAAACAGAGATAGGACTCTGGAACAGAGGAAATGTCACCTAAATTTTGAGAATTGTTCCTGACAGGGATCTGAAGACTCAAAAGCATCTTCAGGGGAGAATCAGTGGCAGTGTAACCACTTGGGAAACTGAAACAGGGGGGGACCAGCTCCAAGGAGCACGAGGAGGGGATAGCCTGACCTAAGGGGTCTTTTCCATCTAGTGCAACCAGAACTCTACATAATAGACTTGCCAGCTTCTCAAAAGCAAAGCATGAGCTGAATTAACCTCAAAATGTACCAGTAAAAGGGATGAAAAATGCTGAAACCCCATTTCAAGGGGATTCGAGTAGGACTGGCAAAACAGGATGAATGCAGGCAGCCAGGTCCAGGGACTGAAATACAGCCCATAAAATGAGTGGCTGGTCTGAACAGCAGTGCCATTCATTTCTCATCTTGATTTGGACATCAAGAATAGACATATTTGATCATGTTCAATATAAAAAGAAATGCAGTGTTCAATGTTTTCCAAAACCTACCATTTAAATTCACTCAGATATGGAAACAACCTAAGGAGGAGAAAAAACAACCCCAATTGTACTTCAATTTCTGTCACAAAACTTCTGTTGCCTTTGCTGACAGAGGGAGAAATATGGTTTCTTTTCATCCTGTAATTCCAGACTTTATCTGAATAAAAACCAAAGACTAAGAGAACAATTCTGGTCCTGCTAAATGTCTCCTTTACTATCAATTGAACTTGTCTCTCTAAATATTTTACAAGACATAACTTTTCTTTAATTTCTCTTCATCTTTCTCTTTAATTCATTATTTTTTTCTACTGGGAAAAAATTCCAGATTTGTTAGAAGTCATTACTTTCCTTGTGGGTCACCTCTAAGCTTTTTTATATTATGTACTTTTTCCTTATTCTGACAGAATACGAGACATTATCAGATATGCCCTCTCCTTATTGAGTTCTGCCTGGAACTGTAATTGTAATATACATGAGCTAGTACTTCATGCTTACATTGTGCCTCACATTCAAAGATCTCATAGTAATTCAGAACGAGGTATAAAGTATTAATGACCTGTATAAAAGGAGGGGAAATATAAAAAGAAGAGTGGAAAAGAAAGTAAATTTGGAACCATATTTTATTTTGGTTCTTCAGAAAGGAGACAGTGTTTCAGTTCAGTGGAAACAAAAATAAAAATTATGATTTTGTTTTGAATGAAAAAAAGTAATTTTAAACTTGAAGGACCAACAAAGATTTTAATGTTGAGACACTACCTGTTTGAAAGCCTGCAACCAGCTGTATTTACACATATCATCCAATTAATTCACAAAAAGAACATTGTCAGACAGTGTTATTCTTCAGTTTACAGAGATTTTGAAAACTGGATGTGTCCAAGAATCCATTAAGCCACACATAAAATTTGAGGAAAAGGTCAAAGAAAGAATGTAGGATTCCTGAATGCAAAAATCAATCTTCATCCACACTACATGCAGGCTGACACACACATTGTTTGCTCCAGCCCCAAGAGATAATTCTACTCTAGAGAAAAACTTGACTCTTGGAATTTGCTACTTACAGATCATTGCCTGGCATCTCCTTTGGAAAAAAGGGCACTTAAATACCTACTTTAAATGAAAAAAAAGCAAAACTTTGACCTATTAATGTCAACTGTTAAAATCTCTCTGGAATCTTTGAGTAGAAAGAATGTTACATTTACAAAGAATTGTAATGGTTTCATTACAGTCTACATACAATATTCTGAATATTTGTAACAGTCCATCAATATTTTTGTCACCATGTAGGAATTTCCCTTGATTTGGACTTGAAATCTACGGCATGGTGGACATTTCAAATATTTTTCATTGCAAAACCATGTTGAATTCTAGAGCCATCAATTGTTAAACTGTGGCTTTTTTTACAAACTTCTACCACAGAGATGAAAATGTTTAGTAATACACAGGTATTATTGAAATGATTTTGACAGCATTTCACACCTCATTTGCTGCCAAAGTTATTAGATTTTAGTCAATGATCAAAGATTCAATTGAGTCTAAAGGGCTGCTTTAAAGCACTGAGGCATGAGATTAGAACAATTTAGAAATTATCTTGATCTTTACTTCATCTTGTGCTCAAAGTAGAGATGCCCATCTCTCCTAGCTACCTCCCTACTTATTTAAAAAGAAATATTTAAGGTTAATATAAGCCTTGAAATGGTGCCGTTTTAATGTGACTTCTGGCAGTGGAATTATTTGGAGGGGTAACTTTGACAAAGCAACTGTTTGAGTGCAGATTGCTAGATTGGCTGTTATAACTTCCAATGACAAAAACCACAGCCAATCTGGAATGAAGGTTAATTAGCAAAAAAATGCCTTTCTTAGGGATGAAATTGTCAAAACTCATAGAACTTGCAAAAACAGTGAAAACAGAGCTCAAGGAGACACGTCCTGCTGATTATCCTGTTAACTCTATGGTCTGGTGTACACATGACATATCCTCTCACCTCTTTTATACCTGTGTAAAAACACTGTTGTGTTTTTATAGCTCATAATGCTGCAAGTATTCAAAATTGTGCTTCTAGATAAAGTACTTTCAAGATGTTTGCATCAGCTGGGCCACCACTAAACTCTGTCCCTGAGCACCATCTGCGTGTTATTTGAAGACTTCCAGAGATGGCAATTCCACCACTTCCCTGGGCAGCCTTTTCCAATTCTTGACAACTTTTTCAGTGAAAAGTTTTTCCTGATATCCAACTAAACCTCCCCTGATGCAAGAGGAGGCCATTTCCTCTCATCCCATAATTTGATAACAGGAAAAGAGAGTGACACACCTGGCTGCACCCTTTTGTCAGGGAGAGGTGGAGAGAGAGAAGATCCCCTCTGAGCCTTTCTTTCTCCAGACTGAGCCCACCCCCACCAGCTCCCTCAGCTGCTCCTCATCAGACATACCCCAGACCCTTCCCCAGCTCTGTTGCTGTTCTCTGGACATCTCAAAGTCTTCCTGGTGGCAAGGGACCCAAAACTGACCCCAGGATTTGGGGTGTGGCCTTGCCAGTGCCAAGTCAGGGGGGCAATCACTGCCCTGGCGCTGCTGGCCGCACTTTTGCTGACACAGGATGGAGGTGAAAGCATCACCACTCTCTGCCACCTGATCCTTTTCTAGAAGATTCACTGTTTTATTCATGGTGAGGACCTACATCTGCATCAGCCTGGCTCCCACAAATCAATGTTTGTTTAAGATCTACACAATTAGGCCTCCGGTTTTCTTGCCTGTCTCCCTGTAGATATTTTATATTTCCTGGAGGAATTCCTACAACTCAGGGCACTTCTTGTCAGCACTGACAAACTCCTCACTCAAGTCACTTAGCCTCCAGGAAGCTGTCTCAACACTCAGCATAGTTCCATGAATTTTGTTACCTAAAAAAAAAAAAAAAAGATATTTAAAGTGGCTAAAAACAGTCAGGGTACCACATTTTCCTTTGTAACACTGATTTGGCATTTGAGGACACTCTTGTTCACATACAGTCCCAAGCCACTTTCTAGGAAATGGATTTCCATGCCTGATGGTTTACTGATGGCAAAATATCTTTGATTTATTCAATAAAAACTTCCCACTTGAACTATTAGTTCTTTTCCTAGGAATCAAGAAACCATTGAAAAAGCATGGGCTTCACTGTAAAAAAAACAAACAAACAAACAAAATAAATCCCTTTTTTCACTCTTACAGAGTTGCAGGAAGCTCTTTGGTTAAATCAATTGCCGGTAATTAGAGTTCTAGTTCTAACTGTGCCGAACTCATATTTGATTGAGGCTATTGTGTGAGCTCTTCTCTTGCCATGAACTGTATTTCATTGCATCTGAATTATTCTGAGCGATCCTCTAACCCCCTCACTTTCCTTCAATTCAAAGATGAATCTTTGCTTTCCACTAGTGTATTATCAAAACCTCCACTCCAGACTAATGCGCTAGCAGGAGTCATTTTTCATTGAATGTTAGGCCTGACAAAGAATTATTATTCTAATGTATTGGGGAGATTAGCTCATTTTCACTCTACTTCTGCCTTCCCATTCATCACTCTCCTGCTGTTGGGACTTCCAAAATGATTTATTTAGGCAGAAAACTTAAGTATTGTGGAGGAAAGCTGAAAATACACAAATGGCAGAGGAAATACTGATCCTTTCCACTCCACTCCACTAAACGTGACTCATGAGTGTGTCTCTTCCTTTGAATTTCAGTAAACTGGGAAACTTAGTGAAGTCACTCTTCTTATTCCTTCTCATCTTTACTGGTAACATTTACATAATAAATATAAAATAGATCCTCTCTTCTCTATCAGGTCAATCAAACCCATCTTTTTATTGCCATTTGTTGTTAGCATCAGCCTGAATTGCTGATAACTCACTCTCTTCTAATTACTTTTCAGTTTCTTTAAGGCTGTCACAGGGCTCAAAATATGTCCCTGTTTATCCCACAAATCATCTGGACAACAATGTCGTGAAGACATTAAAACTATGAGTTTAACTCATGTATTTATGATGATTTAGAATGACTCACAGAGTTCCCTGTGCTGTATTTGGTTCTCCTGGTCAGTGGTAATGTGGGAGCTCAGGACTAGGAGCTTTTTCTTGAGGTCAGGTGGAAAAGAAGTAATTCAGGATGACCCAGGGGGACCAGGATGCCATCCATGGAGACCTGAACAAGCTGGAGAAATGGGCTGGTGGGACTCTCATGAGGTTTAACAAGGCCAGGTGCTGGTTCTGTACCTGGGTCAGGGCAACCCCTGGGGTCAGTCCAGGATTAGGGGATTGTTGCCTGATATCAAGGGGAAAAGTCTTACAGTGTTAAAACAGTAAAATAAAAAGCAGACCTTTATTTGGAAGCTTCTGGGTGTCCTGGGCACCTCCAGTATTGCATTTCTGCATTTTATAAGTTTTAAAAATTAGCATATTTAACAGATATTGTCTAATTAGAAGAGCAATCAGTTAGGGAATTTTTCCCCAGGTACTGCCCCACTGGAGTTAGTCCAGGGCTTATTTGCCCCATTTTCTTGTTACGTCTTCTCAGCTTCTGATTGGAAAACAAAATGTACTCCTAGCTCTCTTCTTGAAAATTAGACTAAACAGTACTTCAGGAATGTATTAGAAGGTTAAGTTATTGTTCCAAAATCTAAGAGAAAGGGTAGGAAAAATATTAGGAGCTACATAACTATGTAATAGTATTCTATGAGCTATGAATATATGCAAAATATATAAAAAGCAAAAGTCTTTAGGCATCAGGATGAGCAGATCAAGGGAATCCTTGGGGAGAAGGACTTGGTGGTGCTGGATGATGAGAGGCTGGACAAGAGCTGTCAGTGTGCACCCCCCTCTGTGTCCTGGGCTGCATCCAAAGTGGTGTGAGCAGCAGGGCAAGGCTGGGGGTCCTGCCCCTCTGCTCTGCTCAGGTGAGTCCCCACCTGCAGAGCTGCATCCAGCACTGGGGACCAGCACAGGAAGGACACAGAGCTGTTGGAGTGAGTCCAAAGGAGGTCTCCAAGGTGATCAGAGGGATGGAGCAGCTCTCTTATGAGGAAACAGAGAGAACTGGAACTCTTCAGCCTGGAGAAGATTTGTGGTGTCCTAATTGTGTCCTTCCCATGCCTGAAGGGAGCCTACAAGAAGGATGGAGAGAGACTATTCAAGAGCCTGGAGTAGCAGGACAAGGCAGAATGGCTTCAGACTGGGAGAGAGTGGGTTTAGATTGGATATTAGGAAGAAATTCTTTTTCCACAAGTGAGACTTGTGAGGCCCTGGCACAGGTTATCCAGAAAAGCTGTGGCTACCCCAGCCCTGGAAGTGTCCAAGGCCAATCTGGAAGAAGTTCTGAGCAACGTTTTCTAGTGGAAGGTGTCCCTGACCATGGCAAGGGGTTGGAACTGGAGGGTCTTTAAGGTCCCTTCCAACTCAAGGAAGTTGGAATGGTCTCTGGGTCTATGATGGAGGAGTGTAAGGAAGAAAAAGGGGAAAAACTGATGTAAGATGACCAAAATGCACAAAACAGACAATGGGAAGAGGACACGAGTCAAAGCGCGAGAAGAATGAGGCAGGATGAACGGCAAAGGTTTTGGGAGGTTGCAATTAAATCAGTAAAGGAGCCCAAAAATATATTGAGATTCAGTGCAATTTGATCAATGAACAAAATGGGAATTGTCAGGAAATGTTACAAAAAGTCTTATTTAAGGAACAAAGACTAGCAAAAATCTACCAAATATTTCATACAATATGTGGATCTTAAAATTTTGTCATGTGCAGAAAGGCAGCACAGTTTATGTACAGATCAAGAAATTTCTTATTATTTTACCACTGATAGACTGAATTAAATATTATTCCTCTAATGAATATATTTTATAAGTTTACAACAAGTTTACAGGTGTTTATTTCTGGTGTGTCCAGTCCTGCTCCTGGGGGAAGGATCTGTGCTACTCAGGCTTCAACAGACCAAGTGTGGATGTCTCTGTAAGGTGACCCAAATCATATCCTAAACTGCATTTATTCTATTAATTAGGCTCTTATTGACTGCAAAAGGAGTCCGTGGTGACCTGTTCAAGTCTGTGCTATCAGTGCCTTCACTGAACCAGGCAAATCCCAGCCCTGAAGAGCTAAATCCCACTCGGTCTTGGACTATAGTTGTCTCATCATCGTCTTGAGAATTTCTGATATATTTTGCCTCACACAGTAGCTGAGCCACCTTTGCCTGCACAAACTTTGTTTCACCCTCATGTTTTAGAATAGGCTGTAAAGCGCAGCTTTCTGCTACTCAAGTGCTTCTTATTTTCTTCCAAGAGTGCCATCTGCCCTACCTCCTGCTCCAGTGCTTTAGGTGCAGTGTTGTCATCTTTCATTAAGGTGTTGGTGTAGGAGAGGAAAAGGTATTCATAAATTAATTGTGAGGAAGAGACTCCCCTAGAACAACCCTCTACTGCTATTTTTCAGTTTTGCTCTCCATGACTAACTCTGGTGACCTCCTCATCATAACCTGCACTAGGTGGAAGATCCTGAAACAAGAATCCATTATCAGGATGTTGTTAACTGTATATTTTTCTCCTTGAGGCACAGACTGGCTTGGAGGTATTTTTAAAAAATAAAAAAATATCTAGGCAAATCCAGTTCAAAGTAGTGTAAATCCAAAGTTGCTCATATTTTGAGAAGCTGTTAGCCTAGGTCACCTCCAGAAGTTCTTTTCAACTTAACTAGAATAAGGAATGAAATTCTATATCTCTAAGGTAAGGAGGGGAAAAAGAGAAAACCCTATAGATTAGGGTTAGGCCTTATAGAATCTGGTCATCTAAGACTTATAGAGAAATTCTTCATGAGCTGAAAGATACCTTATACCTCAGCAAGAACCATTCTGGGATTCATATATTGCTTTCTACATTTAGTATTAGTCTGCCATCAGTTTTCTTCCAAAGGTCTCTCCATCACCACCATTGGAGTGCAGACAACCTTCCCAAATATTTTCTACAGAGCAAGAAGAGATGATTTCTTTAAGACATTCCAGTGTCCAGAAGTATCATTAAGATGAAAATCTCTTTCTCTTGAATATTTACAGCCTGCAAGAAGTTAGCATAAGCAGGGCACTCGGTACAGAATGAGTGCATGGGCTGTTGCTTAGACACTTTTCTGTTAAATGAGACACCAAGACAGAATAAAGGTGAGCTCCTGTGTTCACTAGATGGTGCTCCAACACTCAGATCCAGTGTTTCTGGTCTTCCTAGGACATTGAATTCTCTTGTTCACCAGGCTGTCTCCGTGTCTGTCATTGTTTGTAATCACAAAGCTCCCATGGGCTGGACGTGTTCATTCTTTACAAGCAGTACCCATGGCATGCCAGAGGAGTCTTCTGCATAAATACATTGTCAATTTCTCTCAGTTTATCTTGTTTAATTGAGCTTATTTGTGATAAAACGTGATCTTTTAATGCAAGGTTCTGGTTTGTCTTCTAAAACAGTAAGACATAAACATGCAGAGAAGTTTCTCCTCTGAGCATCAAGTAGTTGTATGCCTCTGGTACTCAAGTAAAGTGATATTTTTGTGTGTGTGTGTGTGGTTTTCCTTTTTGAAGTGCCTGTGATAGTGTAAAAATATGTCACAACCCACCAGAGAGACATTAATATAGCATGACATAAAAAGCACATGGTGCTTTGCTTAGAACTGGGATCTGGTGGGTCTTTGGGAGGCCTGCAAAATTTTGGATTAGTTTTGGAGGATTGTACAGGTGTGTAGGAGTTACAACTGATGCAATCTTTACTCCAGTGCCTGTAAGAAGGGTCCCTTGAGCCGCCTATTCCCACAACCAGTGTAGGCTCTTCTCTTGGGGGAAAATAATTTGTCTACTGCAGAAAATAACCAGGTGGTGAGCTCACATATAGGCTGTGTATCTGGTGAGGGGACCAAGACCTGAGTGGGAACAAAGAAAGCATGAATTTAGACTTCTGAAGCATGTTGATCAAAAAATTGGGGTGCTCCCCACATGCACAAAAAAAAAGATATTAATGATGTGGTACCAAAGGTAGGGCCCCCAGATGGAGGCTGAGGTATTAAAGGATATTAAAGGACATGAGTTGACAATCAGTGCTTACCTGAAGGAAGACAAATATGCCTTCATCTCCTATTTATCCATGGACCTCATAAAAATAAATTGTTAAATGCTGTAAATGACATGTTCAACCCAGAATAGCTTTATTTTAGTTGTGACTAACCTAAGACAGGAGATTTCAGGTCAGGAGTTCCTCATGGTCTCCTCAGACAGACAGTACAACCTCAGTTCTGCTGGATATAGAATCATGGAATTGTTTAGGTTGAAAAAGACCTTAAAAATCATCAAGTCAAACAGTTCACCCTGAACTGACATGTTCAACACATCCACATATTCTCTGAATACTTTCAAGGATGGTGAGTCCACCACTTTCCTGGTCAGCTTGCTCCAATACCTGACCACCCTTTCAGTGAGTAACTTTTTTGTAGTATCTAATCTAAGCCTTCTTTGTTGGGGAGGCTCCATAAGGAAAATATGGTCCAAAATTTCCATGGCCTGAGCCATGAAACACGAATCTAGCCTGCTTCTAGCAGCTAGACATGACTCTCTGTGAGAACTCAGCTTTACAAGGTGAAAAATAGGAGCAAGATTCATTTTACCATGACCTGAGCAGAAATCTCAGTATCCTCTGATTTCCAGGAAGCAAGATTGCAACCAAACACCGAGGGCTCCTTATCTGCATCATATATCCATTCATTATGCTCCATTCTTTTTTTTCCCCCCATGGAAATGGGACAAAAGAAAACTAAAACCTTCCAATGACAAAATGCTTCCTGGCATCTGGAAAAGTCCCCATCAGTTCAGAGAGCATCCCTGTTGACGGAGGGAAAATGGAGGAGTTTGCAGACTGAGTGTTTGTGGCAGGGATGTTTTCCTTCCCCTTGCCTAGATTCAGCTGATTAGATCAGAGCACAAACAGAAGAAAGGGAGCACATAGAAACTGACCTTGTCATCCTAAGTGGTTGTGGCATTTCCAGGAATGCTCACCCCGCTCCAGCTCTTCATTTCTAGCTGCTTTCCCTTCATCTCACAAAAGGTTTCTGCAACAGTAAACAAACAAAGAAACAAATAAATCCTATGGGAGAACCTCCTTCAATAACCATGCCGCTCTCCAACACTTCTATTCTCATCACTGCCTTCCTTTAACCAACAAATAAATATTTCACTGCCTGGTGGAACTGTTCCTGCTTGATGTAAAAAAAAAGACCATGACCATGAAGCGGTTACAGCTCATGACCCTGAGCCCAAACCCACAGCAAGTCAGAGAGCAGAGCTGAGGATCACAACAAGGTGGATGCCAGGCTCTGCAGGCAGAATCTGCATCAGGTTATCTTTAATGAAATTAAATATTGGATATTTAATGGCCCCAAGATGGGAAAACTTGGTTATGTGGACAAAATAAACCCAGAGCAACTATTTCTGGTCACTCTTGCAGTTGTCACCTGTTTTCAGGGAATTAAGCTATTCCCTAGCATCTCACTTTGTCTACTTTTCAAATGGGCATCTCAAATAACAAAGCTGTAGGATTCATTAAATATATCTCCTCTGTGACTCTTACAGAGCACACTACCACAGAAATAATTCCTGTGTTTTACTGGAAACACTAATTTAATTTCTATTTTTCCTTAAGCAGACAGAAATTTATATTCCGTGTCTGTTCCTCCAAGAAAGCAACTTGAGTGCCACATCATTAATTTTTGGTGCCATTTGAAATGTCTCAGTGTATCCTGCAAACTCAAACTCAACACAGCTGAAGTTCCCATGCTCTTGTCTGCTCACGGATACCAAGGAATTTTAAATTGCCTCTAGACATTTCTGTGTAGGCACCTGAATTCTGCCCCAGACATGGGTTCTTGGAACCCTCAGCTAACTCCAAGGAATTCTCTTCAGGTTAACATAGAACAAAACAAATCCAGCCCAAAACATCCTCAAGCAAGCAAACAAACAAAAAACATTAAAATTTGCTGGGGTATGACAGTAAAACATGGACAGACTGGGGAGGGAGAGACCATCTTTGCAGCCATTCAGAAAATCCAATTTTTAATTAAATTAGAATGTGAAGAGTGTGTGAAAGAGTCAGCAACCCCATTCACAACCCCACTCACAAGTTTGGGTCACCCTCTGTGCCCTCATCTACACTTAAGAAGAAACTAAAATGAAGGTTTGATACAAATTGCCCAGAGAAAGATGTAATGCAAATGCATTCAGCATCTGAGTCCAGGGGCAAATTCTTGTTCAAGCAATTTTGCTAGAAAATTAAACAGAAAGATTACTTATAGAGAACACAGAAACAGAGAATATGCTGAGTTGGAAGGGATCCACAAGGATCATCAAGTCTGACTCCTGGTCCTGAGATGAGTTAGAAAGGAAATGTCAGATCCAAAATAGGACTTTTGCACCTCAGAATTCCTCAGAACACAGCCAAGACACAGCAAGGTCCTCACTGAATTCAGTGAGGAGCTTTATTTTTAAAACACATTCAAATGCAAAAACCACGCTGCTAGAGCAGCTTTGTGCTAGAGCTCTCCCTCAGGCTCCTGCCTGTATTCTCTTGCTAGTTCATGGACTTAAAACCCACCCACTCCAGAACAGCTTACAGACAAGGTGGGAAATGCTTTGCTTTGCTCCCTTTGAATCCCTGCCTCTTGGAGGAGTTCACAGAGCACTCAGTGGTTCATGTACTGCAGACTCAGTGTTCAGACCACTCCCCAGGCTTTGCAAAAGTAGTCTCCACTCTCACAGTATCATCCATTTGTTCTTGAAGGCCAGCCTTGATTGTTTAAATGCTCCCCCACTGAGCAGACAAGACATGAAGTCATAATTCAGATCTTAATCAAGCTCAAGGACGACAATGGAAATAATTGGACTGACTTAAGTATCCTGTTCCTGTGATTGATGTACTGAGTGAAAGGCTGGGAGACCTGGGCTGCACATTTGTAATGAACTCCCTGCACTCCACTGATGTTAGAAAGAGAATTTTCTGCTTCTCAGGGAGTCCCCAGCAGATGTCCCTTCAGGATTGTCACCCAAGCACAGCCCTGGAAGTGTTGCTGCCCCCTGCAATGTACCTGAGCTCTCCCATCCATGTAATAAATTGACTATACAAAAGAAAGCAGTAAATCCCAGTTCAAATGTTTTATTTGAAGCTTGCATTTTCTCTTTTCTTCTCATCACAAATGGTGATTTAACTGTCTCAGAGGTATTCTAGGTTTGGGACAATGTTTTTTACTCAGATCTGAAATATGTGCACTTGGCTCACTGGGTTGTAATACTGCCCGGGCTTCATATTTAACATGGAGACTTCTGAATTCCTGGTGAGACAAGGGTCACTTGTGGCATTCCTGTGCTCTAATTATGTGTGCAAATTGCAGATGCACACCCAGAGAGAGTAATGCAAGTCCCACTCAAAATTCCTTGTTCTTGCAGTTTGTTTTTTTTACCAGTTAAGTTTTAGTTAGAGCTGAAAGTGTCATCAGCTCCTAGCAAAAGGGTCCAAGGCTTGGAGATAATACTTATACAACATTTACCACGTTATTTTCCCTGAGGCACTCTCAAATGATCCATGACTTGATAATGTATGTAAAGTGGCTGGAACACATACACAGAGCAAACTACGATTGCTGCCTTCTTATTAAATTTGGGATATTATTGCCCTAAGTGCTTGTATTAGTATTATTAGTGGTAGATGATAGGGCTTATTAAGAAGAATGGTTACAAGTTTCAGTAATTGTTAGAACTGCTCCCATAAGGTAGTTTGTTCATCTGTCCATTCAACCTAGGTCACATAATATTTCAAATCACCAGCATGTATGGGTTTTGTTTTCTGCCAAGAAAAAAAGGAAAAAAAAAAAGGAAGATACCACTTATTCACATTTTGATGAATGATTAAGATGTTGAGGTGTTATAGAACACTTTGGTTAAACACAGGTGCAAATTTTTCTTCTGCACACACCTACCTTTGCATTTTTATGCTCCCACAGAAGTGAAAAATAGCATTCTCAAAAATTTTCAGAGGGAGGGGGATGTCAAATAAGATGAAAGAAGGGGCTTATGTCCCAACACCTCTTGCAGTGAATAAACCTGTATTTAAAGTTTCATTTAAATTGTGTCAGTTCCCATTTCTCACCACCATTTAACTCCTAATGCTGTTCAATTTGCCACCACTGTGCTCCCAATATTTATCATTTTTTTCATCATAGTGTTTTTATACCAAGCATGGAAATGTAAGTTTTGTTCAGAGATTGCTTGTCACTTGTCTTATAGAGAACAATCTCTCCATTGCTGTGCTTGATTACTTCTGATGAGACTTGGGCTGGTGTGAAACAATACCACTAACATCCACTGCAGGAAATTAGATTTACATTGGCCCAGGATTAAATTAAGAGTGATTTTGTACCCAGTATCAAACTGCCAAAGCTTGGCCTAGACAGAGTAACCTTGGCCTTTCAAAGAGGTCAGGTGGGAATTAGATCAGTTTATGCAGTAGAGTCCTATCTATGCCTTAGTAAGGAGACTTAAAATATTGTATTAATTAAGAACTCCATTTTAAGAAAAAGAAATCTATCCTGTTATTTCTTATGGCATTCACTAATTTAATTGCCAATTAAACATTTGCCTGAATCTGCTGGCTTTAAAGAATGTGATTAAACATAAGCTGGAAAAAGGATGATCTCTTGAGTCATTTTTATCTCTATTCTTTTTCAAAGAAATAGGAATTGGTTCTACTTCTCCAGGGCCAAGAATGCAAGTGTCAGAAACATTCTCAGACCCAGACATTTCATGGAAGCTGCATATCTGTTACTAGGCCCAGTAAAGCCATAGCACCCGGGGAAAGAAAAACTATCTTCCCTTTTACCCCACTGCATGATACCTGAATTTTCAATCTCCCACTAGGTAAGGTCTCTTTGTAACTCTGCATTTTACAGCTCAGGTATTCATGAACGCTTCATCACAGCAGACCTGTGGTCGCTACATGGTGCCAGCGGAAATTCTCTGGGAACCCTGTGGAGAGGCACTCCGGGGACTTCTGAGGCACAAGTGACTCACAAAGGGTGTTGTAGCAAAGAATTACATAAATCATCAACTCACAGGATGTTCTGAGTTGGAAGGGACCCACAAGGATAGTCAAAGTCTAACTCCTGGCCCTGTGCAGGAGAGCCCCCAGCAATCCCACCCTGTGCCTGAGAGTGTTGTGCAAATGCTTTTCAAACTCTCTCACGCTGGTGCTACGACCACTGCCCTGTGTGGGAGCTCAGGACCTCTCAACAAACCAATATGATTACACAGAAGCAGTTTACTGTTTACATTGTGCATTTATTTATAGATTCTAAAACTACTGTTCACGTGATCACACATTTCCTGATCGGTGCCTCCAGCCTGCGCACGCGCTGAGCACGCGCTCCTCAGGTTTTGTGATGGTCACAGCCCAGGTGGCTCGCTGCCCTCTGTTACCTGGTTCTTGTGGTCTTGTTTTTCTGTTTCTCAGCCTCTTCTTTCTTATTTTAGAACAATTTATGTCTCAGCAACCTTGACAAATTCCAGAGGGTCTGATAAGAAATTCTACCGACGGTTTGGCTGGAGCACACTATGGCCTAAGCTGTTCAGAAACAGGAGTCTGTTTAGTGTCCAGTCATCCTCTGGGTGAAGAACCTTTTCCTGATATCCAACCTAAACCTTCCCTGACACAGCTCCAAGCCATTCCCTTGGGTCCTGTCACTGATCACCACAGAGAACAGATCAGGGCTTTCCCCTCCTCCTCCCCTCATGAGGAAGCTGCAGACCCTGGCAAGTGTTCCCTCAGTCTCCTCTTCGAAGCAAGTTCCATCTCTAAGTGTCATTTATCTCTTCTTGTACAGTTTTAGGGAGTTTAGCTCTGCAAACACACAAAATCTGATTTCCAGAATTAAACCTCACTTCAGTGGTCTCTGTGCTGCTGTTGTGTTGTGTAGAAATGGTGAAAAGAGGTGCAGGAAAATACAGACCTGGAACTGGGAAGAACTGAGCCTCTCTGCTTTTCCCTCTGTGAATTTTACCAACTCTTTTTTTGGCTTTGCATGTGAATTTGTAAATTATCTTCCACATAATACCAAAGAACATTTTTCTGTTGCACATTAGTTTGGCTGTAAAATTCTGTGTTGATCCTAGAGCTTCATAGTAATTAAGAGAAAGAGCAAAAAGATGAAGTGAAAGAGAAATTAAGAGGAAGAATAAAAGGAAGGGGAGGAGGAGAATGAAGAGAAGGAGACAGAAAGGTAGGAAGGGAAGAACTTTCATAGTGAAGTTCTTCAGTAATTAACTTCTGAAAGTATTTTTCCTTCCAAAATTAACTTAAAAACTTACCAATTCCAAAACAACACTAAACCCAGATGCTTCTATTGGAGTCAAACAAAAATGTTTTGTGAAACCAGGAAGCTCATTTTGTGGGACTATTTAACAGCAAAGGCTTTTCATTTCAAGGAACTATTTCAATATATTTCCCCATTTTCCAATATTTTAAGCTTGACTGGAGGATTAAAAACATTTGTACTCACTGAACTATCTGAAATTTTTAAGGTTCCCAGATAGAATTACAAAGATCTATAAGTCAGCCTCCTTCTTGTGTCTTACCTCTCAATACAGATTAAAATGCCAGAGGTACATGGTAATATTCATTATTAGAGCCTGGGAAAGTGTTCATTTTTACTCCAGGTGCAAGATGACTCTATTTTGCCTTAATTCAACTGGACTGTGTATTACTGTCCAGGTGCTTCACTTTGTTTCAGAAAATCTCAACCATCCAAAATAAACTTTCCATGGTGAAAACTCCAGGGCAAATCACTACATGATAAAATGTAGGATGAATTTAAGCTTCCATAGGACGATTTTTGCAGAGAGTGAAGCAATGCTCTCTGGCCTGTTTTAATTTCCCACTCACATGTCTGATCTGTGCCTACCACATCACTTTGGAGAGCTCTGTATTTTCTGCCCCAGTGCCATTTTAACATCCTTAATCCCAGCAAAATCAATGACTGTCCAACCCAGGCTGCATCAGGGAGAACTTGAAACCTCTATTTGTTTGTTATAAACCAATAGTCTGGAAATCATGGGAGTTACAAATAAGGATTGATGTGCTGTACGGTCTGGCACAGAAAGAAAAATGGCCTTTTATCAGGAAGGGGAAAACATGGAATGATGCAGAGCAGTAGAGGAGACACTTTTCAGAGAATTGGGACTGGAAACACAGTGCTGTATCCCTGCCAGTTTCTTTTGTTGGCCTGGAGCTCAGACCACTCAAAATTTTACCAACAGGTTTATTAAAAAAAAATAAAAATAAAAATCTTTAAAGTTATCATCAAATATGAAAGAGAAGGGGGAGAAGAGGGAAGGGTTTTTTTAGTAAAATATGCTTACTTAAAAAAAAAAAAAAAGTTGATTTAAAAAAAAACAAACTTCCTTCAGGAACGGAGGGGTTCCAAAGAAACAGAGGGTTTAGCTGTTTCTCCTTTTCTTATCTGATTGATAATAGGAATTTTCTTGTGAGAGATTTCACAGAATCATAAAAAACTCTGATTTGGAAAGGACCTTAAAGATCATCTGTTCCACCCCCTTGCCATGGGCAGGGACACTTTCCACTGTCCCAGGTTGCTCCAAGCCCCATCCAACCTGGCCTTGAGCACTTCCAGGGATGGAGCAGCCACAAATTCTCTGAGCAAGCTGGTCGAGTGTTCCCATTTTCAGGAAACTGAAAATAGTTCTAATAATAATGAAAAAAATACTGCTTGCTATAGTGATTCACCTGGAGATGAAGAAAGAATTCTTTATATTGCAAAAACAATAATTTATCCCAATGACCTCTTTCAGACTGAACCACAGAATCATAATATTGTTAAGGTTAGAAAAGACCTTTACATTCATTAAGTCCAACCATTAACCCAGATCCACTGTCATGCTCATCATCAAACCGTGTCCTCAAATGCCATACCCACAAGTTTTTTGAGCAATCCCAGGGCTGGTGATTCCACCACTTCACTGAGCATTCTGTTCCAATGCTTAGAAATATTTTCAATTAATTTTTTCCTTAATATTCAATCTAAACCTTCTCTGGCAGAACCTGAGCAATCAGGGATCAGGAAGTGTGGTGACTCTTGGGCATGGAAGTGTGAACAGCCCTGGCAGGACTCTGGGGTGCTCAAGCATTCAGCTGTGAAGGCTGCAGAGGTGAACAGAGGCAGAGCTGCTCACGGGGATCACATTTCTGTGCTGGAGGAGAAGGGAAGGATATTTAGTAATTCATGCTGTAATACTTAGGGGAAGCACACAGAAAAAGCCAAGGCTGTGTGGGAGAGATTCAAGTCTCTGCATCTTCTACCATGACAGCTAAGAGAAAGAAAAATTTACCTCTATTGCATAAAAACCTAACAGTAGAATTATACATACAGCAGTCACTTTCACAGATTTATTCTCCTTTACCAGTAGAGCTCAGTGACTTCAGGACCTCACAGAGAGCTGCAGAATCATTTGTGCTGGTAAAGATCTCTAAGATCATTGAGTCCAGCCCAACACCAAGTCCATCAATAAGCCATGGTCATAAGTGTCACACCCACACACCTTCTGAAAACTTCTAGGGACAGTGATTGTACCACTTTCCTGGGCAGCCTGGTCCAGAGCTTTGAAATGTTTTCAGTGAAAATTTTCCTCTAACATTCAATCCAAACCTCCCCTGGTGCAGCTTGATGCCTTTTCCACTCATTCTGCCATTTGTTTTCAGGGAGGAGAGACCAATTTCCCCCTCACCACAACCTCCTATCAGGGAGTTGTAGAGAGAGAAGATCCCCCCGAGCTCCCTTTTCTCCAGGCTGAGCCCCCCAGCTCCCTCAGCTGCTCCTCATCAGCTTTGTGCTCCAGTTCCCTTCTCTGGACACACTCCAGCACCTCTTTTTTTTTTGTCTTTTTTGCACTGATGGCCCCAAAACTGACCCCAGCATTCAAGATGTGGCCTCACCAGGGCCCAGCACAGGGTGACAATCCCTCCATGCAGAAAACACAAAACACAGTGAGGTGTTTCCAACCAAGTGGAAAACGTTCTGTAAGGACAATGCCTGACCATCACAGCCTTGTTTTGTAAGATTATAGCAAGCAAGTGGAAACAAAGCCATGCCAGTTCTGACTTTTAAACACATTCTTACGTTTACAACACAGACATAGCATCGAGCACAAGGCCATGAATCTTGTTTAGTGGGTGGTTATAGTTGTATGTAAAGAGTGGAGATTAAATTAAGCATTGCAGGAAGGTAGTGCATCTTTTCTGGGCAATTACACATACCTTGTATAATCTAATGAGCTGTTACTGGACCCTAATGGAACATTTAAAGAGAGTTATTGTATTTTTTCACAGTTTGCTGGATTGGAGAAGTTAATTGATTTACCAGGGAAAATGCCTCTCCCTTTCCCTAGACCCCCACCTTCTTTTTGAACACATCCAGAAATAGAAACACGGGAAGAAGAAAGGGTAGGTAGTAATTGAGTACAACATCATTCAAAAGAGATCAGTTCCATGATATCTTCCCTGATAACAATCCACAGTGATAATAGCAATACTCAGCTCTGCAATAGCTCTGCAAATCCATAGATTCCAAAGCGTGTTGCACTGAGGAAAATACAGAGCATTTCCTTCTTTCAGTTTGCCATTAAAAAATGTAAAAAAAAAAAAAGGCCACTGCAATGTTCAAATGCAGTGTTCCCAATTTTTCTTTTATATTCCGCTTCTATTAGAAGACTTATTAATCCCCAGAGTGCTTTCAGGCACTATTTAAAGTAAGATGTTATGGAAGTACATTCTCCCAGTTATTTTGTGCATCATGTGTACAATATGTGTAACCTCAGGGGTTTTTAGGGAGCAAGATTTGGGTTCAAATTAATAAATACTGGTAATAACTACAGGGTAATCACTTACCTTTTCTCTAACTATAAGCAATAACTTCCCCTGAGTTTAGTGGAGGAAACCAGAGCTGACCCTCACATGGAAGCAACCAAATGTCATTTCCCCAGATTGTGCTCTGTCTCTGCTGCAGTCAGAAGTGCTTTTTGTAGGAAAAATTAATCAGGTTGATAATTTCAGGCTAATGTTTTCTGTGGTGGCTTCTGAATATGTTATCCAGCTGGGATTCAGGGTCTCCCAGGGGTCTGCTGAATTTGGGCAGTACAGACAGTTCGAACCTGTGAGGTGTCACTTTGGTTCTGCCCCTGCTTTGTCAGCAAAGAAGGGAATTCACATTCAAATCTATCACAAAGGACTTCAGCCTTGTCTTTCCTTTCCTTTTCCTGATGTGATTTCGTTACCTCAGTCGGACAAAGGCTGACAGCAGAGGTGTGACAGCTTTCACAGAGGCTCCTGCAAAGGTGATCTGTAGCTTCTGGGATGCCAGGAACAGTTGGGATCACTCCAGACTGTGATCTTTGGCTCTCCAAAGAAGCATCTCCCTGGGGGGCTGCCAGCACCTCAAAGCAAGTCCAGAAAATAGAAAGAGGATGCCAAAGATAAATATATTCTTTAGAAAAATGTTGTCTCTGAGAAACCCTTGAATGCCAGGGCTGGAAACCAGCAGGTGAAGTGACTCATTTCTCCCCAGTTCCTTTTCACTGGACAGGTTAAAGCAAAGAGGAATTTCCAGTGAGACACTTTAGAAGTTGAAATGTTGAGTTTCAGGTAATTTTGCTACTTACAGGACTCAGAATGACAACTGGTGTGGGGAAGGGCAGGAGAACATCCTTCTATCTGTCCTTGTGGCATCCCTGGTTTTGCTACTTCCATTGCATGGAAAATTCTTATAAGAAATTGGGAAGATTTTTAAAGTTCAGGAAATTATTATTTCCCATGGAAAATTATAATTCTACCTATAATAAGGCAGCTTGTCTTGTTTCATTCAAAGTTATACTTTTCAGTTGCTGGTGACTTTGTCTAAATTTCTCATTTGCCAAACATTTTTCCTACAACTTATCTACCTTTAATACTCTGAGTAAATTTTTAAGTAATGGTTCATGTATTTCTGAGACACTTTTTCATGTCAGAAAAAAAGGACATATCAACAGACACCAATCCCATGCTTCTCACATTCTCCTGACATCCATCCTTGTACACTTCCAAGAAACAGCAGGGAATCGATAGAGAAAAGACAAAACTGTGGTGCAAGAGTAAAAAAAAAAATAACAACAAACCAAATAAACAAAAAAACAAGGATGAGAAATATTGGGGAGAATAAAACTGAGTGCACACAAGAGTTGGTTAAGACAGAATTTGACGATATACAGAGGACTGAAGAACATCAGACTGGGGTTGATGTGGGTGGTTAACTGGGTGGATACATTAATCTGGGATAGACTGGAAGTGAAACCAGTTTTGGGAGGCATAAGTAGTAAATAACAGGTTTAACAGGGACTACAGTGTGAGATAAAATAACATCTGGTAGGACAGAGGGGTGTAAGACAGGTATACACAGGGTGGGGGATGCTGGTGAAAGAGGGAAGTGAAAAACTAAGAAAATTCAGTGGGAAGGAAAAAACAGATTACAGGAAAGGGGGATTGAATTTAACAGGACAATGTGACAGAGACAAGGAACTGAGCCAGGAAGGAGGGATGAGGACTAATTAAAAAAAAAAAGACAAAATGACAGCTGACAAATTTGACCAAAATAGCAGCATCACCAAGATCAGGGAGATGCATGACAGATGTTTGATACGTGTTTGTTCTGTATTTCTGTATTGATTCAAAAACAAACAAGGAAATCATATTTTAAACACATGAATTGAATATAAACAAGGTACCCTAAAGCCATTCCATAGATATCTTAATGAGATGGATCTTGTCAAGCAATGCTGTTAAGGATTTCTATGAGATCAAAACATTCTCCTTCAATATATCTTTATTTTTATTTTTGCCCTGTGCAGCTTTGTCCAGTGGGAACTTTAGGAATTTCATTGTTTGGATATTTCCAGGTATTTTCAATGTAGATGGATAGCCAGGTGAATGGTCACTGCAGGAACACATCCAGAACACCTTGGGTGCAACAAGTTCACTCTTATTAGAGAATCATGGAATCATGGAATGCTTGGGTTGGAAAGGACCTTAAAGGTCATCCAGTTCCAGCACCCAGCCATGGGCAGGGACACCTTCCACTATCCCAGATTGCTCCAGGCCCCATCCAACCTGGCCTTGGACACTTCTAAAGATAAGGAGACCACAACTTCCCTGGGTAACTTGTGCCAGTGTCTTGCTTCCCTTTTAGTAAATAATTCATTCCTAATATAAAATGTAAATCTACCCTCCTTCAGTTTAGAGCTGTTCCCCCTTGTCCTGTCACTACATGCCTTTGTCAAAAGTCTCCCTCCATCCTTTTTTAAAGTCCCTTTTAGGTACTGGAAAGTTCTTCACGTGTAACTCAGTGACCATCCACACACCTCCTTTCTCAGACGCGAATACTGTGCCTCCAAACGTTCCCCAATACACATGAACACTGAAGCCTGGAATTTCATCAAGGATATTCTTCTTTATCCTACACAGCTGTCTTATCCTCAAATCAACTCTATTATTTGCATTAACTAAGGCAGCAGTCCTCTGGAAATAGAAAATATAAGCATATGAGTGAAGACAATATCACACTGCATAAAGTCTGCAAGGGTAAGATAAAATATAATGAGCAACATTAATTCAGGCATTTTTGAACTTCAGGGTACTAATCTTACTCTTTAAAAATGTTGATTTGTGTTTGTGGTTTTTGTTGGGTTTTTTGTTTTGTTTTTGGTTTTTTTTTTTTGTTTTTGTTTTGGTTTTGTTGGTTTTTTTTTTCCTGTGGGGTGTGGTTTTGGTTTGGGGTTTTATTTCTTAGTCTATTTGGTTTTCTTTAGATTTCTCCCCGTGTAGAATATATGAAGAAGATGCAGCTGCATTTCTGGGGGTGTGAGTCGATAGTTCATAGAAACAGTGCCATCTACTGACATCAGAATAAGTCATTTTCTCCTTCAGTTATCTAGGATCGCTGCTGATGGGTCCCTCGGAGGAATTTTTGACAACCTGGTTCCCAGAAACAGAGTACATACTGCAGAGAGTGGCAGAGAAGACAACTTTGACTCGAATCTTCTCATAGCTATGGAGATCCCTGACTCAGCTTCCCAAACATGTCCTGTTTCAGGATAAACTTTCATTCCCTCTCCCTTCTGCCTCTTCTCCCTTCTCCCTTCTCCAAGCTTTCGAGACATTTCAAAAGGCTTTGAAGACATAAATCAGGCTCTACTGGCTACTTTTAAAAAAGGGGATTAGATGTGGCACTTTGCAATGTGGTCTGGTGTCCATGGATGTGCTCAGTAGGAGATTGGACTTGTTCATCCTGTGGGCTTTTCCAACTTTAATGATTCTGTGATTTTATGAAACTGGTTCTCTGTGTATTTGGTTGTTTGGGTTATGTCCTCTCAAGAGATATTTCTATTTTCAAGAAAGCAGGGAAAAGGAGAGAGAAATAAGCTCCAAAATAATGGTCGCAGTTCCTCCAGCTCTGAGGCCAGAATGTACAGTTTCCATGGAGTTTCTTCCTCTGTCTGGCCAATAATTGGTGTGGGTTGGAAGGGACCTTAAAGGTCTTCCTGTTGCACCCCCTTCCAGCACCTTTCCACTATCCCAGGTTGCTCCAAACCCCATCCAACTTGGCCTTGGACAATTCCAGGGATGGGGAGTCAACATCTGCCAGCAAGAGTGAGGAAAGTTCATAAACACAAGCTGGGAACTCCAGGTGATGCCAGATTTCCTTTAGGGTTGCTGCCTGCAAAGAGAACAATTTTTGCACTGTTAATTCAATAAAAGTTTGAATCACCAATATCTGCACTCCTGACATGAACTCTTCTGCAAGGAGTTGGAGAAGGAGTCAATTCTCCCATACTTAAGAAAAAACTGAACAGGAAGAAGCTGCAATGCTGTTGAGTGCAGGCCCTGAACAGAGAAACGTGACAAAACTGTCCTGGTTACTGACCCCTGGCTTGCCATACAAATGAGCATGCATTTGCATAAGCAATAAAAATGTAATTAAAAATCAGCAACATATTAAAATCACATTGAAATCCTCAGGAATATTGCTGCCATTGGGCAAGGAAGAAAATACTATAAAAAGACACCGGTAGTTAAAAGCCAATTAAACATGCTTATCAGTTTTCCATTATCATGACTGAGTTCTGTAAATAAAAAATATTAATTGCCATAGGCCATGTTGTTAATGGCCAAATGAATCCATACATATTATTTACAACATTCAGTGATAGTTAAGCATGCAATTCATGTATTTTCTTTATTAAAAAAATTAAATAAAAAAAGAAAGAGAAAAGAAGCTTTTGATTACCTAAAGTTTGAAAATCATTATAGAAAAACAACTTCCATTGTGTCATTATCATTCACTTTGGGTCTGATTTCAAATAACTATATTTCCTGGACCTGAACTAGTATTTGTCTGTTGCTGAAATTCAGTTTCATTTCCCCCACCGTTCCCACCCTGCATCTCTTTCTTCTTTTTTTTGACTCACCCCCTATGGAATTATTCATTCTCTGCTAATTAAAGCTGTAGAATTCTGAATGCAATAATTGCCTGTGGGTATCTTTGGTAATTTTTAAATGTGACCTTTCATTTTGCATGTCTACCTTGAAACACCTTAAAAGGATCTGATTTTCTTGGGGCTGCCATGTGGTACCCTTCATAATTCAATATCCTTGGTAATGTCTGTGTCTGAATATCCCACCTTGCAAACCCAGACACACAAAATCACTCGTGTTTTCCAGAAAGCCTGGCTTCATTGGTGCTTCAAAGCCAAAGTAATTCCTGACAAACAAGTGATCTCATTTCCCTTGGCAGTGAGGATTCAGAGGTTCATTTAAGCAGCAGTGGTGAATGCCCAGTTCTTTCAGAACCAGGACACGTATTTTAGGTGACTGCTCGGAGATCTCAGAACTAGTGAAGGAAATTCGGGAAAAATACTCTCTTCACTGAAAAAGCAGCCTTTAGGTCTCCTAGCACAGTGCTATTGAACTAAATTTGAAAAAGCTTTAATTATCTTTACTGGAATTTAGGGCTTTAAAAACACAAACCATATTTAAAAGCAGCAATGACACAGCAAAGCCCCATTTTACAACCTTTTTAACCAGACATTTGCAAAGTCTGCCAGATATTCTCCCTTTCCATTAAGCAGGGAAAATGTACGACACAAAGTCTAAAGGATTTGTGCAAGATGACCCAAGGATTTCCACAAGGAGTGTTATTTGCCTCATTTATCTTTAGCCTTCAGGATACCTGGCAAATCTGAGCAAACCACCTGTGATCAGCTGAGAGCACCAAGCACTCCTCAAAGTGGGGACCTCCCATCCATCCACCCCTGGAAATGCTCAAGGCCAGGTTGGACAGGGCTTTGAGCAGCCTGATCTGGTTGCTCCTGCCCAAGGCACAGGGTTTGGAACTGGGTGATCTTTAAGAGCCACTCAACCCAGACCATCCTGTGATGACCCAAGGCAAGTGTCCAGCGCTGACAGAATGAAATGTTTGTCATTGCCTCAGTTACACCTCAGCTAAAGACTTTGAACAGCCTGGCCTGATATCCACTCAATCTTACCACGTGTACCCTGTGAAACTCTCCAAGCCTTCAACATGATGGCCACTTCCAAGCTTACAACTGGACTGGGATAACTCTGGAGCTCTGCCTTACTGTTATTTAGAAGACTGTAAGGGACATGAAGGCCAAAGGTTGCCAAGGACTATTGAGATCAACAGTGTGAACGATGCACTTCACCTCTTGGGTCTGTGCCCAAACACTGTTAAATTTACACAGCCTTCATGTCCTGACCAGTGCTGTCCTTGAGACTTTATAGATCCTAAATCTTTCCAGACTATGGTGACAAT
Organism: Poecile atricapillus; assembly: GCF_030490865.1. Classification (NCBI taxonomy): domain Eukaryota; kingdom Metazoa; phylum Chordata; class Aves; order Passeriformes; family Paridae; genus Poecile; species Poecile atricapillus. The sequence continues at coordinate 150,695,975 of NC_081250.1, read as the reverse complement.
AGAAAGCTAAGAAATGTGTTACTGGTTATAAATTTCTATGTCCTGGCTGTTCCAAATATTAGGTTTTTGAACACTGTGTGGGCAAAAGGGCTGCCTTTGGCTAAAACACAGAATCAAGAGCAGTTCTCAGGCTCAAATACATTTTAGGAGGATGGGAGCAGTATCCAGAGCCCCCACAGCTATAGAACAACAGCTTCTTTACACAGCAGAGGCCCTAGGATTGCTCAAAGCTTTGTCAGGGTCATAACTATGTCTGTGATGTTTGCTTTGAGGTCCTTCAGCCTCTCCCCTCAGCGGAGAACAAATCCCATGAGGAGCATCAGAGGGAGCTGGGGTGGCTCAGAGCAGAGAAAAGGAGGTTCAGGGGAGCCTCATCACTTTCTACAGCCACCTGAAGGGAGGTTGTAGCCAGGGGTCGGTCTCGTCTCCCAGGCAGCAAGTAATTGGACAGAAGGAAGCAACCTCAAGTTGCACCAGGTTTTGATTGGATATAAAGAAAAAATCTTCACTGGAAGGGTTCTCAAACACTGGGAGAGGCTGCCCAGGGCAGTGGTGGAGTCACCATCCCTGGAGGACATGGTTTGTTCCTACCCTTGGCGGTGCTGGGTTTATGTTTGGACTTGATGATCTTCGAGGGCTTTCCCAGCATCAGTGGTCCCGTGGCTCTGTGGTGCTGTGATTTATATTCACATATAATTTTGAAGCAGACTGTCAGTCCAATGCTGCAACGTGATGAAATCACAGGGACCAATGGGACATTCTCAGTCTTGACAATTTGAGACTGCTTCATTTTGGAGAGATGTCTCCATTAAAGTTGGTATTACTTTCTTTGCATAATTTATAAGAAAGAAAACATAATGTCCTGGGTACATCTGCAATTTCCTAAAACCAGGTTAAGCTAATCCAAAGCATACATAAATAGCTCCCTTTAGCCTGTAGTTTATTTATCTCTAAATGTTTCTGACAACTTTGGTTCAGACATCCATTTCTGCATTATTCAGAGCAGAGAACAAGTGACAGGTTTGAAGGGCTTTGCAGAGCACTCGGGATAAGAGGACAAGAAGACAAGGCAGAGGCATTGTCATTCCTGACAAATGACTCTTATAACTGGCCACCATTGCCTGGCTGTGGCTCTTCAGGGCCCAAGGGTGGCTTAGGAGAGACTGCAGCTGATACCTGGTGATTTAGGAGCTGTCTTTATCAAAGGTGTGCCAGACACCCACCCAAGGCATTCACTTCTTCATTACTGAGCATGAGCAGTGAGTTATGGATTTGCCTGTGGTCTTTCCCAGTGTATATACGCTCTCCTCACTGGCATTTATCATCCCATTGACTTTTCCTTCCCTTTAGGAAGATCATTTAGCAGCAATTCATATGCATATTTTGCTCGTAAAATTAGGAAGGTGGACTATCAGTATGTTTTAAATCTGGCTTTGAACTCCCTGAAATCAGAATTTTCTTCACTGGAGGGGTTGTACACCAGGTGCCACATTGTTCCAGAAAAAAATCCCCTAGAGAAATTAGGTCATTCCTAACTGGATATGATCCTGCTAAAAGAAGTCAGAGGTGCTGCTTTCACTGGTTTTGTTGGAGATTTAGACCTTTATTTCTTCCTCTTATAATTGAATTTCTTTCCATTTACGACATACCCTAGAGATTCCCAAGACGTGTAAACAAGCCTGCTGATAGCATCTCGTGATATATATGTTTTCTGTCAGGATCATAATAAAAAAATTACTGTGTTAGTTAATTTCTCTTCAAACATCCTATCTCACCTTTAATTGAAAATGAAGATGTGTTCACACATATCTTGAGTAATTAAAACCCTATCACTTTTTCCTTATCTAATTAATGAAGAAAGGGAAAATCAGAAATTGCAAATTGGGCATGAAAACAAATAAAATTTAATTAGGGTTTTGTGTGTGTATGAAGATCATACAAAAGAATATGGTTAAAGGGAAATTCTAATAACTGCTTCCAGGTATTTGAGCTATAATTTAATTTGTGAATTAAAATGTTACAAAGAAATTTTTAACATTTCTGTTACAGAAACAAAATTGAAGAAACAGCAATACAAAAAAAAAAAAACAAATACCAACTCTTTGCAGCATTTGACCTTTGAGAGGAGTCCAATCAATTACAGCCATCCTTTCACATTTCCCAATTTAGAGAGATGCATTATTTTACCATGATGACATTTACTTAACTTTACCATGTTTCTCAGTCCTCCTGAAGGCAGCAAGACTCAAAGTTATGCATTAAAAAAATCCCTCCATTCAATACTTCCCTGAAAAAGAGTTTAAGCTTGTACTGAAGATTTTTTTCTCTAATTTTAAAGAAACATTTCTCAGGTGAGCAGCTGAAAGAGGCACATATTTATTTGTTAAGGAATTCATATTTCTCTCTTGTTTCTGCTGCTTAAGATGCAGAAGTTTTGTTGTGCTCCTTTCAGCACCACAATGACAGACCAGTTTGTGTGTTGTAGCATCACTTTATTTTTATAATTAGTGACTATAACATGTCACTAATATAAATATTTATATATAGGAACATATAACTATAAAATTGTGCCTTCATGCACACCACATGGAATTTGTAGGTATTTTGGGCTTCATATAAAGTATGATAATATAAAGTAAGAGAATAAAAAATATAAAGTATATAAAGTAAGATAAATAATAGAAATATAGAAATAATACAATATGATATAAAATATAATAATATAATTATTACTGTAATATAATAATATAATTAATTAGACTACTGATATTAACAATGTATATTCTTGTGTTTATGTAATTATAATAATATTATAATATAATAATATTATCATATAATAATATAATAATAATATTATCATATAATCATATAAAGTAAGAGAAAATGCAGTGCTGAAGGGGAAATCTGTGCCCTAATGCATGACAGCCAAACTTCACAAATGTAGGAAAGTGCTTGTGTTCATCCAGAACCAGGTGGAACTGGTTATTCAGGTTATTTAAGGACATGGTGTGATTCCAAGGATTGTTCTGTGCAGGTCCAGGAGCTGGACTTTGAAGATCCTTGTGGATCCCTTCCAGCTGGGGCTATTCCATGACTCTGATTCCATGATTCCACTGATTGTTAGGGAATTCCAGCCGTGGTCTGTTGTCCCACCCATCAGACACCCTTGGTGGTATAAATTACTCCTCTTGCTGGTTCCTTATCGACTGCAGACAAGCCAGGGTGTCTAAGTCAGACTAAAAGTTTGCATTTTAGCTGCTAAACTTGGGAAAAGAATCCCCAAATAATGAGCATTGCTCTTGAGCTCCCACCCAGAGAAGACACATCTGAGTAAAAAGACTCATTATCTTTTCTTGTTGAGGAGCCCTGAGGTGCAAGGAGGCAATCAACTGCTTAAATGCAAACACTGAGCTTTTCATTTGAGGTTTAATACCTTCCCCAATCAAAGAACTTTCCTGTCTATTAATTACCCCACTGTCTCCTATTGAAGAAAATAGATCCTTTCAAAAGTAAAAGAGTATTCATTATAAATAGTCTCTATGTGTGAAATATAGCAGTAAAGGTATAATTATATAATTACACTGCCTTTTTTAGATCAATTAGATTATTATATCATCCCTGAGGTGTTCAGATACTGTGATGTGATGAGTGTGGGACTGACTATTCCAGTGTATTCTGAGGTAGATAATAATATATTTGTATTGCAATTTTCATACCGAAATAGTCCCTCATGTAAGCTTCACGTAATAAAATATCCCATCTCCTGCCTGGATACTGATATTTTTGGTGCAGATGGAAGAATGGAAATGAATCAATCCCTTAGCACTGCTTTCTTGTGAACTGCTGGCTTTCTCAAGAAACCACTCATCAGAAAAAGGCTTTTTTGCTTTTCAAGATCTTGGGATGAGAGAATGTTCAAGCAGCTTCATATCATCCAAAAATGTGAAACAGTTTGGAAAGTGAGACCGCATTAATTAAGAGTGAGCCCAGCTAAGGCACAACATCATCCATGGGATCACGGTCTGTCTGTAAAAGTGCACAGGGGAGAAAATACCATGTTCAGTTCACAACACTTGATCTTGGAAAAAGGAAAGCTGATGAGGATTCAGGGAGAGATACAAATCTGGGCATCATGCTTGGCACTGCCTGGACAAAGTTAGTTTTGTGAAATATTACTTCTTCAAGCAGTAGGAACAAATATCTTTCAGTTGTGGACATCTTCACTGTACCATGTTTTAACAGTCATAAGGAAAAAAAAATCCATTTTCTCAGAGCAAATCCTCAGCAATGACGGTTGTGGATTGACCTAAGCTGTTCCCGGTATGCAGCTGGAATACATATTTTATTTTATTTTATTTTATTTTATTTTATTTTATTTTATTTTATTTTATTTTATTTTATTTTATTTTATTTTATGATATTATATTTTATTTATTTTATTTATTTTATTTATTTATTTTATTTTATTTTATTTTATTTTATTTTATTTTATTTTATTTATTTTATTTTATTTTGTTTTATTTTATTTTATTTTATTTTATGATATTATATTTTATTTATTTATTTTATTTTATTTATTTATTTTATTTTATTTTATTTTAATTAATATTATTTTTATTTTAAATAAAATTTATTTTATTTAAAATTTTATTTTAATAAAATTTATTTTTATTTTAATTTATTTTAATTCATAAAATTATATTTTATTCTCTTTTATTATCTTTTATTATCTTTTATTATCTTTTATTTTAATTATTTTTAAATCTTATTTTTATTCTATTTAATTTTATTTTTTACTTTATTTAATTTAATTTAATTTAATTTAATTTAATTTTATTTTATTTTATTTTATTTTATTTTATTTTATTTTATTTTATTTTATTTTATACTATAAGACTCAGGGTACCTAATGGCAGTCGATTGCAGTGAGTAAGACTGTCCCATAGAATCAGAATTTATCCTGAAAGGGACAGGAGTGCAACAAATAAGAGAGAGAGACAGAAAGAAGCCTCTTGGAGAGCTTTGCAGGAAAGCTGAGAGTTGATCAGGCTTAGTCAAGACTGTCTAAGTGCATCTGGCAAGAATTTTGGGCAGGATTTAATTGTTGAATCAACACTGGGAGAAAGAAAGCAGAAGAGTGGAAGACACCTTTCAGGTTTTGAGCAGGAGGCACTGGGTTTTTAATTCTGGATTCAAAATCAGGGCAGTTTTTAAGGAAAGAATTGAATGAGCCTCTTTTGGAAGTGGAGATGAAGGCTGCATTCGTGCCCCCAGAGCAGCCTGTGGAGGATTTTAGGGGGGACTTTGAGCAGAACCTGGTAAAATAGAGGAAATTCAGGAATTCAGTAATTCAGCAATCGTGTCTGATTTGTAGAGCGAGGTGCTCTGCAGTGCTGCACCGTTGTGTGTCATTAACGCCAACCTCTGGCCTCTGCTGTTCTAAACAATCAGGAATTATTTCTTTTGACTTAAACAAAATTGCAACAAAGGTCACATCCATCAGGGAAGAAATTTCCAAAGTAAATGTAGCCACCTCTTCTCAGTGGCAGCTTTAGCTGATGGCAGTATTTGACCAAATAAATACCCCATACACTACAATTTTCTTCTCAAGAAAGAGAGTTAGAAACTTCTATTTGTTTTTTAATTCATTTTTCTAAATTGAGTCAGTTAAAAAGAGAGAAGACAGTAACTTTAAATATCAATAAGCTTTTGAAAGACTAATATTGACAGAAGCAGAATATTGGATTTTAATGAAAACATACCAGGCAAATTTTGTATTCCAGAAAAGAATTAAAAATATAACAGACATGCACGAAACTTCATAAGTGCATATGGAAATTAAATTAAGTGGGAAGAGTTTCAATTTGTGCAAACTGATTCCTCTCTACTGACTTTAGTGTAACTTTGCAGATTCATATCATTCCTGTTAGAACTTCTTTTGGTGCGTTGCAAGATTAAACCCAACAAAAAACAAAAATTAAGAAGTCCTGCATAAAAATAATTATAAATAAATAAATATTTATATATAAATAAAGTCCTGTATAAATATAAATCAAACCCTGCAAGTGATGAGACCAGACCTGGGTGCTCAGGGCTTTGAGCAGTGGAAATCTGCAACAGAGACTGCAACATCACTTTGGGCACCTTGTTCCTCTCTTTGATTATCCTCATTGGGAAAAAAAAAAAGGGTTTCTTATACCCACACATTTTTATTTTTTAAATTCTGAAGCACTTGGATTTGAATTATAATAATATTTCAAATAAGCAACCACAGCTCAACAAGTTTCTGAATGTTAGCTGAGCCTGGATAGCTGATTAAGGACACTCATTGCTCCTTGTGAAAAATGTCATGACTCACTGTACTTGGTTCTCTCTCCCCGAGAGTCAAACTATAATGTGCTTTATTTCTCCCTGCCTGGGTGCTGAGAACGTTCATGTGGTCAGTGACTGCAGCTAAGCTGACAAGTGCTGACTCTTCCAACCCTCCTAAGTCAGCTCTATCTGGGTCAGACAAAATTATACAAAAATGGTTTGTGCTTTGAGGGTTTATGTAGACAAGAAAGTTTCCTGGATTATATTTGCAAAGGAATATCTTCCTTTTTCACACTGTTTCCTGCCAGTACTTTCTCTCCTTGTGAATGGTTACCAGAGGCAAAAGGATGTGGGTTTTTTTTTTTCTTGATTTGTTGATAAAAACTTTTGAAAGAGAGAAGAGGATTATGACAAATAAACACTATAACATCTTAATCTCTTATAAATTCATACATTTTCTTTTTAAGTCTACTTACATTTATAATATCAAATCAGTACCCCAACTTACTTGACAAAGCATTTAAATGTGTTCTTGCTGTTCAAGCCCCACAGCTTGTAAGTAAATATTTACATCCTTCAAAGGCAGTGATTAGAAGAGCAAAATCCCTGTGTTATTTCTTGGAAAATAAATATATTTTATCCAGGATACTCCATAGTGGCTTTAAAACTGGGAAACACAGTTCTAGATTTCGTGGTGACATCATGAACACCTATACACATACACATATTCATATTTATTGCAATTTTAAATGTTTATAGCCCAGCATCCAACATAGAAACTGCTCAAAGAGATAGGAGGCCACTGAAGCATCAATGTCAGAGTCACCTAACACACACACATACATATTTATATATTTAAGTAAAATAAACTTTCAATTTTGCACTCAAGTATAAAATTTTTACTGAAGAAGATCAGTAATAATGAAAATTTAAAAGCAGTCATGAACAAAATATCACTGGATATTTTCCACTTTCAGAGTTTTAAACGAAAGTTAAAAACTTTTATTTTTTAATTAGTTTTCCTAAATTGTTAATAATGAAATTGAAGAAGATAGGCAATAATGAAATTCAAAAGCAGTGGCAAGCAAAATACCATTGGATATTTTCCACTTCCAAAGCCCAGAGGCAAGTCTATGCTGTTTTCAGGCAAGAAGGAAATTCAGCATTTAGATTTTCTGCCTGGTTTCTGCCTCCTCTGAGCTATGAGATAATGGCCACGCCATCGGGCAGGCTATGGACTGGTGTGACTTCATGGCCTGATCCAGTATGGAAAATCCTGTGTTCCAGACATTTCAACGTTACTATTGAATGCTACAATACATATTCCTGTAAGCTCAGGAATTAGGAAGTGCATCAGAAGAAAAAAAGTATTAAAAGGAAGTTAAGTCAGTGGGAAGTTTTAAGTTATTTAATCAGTATCTTTAAAAGTGAATTTTTGTCAGCACAGTTCTGATAGGGCAGAAGAGCTGGCAGAGGCCCTCCATCCCCTCTGTTCTCATCTACAAATACATTTTTTTACTGGAGGGGAAGAAGGCAGCACTTCCACCCTCCTCTCCCCCTGTCAAGGTCTGTTTGTAAGTGAGGGACTCAGGTTTGGAATCAAACTGACCTTTCCCTTTTTCTGAAATCCCAGCCCATGAGGCCCCAAGCTGCCTGTCAGACCCAGGGCTCTGCCTCTGCTCCCCCACCCAATTCTGATTTCTCTGCTCCTGCAGGATCTCCTGTCTCCAAATATCAAAGCAGGTCCAGTGGGTACCTAATCACATGTTGATCCATACAAACATTTGCAGGTTTTGCAGAAAGAAAGAGAAGCTTATTTCAGCTTTGCACCACTGGATTAAGGGCTGGTTCTGATGGTCTTAGAGGTTGTTTCCAGCCTTAAATATTCTGTTTTTTCTTAGGGAAGGTTAAGGCTGTGTTCTCATTCCTCAGCATCTTACTCTCTTGATTTCACTACAATTATACAATTTAAGTCAAGCTTAAAAACTACTCCCTTGGAAATGGCTTTTCCATACATATCCTGTTTCTGCTACTGGGACCTTGGTCGTGAGGCTTCACATTCATTGAAACACCACCCTCAGGGCTCAGTAAGGGTAATCTTCCTCTGCCCAGACTTCTGTCTCACCACACCATCACAGAAGACTTTACAGCTTAATTTTTCTTTTCTGCTGCGTCCCTATTTTGTGTATGTTTGTGGCCTCTGAGTAGTTCCTACTGGCTGCCTCAACATATTAAAAAAAAAACCAAAAAACTATTTTTTTCCAGGATCTAAGAAAACTTTTTTTTGTGACCATGTCCTGATTCTTTCATTCTTCCACGTGTTCATGATCCTATGCTCCCCAAATTGGCTTTAATCACTGCAGCAATCCAGGAAATGCCCTGTGAGGCGATAAGTTTTAAAGGTTAAAAAAAGGTTAAAAGGACTGAAACAAGAAGAAACCCTGCCTCAATGCCAGCCTGAGATTTAGGCCAGCAAATAAAGCAAATTGGGAGCTCTCACACAGATTTTGCTCTAATTTTCTAGAAAACAAACATTAGGGAGACATCATAGAATTGCAGAATCATAGAATGGTTTAGGCTGGAAGAGACTGTTATTTATTGAATCATAGAATTACTCTACCACTGCCCTGGGCAGCCTGTTCTAGTGCTTAATTAAAACTAATTAAAGTGCCTTTCAATGAAAAAAAAAAAAAAATCCTAAATCCTAAACCTCCCCTGGTGCAATTCAGGGCCATTTCCTCTTGTCCTGTTGATTGTTACTTGTAAGAAGAGCCTGACCCCCACTGGCTACGACCTCCTTTCAGGTATTTGAAGAGAGCAAGAAGGTCTCCCCTGAGTCTCCTTTTTTCCAGGATAAACCCCCCCAGCGCCCTCAGCCTCTCCTCATAATCCTTTTCCTCTCAATGATTTACCAGCTTCATTTCTCTTCTTTGGACATGAAGATCATCCAGTCCAACCCCACAGCCATGAGCAGGGACAATTTCTACTACATCAGCTTGCTCCAATCCCTGTCCAATCTGACCTTGCACATTTCCAGGGATGGCTATCCACAACATCTCTGGGCAACCTGTGCCAGTGCCTTACCAGCACCCACAGAAAAATAAATAAATAAAATTCTTCCTTATGTCAAATTTAAACTACCTCCTTTCATCCTAAAACCATTCCTTCTTGGTTTTCCCTACAGAATTTGGGCCTCCAAGTGGAGATCAAATTTACTGTATCTTTAGTATGTAACTAAAATAATTCATTATTACTTGTTTTTGTTGTGGAAATGAGAAGAAGAACAGAAGAAGAATCTCACTGCTCCTTCCTAGAGAAACTGCAGCCCAGTTGTCCTCTGTGCTAATGACTGTTTGGTAATTACAGTCACTCAAACATGGCCTGGTGAAATGAAAAATTTTGCTGTCATAATCTCAACTTCACCTTTAGGAGATGAAGTCCCACAAGGACCCTTCTCTGAAGTCATTTGTACAAACCTTGAATGAGCTGGAGACTGTCCCTCCCTTGAGGATGTGTCTGATATTTCAGACCCACTTTCCCATCAGCTGAGAGATCCACATTGAACATTTCCTATTTCTCTAATTTTCGTAACATCCCCGTTTTCCCTGGCCAGCAGGTCTGCACAGATCCATCTGACACTCCTGTCTCCTGTTCAGCTTGACACACTGATTATCTGTAAGGAGGATGTATCTGGGGGCTTTGTGTTCCTGCCAAGAACCAGCCCCAGGGATTGGACAGCCAGAGAAAACAGTCAAAGAAAAAACCACAAAAGGAGCCATCACAAACAGGAAAAATTCACTGCTTAAATCAGAACTTTGGATTGGGAGATGCAATCTATTTAAACCCTTATTTTCTGATGGCTAGGAGAATGAAAAATGAAGCCCTTTGATCAAATTTTTGTGTCTTTGTCATCTTCAAATTTCACATTGCTTCCTCAAAAGATCATAAATGACAAAAAGGTTTGGAATGGGCCTTGGATTTGAAATTGTCTGTAATGTTAAGTCTATAAAGCATGTCATGAAATTCTGTGCACACTAAGAACATAGAAAAATGTCATCATATTCTACACAACAATTTTTGGACAAATATCCTAAATTAGCTAACAAGGTTAATTAATGCAATCTCAGAGTTTACAAAGAAATAAAAAAAAAAGAATGAGATTGAAAAGAAAAAAGGACAGGTGATGAAGGGAAACATTGGAAAGGAATTACAGAAAAGAAGATCCAGCACCCCCTAATTCTATAGCTGCAGGGTTTGTTTCAAGGTTATTTATAGATGCAGAGAGCAAAATGAGGCAGCTTTTAGTATTTTTCTAAAAGTTTTTGGTTAACATTTTTCTTTCCTGGAACAATTTTCAAGGCTGTGAGGGGACCTGATATTACAGACATAGAGATAAGAAAAATATTAATAATACACCCCATAAACTCTGTGTAAAATATTTCCAAAGAGCAAGGGAGGTATCTAAAGAGCAACTATAGACAGAAATTTAGTAATGTGACTTTATATCACCTTTCCACCCTCGACTGAGGAGTGAGGAAGGTGCTCACCTCAAGGGTGGCTCAGGAAGGTTTTCAGTTTCCCTCCTCCCACACATGATATTCAGAGTAGAATATTTTACATATTAGAAGAGAAATTCAAGGTACAGGCTAAAAGAGAGCTAAAGCAGTGATGTTCCAGGCCCTCCACTCTTAAACAAATGGGGAACTCTCTAAATATTGCCTCAGACTTGCTCTTGGTCTCAAGAGCTCTGAACACTTTTCACATGCACATCTGAGCCAAGACTAAGGAGTAATTACATTTTCCTTTGGGTATGACAGTTTGGAGAGTGTGTTCTTTGCTGAAACTTCTATCCCTGATATGTTCCTAAGATAGTCAAGGAGCACAACCTGTCCTGAAGTTAGAATGATACCAGGAATTCTGGGCAAGACTGAGGATGCACTCAGTCTAATCTCCAGGCAGAGCCAGCTGCTGATTTTTAGGGAGTGAGTGTAAGCAGAGGGTGTCTGTGGAGAGAACCTTGTCTAGCAAAATTCCCCAGTTCTTCACAGCCCTTTAAACAAATTTCTGAGTCTTCTTTTTAATTCAATCTGTAGTAAATAATTACTTATTTTGTTGCCTTTCTCTGCCATAGAGCTACGAGCGCCACTCTAACTCAGGGGCCTAAAAATCTGATTTGATGAAAATATTCACAGCAGAGAAGTTTGATGTGTGGAATCTGGTCCAGCACAGAGTGGTCATCCTTTCACTTTCCATCACAATGAGCCATTAAGGATGTCCTTGCTCCTAGAAAATCCAGAAATCACATAGGGACAACATAATCCAGATATTTTCTTGGTGTACTAGAGAAGGTTAAATAATTATCTTTTTTTTTTTTTTTTAATATTATTCCATTGAGATTTACCCATGCATTCATATTTCAATTAATTATGTTAACAGAGTCAAAGGTTAATGCTCATAAAAATTAACAGGTTTTATTTAAATTAAACTGAATTAGGGTAGTATCAAGGGCTCCCAGATTAGTCTCTCTTCAAAAACAGAATTTAAGCTAGAACAATCCTAAGGTGTTAAGTGCTTCTGGATGAGAGGCAAATTAACTGTGTTTTTTGCAGGCTGGGTGGGTGTTAAAATTTATATCATCGTTTATGTTCCCTGACCTATTTAATGAGTTCAAGTTGTAATGAAATATATTTCTGTCCTACAATAAAAAACTGGAATTAGAGCTAGAGGTAAGCCTTGGAAGAAAGAAATGAGAGCAATGAATAGATGATGGGAAGAAGGAAACAGGACAGAAATGGAAGAAAAAGATGGGGTTTAGCTTGCTTTTGCACAACCTGATCTTTTTTTTCTTTTTCTTGTTGATCATGGCTAATTCCTCCATCAATTTGCATGGTGTGTCTATTCCATCGCCCACTGCTTGCCTGAATTTAAGTCTGATTTTCCCTCAGCATGATTATTTTGAAGCATTAATCATTACCCCATCCAAGTGCTCAGAACATGGGATGCTGTGCTGGCTTGGCACTGGAATGAAAGAAGTTGCTTAAAGTTCAAACAGTTTTGATTTTCATAACACTTTTGTCTGTTTCTGTGATATTTTTAACTGTGTTTGGGATAGACTCATGGAAATTTGTTAAACCATACGTGGGCCAGCAAGAAGATCAAGGGGGATGGAGCTCCTCTCCTACAAGGAAAGGCTGAGACAACTGAGTTTGTTCAGCCTGGAAAAGAGCAGATTTTGGAATGAGCAGATATTTAATCCATCATGGCCCTTCATGGGCTGCAGGGGAACAAGGATCAGGATGGTCTTCACTGGGCACACAGAGGAATCTCCAGCCTTGTGCCTCCCTCTCTTCCTCCTCTGAGCCTCTGATTCTCGTCTGAGCATCTCAGTGAAGCTCAGGAAAGCACAGAGAACAGGAGATGAAATGATAAACGAATGAAGCCTTACAGAGGCAGATACCTTCAAAAGAGAGGCTAAAAAGCCCAGGATCTTTCTCTTTATCACCAGATAAGGGAAAAAATTCAACTTTACAAAACCATAAAGATGGTGGATAAGCTGAATGTAACATCCCATAATGTTAGAGTGGGGGATGCTCAAAAAAAACCAAAGGAAACAGGGTAAAACAAAGTACATTTTTATACAAGGGGTAGTGAAATTCTGCACTTTGTTGCCACAGAACAGAGGCAGACAGGACCAGAAGTTCAAATTGAAATTAAATAAATTGATGCACAGCAGGTCCATAAATAGATACTAAAAAGATTAGGCAGAGACAGCCCTCTAGCATCACTAACAGATCATGCTCAGAGAATTCAAGGGGAGTGAATGACAAAAGGTACCCAGACATGTGCTTTTCCTAGATATCATTTCCTATTTCCCCTTTCACAGGGTTAGACAGGATATTGATGGGAGCCACAAAATGCTCTTGGGTGCACTTGCATTGGCTTTGCCTCCCTCAAGCCCCTGTAGCTGTCTCAGCCCAAAGACAGGGGCTGAACTTCACCCTTTTTGCAACCCCTGAGTGCTAAAGGGCCAGAAAATAATAAAGGAAAGGGAATTTAGCCTGAGTCAGGAAGGTGCAATCACAGGGGGAGACCATGAATATTTTAAAATTGTGCTAAGAAAATGGAAAGACTCAGACCCTGATGTGCATCTCCTTGAGTATAAATAAGAAAATCTAGCCAGAAAAATAGGCAAAGGGAAACTGATCTAGCCAGAAAAAATATTTATTTCTAGATGAGGAATTAATACTTTTTTTTTTCCATGAGACAATGGAGGGGAGCTTTGCTCCCGTTTCCAATGTCCACACAGCAAAGAAGTATAAACAGACATCCATATGGCTGCATGAGCATAAAGAAATATTTATTTTTCTCTAAATTAGGCAATATATGCCTGCCAGAACTCTTCTTGTAATGGGCTTTGAAAGTCCAAATCCAGAATGATTTTTTAATTAATTTATTTTTTTTTATAGTAGCGTTTTAAGCTATATTGTTCCCTTAAGTTTTACTTGAAAGAAAGCTTGGAAGAAGGGTTTTGGAATATTATTTTGATGAAGTCTGAATTATAATTAAAGTAATTGTTCTCAAAGAGAGTCTGCATACAACTGGAGCTGCAGACCAGCCTGTGCAGACATCACATGTTGATGGAAATTCAAGGAACAGCCAGGAAACCCAGAAGCAAGCAGTGTGCTGTGTGATGTGGTGTTGGTTTGTTACCTCAGTGCTCAGGGAAGCTCTTCACTGACTGGAGTCTCCATTACCCTTGTGTGAAGCATAATAGAGAAACATTTCCTTGAAAGGGTCATTTCCTCTCCAAGTCTTGCTGAGATTTATTACCTCTGGCTGATCGAGAAGTCCATTTTGCCCTACAGACAGTGCTTTTAAGTAAAGGTATTAATTTCTCCTAATATGTAGAATTCTGAAATAATTGCAGTTGTCTTGACTTGTGGACACCACTGGACCAGTCCTCTACTGAAAGCTTGGTTAAATTCATACATCAGAACACTGAGGGCCTCATGAACTCAGTTTTTAACATCTCCAAGGAAAATGATACCCCAGCCTTCCGGCCCCCCGTTCCAATATTTCACTCTGTATCTTGTGGAGAATTTTTCCCTTATACCAAACAGGAATTTCTTCTCTGGCCACTCTCATCCATTACCTGCAGTCCTCCACAGGACACCCCTGAGAGGTCTGGATCCATCCTCTCTGTCACAGAATCCTAGAATGGGTTGAGTTGGATGAGATTTTAAAGATGATTTCATTCCAATCCCCTGCTTTGGACAGGGAAAACTTCTACAAAACCAGGTTTCTCCAAGCCCTGTCCAACCTGGTCCTGAACATTTCTGGGGATGGGGCAGCCACGGTTTACCCAGGAAAGCTGTTTCCTACTATTTCCTAGTAGTACATTATAAATTCTTAGTTTCCTAGTAGCATATTACAAACGTGTCCAGGGAGTTCTGGACAGAAAACCAAAACACTGGAGGCCTCTTTTTCAGTCTGGTGTTGTAACTGCTCAGTTCAGGGCCCTTTCATTTACCAGTTCACTGAAATAACTTCACTTGAGAGCAAATCCATCTCTGTTCTCCTTCCCAGAGCACAGCTCAGCTCATCCTCTGAGCCCAAGCAGAACACGTTTCCAAGTAAGCATGACTGAACAGAAACTGTTCCATGTCAGTAGCATGAATTCCCTGAACTTCAGCCTCAAAGGGAGGTGAGGAAAAACGTGTGTCAAAGTGAGAATGAGCCTGGACATTCACTGCATATTCTAGCAACCCTTTTCCCCCCCTTTTTCCTTTTTTTTTTTGCTTTCTTATCAGTTGCAGGGACATGAAAGTGAATTGCTGTGTTTGTTCAAATGGCACAGAATCTAAAAGCAATTTGTGGTGACAAGGTCACATGGGGCAAGTGGAGGCTTTTTATAACTCTGCAGAGAGCTGGGGAGTATATCTACATTATATATACACACAGTGAGAAATACAAAATATTTTACTGTTAATGATACAGCCGCAGAAAAAGAAATAGATTCAGCTCTGCAGAGGAAAATGTGTGAAATTATACTGAATTGAACAGGCAACTTAACTATTTCCAGGATTTTTAAATGGGGGAAAAAAAGCAGCAGAGGAAGAATACAGAATGCTCCCTTCCAAGGGAGGTTTGGATTGGGAAATTAGGAAAAATTTCCTCACTGAAAGGATGGTTAGAACAGACGGTCCAGGGAGGTGGTGGAGTCACCATCCTTCAAGGTTAAAAGGTGTGAAGTTGTGGCATTTGGGGACTTGGTTTAGTGATCAACCAGGCAGGGTCAGTTAATGGCTGGTTAATTTTGGATATCTTTTCTAACCTTAACAATTCCATGATTCTTTAAGAGCAAAACAAGAACAAGACACACTAAAAAAGATTTATGCCTGGCTGAATCATAAATTCCAACTCAAAGAAAAGAAACACAACAGAAGGACTTGCCACAAACACTTGAGTGCTTCTTAATACTTAGTTAAAAGATGGCAGATTTGTTTTTAATGTTAATAATAACAATTTGCATACACATTTATTCACTGTTAAAACAGAGTGGCCCAAGACCTAGTAAGATCTGCAGGGTGATTCCTAATTTTTTTTTTTTTTAATTTTTTTTAGAAACCTGCTTAGTTAAAAATGCATTGTACAGTCAGGGTAAAGTACCCAGCAGCTGAGCTAGAACAGAGGTGGAACCTGGAGGAATGACCCTAAAATGGTGTCTTGACTGTGAAATGTCCCCCTCATGCTCCTCACACAATAGAAACCAGCCTTCTGTCAGTGTTTTCTTTAGCAAAGCACTCCACAGATTCTGGGCCAAAAATTGCTCTGCTTCAGGAGGATGAAATTCTTAGTGAGTGCAACAGCTTTGGACTCACTGCTCCAACACATATGGGTATCACAAGCCTGAATTTTCCAATATTCCCCTTTCCTCAGCAAAACAGCTCCTCATGTAGTGACCATTAGGCCATGGTTAACAATTAACAATTAAAAGCCTGTTTTTCCTAGGGGGTGCTAATTAGTATTTGCAGCTTTTGTCTGGGGCTATACCTCAGTTTTTCTTTTCAGCCTGCACCCCGTGCAGCACAGTTGTATGGGCTGTGCCTAATTCTTCTGGTTTGTAGCAACATATGGTCCTAAACTATTCTCATCAACTGCTATCATCTTCCTCTCAGAAGAGTCTGAACCCAGCTGAAAAGATATGAAAATATATGAAAATATATGCTGAAATCCAACACACAATCTAGATCACATCTTGGGATAAGAGATTAAAGCATTTCTTCTGGATGGGGAAAGCCCCCACAGTGGAGGAAGGTGGCACAGAGGAAAAAAAAAAAAATGAAAGGCATGAAAAAAAAGGAAAAAAGGAAAAAGGCAACCCCCCAATTCTGTGATTATGACATCCTGAGAATGAAGATCCCAAAAAACAGAGATGCTGTTTCTTACAGATTTTTGGAGGTTGTCAGGAGTGAACAAATACCAAATAGTCATTCAATTCCATCTATTGGAGCCAACAAAGCACAGAGCTCCACTCTGGGGTTCAGACACCCACTCCAGAGTGTGGGAAGGTGTCAATAGTAATGCAGAGAGCCCAGACATGTTCAAAAAAGTTTGGAACCCATCTGTGGCATGGAGAAGAAAACTTCAGTAGGTGTAAATCAAGCCAAGCATGACTGAAACCTCCACCAGGCACAAATCTGCCCCAGTGGTTCCATTTGTCATCCATTAACACAAATTACCAGGTTTGAAGGCTTTGTTTTGGGGCTGTGTCAGAAAGAGCAGGTAGTGATTTTGTCTGACACTTCGCAATTATTGACTAATTTGAGGTGAGAGAAGGCTTTTAGAGTAGATATGAGAGCAACTATATTGCACACAGCTTTACTCATTTCAAAGTTTGGAAAGGCACTGAGGCTTCAGCATATTGTAAGTTTATTTTTAAAAGTGTCTCAGAGTATATGATTCCTCCTCCTCAGAACAGGATGAATTAAATGAAAAAAAACTGTTGGGGATCCATCATTGCAGTCTTTTACAGGGAACAGTCAGTGCAACACGTCATTGATTCCTAAGGCTGCAGCATTTCCATCCTCAAAATACTCGATGCAGGATGGAGGAGCTTTCAGATATGGTGAAATCTAAGTGTTTCATTCACTGAGATGAACATATGATGATGGCCATTAAATTAATTAAGAGTTAGATACTTGCTGTCTATTCTTTTTCACAGGTCATGGCACCAGATAGGAGGGATGGCTTTAAGTTGAAAAATGATAGATTTAAATTGGATATTAGGAAGGAATTCTTTACTGTGATAGTGGTGAGTACTGGAACAAGCAGCCAGAGAAGCTGTGGCTTCCCCATCCCTGGAAGTGTCCAAGGCCAGGCTGGATGGAGCTTGGAGCAGCCTGGGATAGTGGAAGGTGTCCCTGCCCATAGCAGGGGGTAGGAAATGGATGATATTGAAGGTTCCTTCCAACCCAAACCATTCTAAGATTTTGTGATTTCATGAAAAGATAAGAAATTTTTAACAGATAAATTGACTAAAAATAGGTCCTTTCTCTGGAAGAGAAAGGTTGGGATTTTGCTAGCTCCTATTCATTATGATTCTGATCTGTTTGGGAACTAAGTCAACTCAATCCTATTTGGAAAACTCTGAAAACAGAAAAAAAACATTTGTTAGAACTGGGTTCTGCTATAAAGCTAAATTGTCTGATACCAGACACTGCTTCCATTTCACAGCTGTTACTCAGTACCTTAGATATTCTCTCTTGATCAAATCTCTTTTTTGGAGAACCACAGAGACACAGAATTAGCCAAAGCCAAGGTGTAAAAAATAGTGTTATAAGACCATAGAATGGTTTGGGTTAGAAGGGACCTTCAGGCAGCTCGTTCTCACATCCTGCCATGGGCAGGGACATCTTCCACTACTCCAGGTTCCTCCAAGCCAAGTGTTCCATCCAACCTGACCTTGAACACTTCGAGAGATGAGGCAGCTGCAGCCTCTTTGGGCAACCTGTGCCAGGGCCTCAGCACTCTCATAACAAAAAAAAAATTAATCTCCAATTTACATCCACTCTCAGTTTAAAATATTCATCCCTTTTTCTGCCACTAGAGGCCTGCTAAAAAGTCTGTCTTTCTTACAAGCCGTTATAATACAATTTCTTGCAGCATATTTCTTACCTACCAGGAGTGTGTGCTCAAGAACATTTGGTTTCTGTGGTTTTTAAGTTGTCCAGAACACATATGAAGAAGGAAAAGCAGTTTCTATAATATTTTTTCAAGACAGATTTCTCTCTTAAGACAGCAGATGGTCACTTCCCTCTGGTGCTGATACTGCTTTCGACTAGTTTTTTTCAGCTGTGCTCACACATACATTAAAAAGACACAAAATACAGACAAGTTACTCAAAGATCAGAGATGCTTCCATGCTGCAACTGAAGCTGGGTAAGTCATTGTCAGCTTCACTCCAGCCAAGTGTGCCTCAGTTTACAGGTAGATTGGACATTAGGAAGAATTTCTTCTCTGAAAAGACAGTCAAGATTTGGAACAGACCACCCAGGGAAGTGGAATTGCTGTCGAGCAGCCAATGAAAGCCACAGAAATCAGTCTCCAGGGCTGCCAGACAAAATGGAAAGGTTGATCTCACTGATTTTAATTAGAGTGTAAATTTCTACACCTGAGCCTTGGTCTCTGTTCTGCAGCCTATGGAATGACCTATGGAGCTGCAATCAGATCTATTTCATCTATTCTAAGGCGAGAGGAAGCCCTAGACTTCACCAAGTTCATTGACTCACTCTCCATCTCTATAAAGGAAGCTTTGGAGGGACACAGTCCAGGTGTAGCAACTTTCACTGGAAATCTCCACATGTCAGTAAATGTCTCCTCCCTCTGGCTATGAAATCAATAAGAAGTGGTCAGTACTTATTGAAACCTCTTTCACAGATATTTATGATTTCTTTTTTTTTAATTCTGCCCATATCACAAACCTGGATCAGGCAAACTAATGGTAATAAGTGCTCCAGAGGACTCACTTAGTCCCTTGACAAAAGAAACAGAGTAATCCTCAGACTTCATTCTCATTCCTTCCACAACCTTTGTGTGCCACTCATGTGCCTGCAGTCTTGTATCATTTTTCCCTTTCAGCCACTTATTTTCCAGGTTGAAGATTCCTAATCTGCTCATTTATTCCAAGCTGGAATTTATTTATTTATTCTGAGGTTCTGCCTTATTGCTGCTCTGAACCTTTCTTAGTTTTAATACAAATGGAATTGCACACTGTCCTTTCTAAAATCATTGGTGTGCTCTCCTCATTTTCTTTTAATCTGTTTTTTTGGGAGACTCTTCTGAAATATTTACTTGCCTGTTATCCATGAGGTAATTTTACCTCTCCTCAAGGAGGAGAAAGTGGCAAAAAGGCAATCTACATCATGGCTTTTGTCACACAAACAGAAGTGTGGTTAGGAAAGCATAATACACAAATTCAAATAACAGTATTTGTATCATTTCGGTAGCATTGTTACCCTGTGAGATTATAAAGTCAATACAGCCAGAGACATGGATGATAAACTAGAGAGCCATTTCAGGAACAGCTGGTTAGTGGCTGTTTGTCCCTGAATATTCCCTTTCTGATCACCAGGTTAATGGCTTTGGAAATCAGGGGTTTGCTACAAAAACAGGAGGATTTAAAGGAGGTGTTTCATAAAAATAAATCCAGGACAAGATTTAACCACTGATTCTTTACTGGGCACAAATTCTGGGATGCCAGGCTCCAAAGCTGTTGAACTTCCTTTGGGAGAAAAAGAAAAGAGCAGAGGGAAAAATATCAGGGAAGAAGCTCATCTATACATCCCTGATATTTGCATATGAGGACCAAGGGAAATGGAGGCAGAGGCTTGTTGTGATTGAAAGCAAGATCCTGTAACCAGAGAACAGCTCCTCATGGAAAATGACAGAATAGTGCAGAGGGAGCTGGCTCTTTACTGCCACCTTTGGATCCATCTTCAGTGGGAGTCAGAGCCAGGTTCCAGCTGACAGTGAATTTACAAATTCACTTCATTACTCAATGTGAGACAAGAGCCCCCAAAACAGCCTTCTCCTTACAGGCATCCAGAAATTAAAACCACAAGAAGCTGCAACTTGCCTGGAATTAGTGATTTGATTGCATTTTAAAAGTTTTCATGCCTTCCTGAAAACTTGGTGAACACACTGGTGAGAAAAAAAAACCCAAAAAACTGAAACAAACAACAACAACAGCAACAAAAACACCCCAAAAACCAAAAACACACCAAAAAAAGGTAGTGGATGTCAGTTAATATGAAAACACAGGAATGTGGCTTCCCCTTGCATCCTCTTTTCCCTTTCAGCATTGTGCTCCCCATTCCCAGCATTGCCATCGTGGCACCAAACTTGTCCCACACAGCTTGATAGAAGACACAAAGCCACCCTGAGAGGGAGTTTGCTGGAAGATCTACAGGCTAGCAGGAAACATTGTTCATTCAGCTGAAAGGCACAGAGCACTCCAGAGGAGGCAGTTACTGAGAAAAGGTTTCAACACACATGAATCTCTGGCCAGCAGTAAAATGGGGAGAAAGTTCATCCTGAGCCGAATTGATGATGTGGATGTTGTTCCCAGGTCAAAAAAGCAGATCAGTGAATGGGACTTTGGAGTGGGAGCTTTAAGACAAGCCAAACAGTGCAGAGTCAAAGAAAAAGAAGAACAGGGATGTGGATTCAGAGGATATTTGGGAGCTTTTTATGCGCTGGCAGACCCAAATATTTCTGTATCTAAGTGCTTGACTTATCTCAAATGCTGAAGGGTTGCTCTGGCAACCAAGGGCAAGGCAAAGGCTCAGCCCACCTGGCTCCTCCTCACTAAATGGATCCTGTGTTCATTACAGCTCCTTTCACTGCCACTCAGAGCTGTTCCTGACTTAACCCTCACAGATCACTTCTGAGCAAAGAGGGGAGATCGTTGGGGAAGGGATCATTAATATCATACTCATAAAAATACACAATGCTGTCATAAGGGACCTGAGAAGCTGGCACTGCTTTTCCAGGGTGTTTGGTGGTCTGGTATAATCCAAGGCAAATTCCAGTGGACTTCTGTTGCAGCTGGGAGAGCTCAATCCAAAACAGTTCTTTCCTTGGATGTCTTGTACTCTCCATCCAGAAGATGAAGATGCTGTCAGCAGTGACTCTTCAATTCAGGGTCAGAGACAGGAAAAATATTCCATCCTTCAGGATATCTTTCAGCTTCCTGTAAATGAAAGTCAGCCTGTCTCTTACCCTGTACACTTCCCTCTTTGCACCATCTTGCTTAAATATTACATTATCTAAATAGTACTACAAAAATGCTGCAGACAACAAATTATATAATTATATGGTTAATACCTGTCCCTGATATATCCCCAAACTTAATCCAATCCCTCTGAAGTTCCTCTTTTCCCACTCACGCCTCTTTCTGCTTCCTCTAAGAGCTGGGCACCATCAAACTATTGGAAAAGCCAGTGGAAAAATAGAATTTTCTGGATTATTGGTAAGAATTGTATGAAAAGGGCACCTGAAACCTCAATTGATGTTCATGTGGGGGCTCACTGATTCAGTGGAAATGGAGTACCTGGCAGTTTTCTTCTGCAGCAGGGCAGCTAAGAGATTGTCTGAATTAGTTTTCAGTCAACTTCCAGGTGAAATTCACAAATACAAAACCACAAAAACTCCTGGCAACTTCCAAGCCCCTACACAGATTGCAAAACCCTGTTAGCAGTAAAATAAAAAAATGTTGAAAAAGAAAAAGAATGTGTTCTGCCCAACCCCCTTGATTAAAATCATTATTGTGTTCCTAGGTGAAAATCTGGAAAACCAACCAGACAATATCAATAAAACAAAATATCTCATCTTGGGGTAGAGATCTGGAGAAGAAAAACAGCAGCCAGAAAAACCAAACTAATGAGCCAAAACCAAGCACCTCAAAACTCCACAGTAAATATAGAAATCTTAAAAAGACACTAAGAAACTCAAATGCAGCACATGTTGTAATGTGTTTAATGACCTTAATCGCGTTTTCATAAATTGATCCATTAGACTTCTCTCAAATGAACATAGCACACAACATTGTTTTCCCTAATTACATTCACAATAAATACTTAAAATGTGTGGCATTTTCAGCTACCCAAATTTATAAAGCACAAATAAAGTCTGCATTTTACAAAACTTAGAAAAATACAACCCAGTGAAATTTATATCAGCTCTGACTGAATTATAGAGTAACCTGGGCCCAGCACTGAGCTATTTGAAGCAATCTGGCATTTGTTCAAGACGTATGTCAAATTCCTGGAGGAAAATGTGTTTATGGGAAAGGAAATCAGAAAATTCCCACCAGGAATTAAGGCCATGGAAGCAGAGATCAGTACTATATCTTTGGTTTCATTTGCTTAGCAAGGAGTAACAGCTTCTATTTTATTCCATCACAGCAGGGTCATTAATAGCATCTTTTTACTCCACTTACATTCCTTTTTGCCTGTTGAGGCGTCCTAGGGATTCCCAGCTATTTTCAAAACGATTTTGACTAATTGCATTAGGCCCCATGTTGGAATCTTAAATATATTGTAAATAACTGGAGTTTTCATGTCAGGGTATAACATGCTGCTGCTTTCAGACCTTCTCTAATGATGCTTGGTTGTTGATGTTTTATTAATAGCAGCAAGTGCAGCGGTAATTCACTGATTCATCATGATTTCAAGGGAGAGGCTGGGTGCCTGATGTCTGAAAGCTCTGCTGCAGTGTTTGGACACTGGAACAGGTTCCCCAGGAAAGTGGTCACACCCCCAGGTCTGCCTGGGTTCGAGTGTTTGGACAACGCTCTCGGGTCCATGGTGGGACTCTCGTGTCCTGTGCAGGGCCAGGAGTTGGACTCAGTGATCCTTTTGTGTCCCTTCCAACTCAGGATCTTCTTTGATTCTACACTTCTATGAATCACCTTCTTTCTCCATTTGTCCCCCCTTCATTTTTCAGCACAGATGCCTTAACAGACTCAATATTCTGAAACAGAACATCATTGCACATCACAATGTCTGAGCTGAGTTTTCCTCTCAGCTAAGTCACCCATGTTCTTCTGAGATGCATGGAAGAAAAGGAATGGTCACCTTCTTGAGAAATATGTTGGAGAAGAGCTGGTTACTCTGTGGCTGGACCACTGGGGTGCTTTCTATGTTAACACAAGTGCACACACCCCCAAAATAAACTCCTTTACAATGGTCAGCTGAACACCAGAGTGCAGACTGCTCTGCATATGCACAGCACCCTTGCACACAACCCTGTCCTGAATATTTCTTTCTCCTGAACTTTTATGAATGGGGAAAACTGCCAATGCAATTAAAACCTTGGCTCCTGCATCATCCGTTTTCCTTTTCCAAGGGCCAAACCACTCGCCTAATCAGAATTCTGCTTGCTACTGCTGTTGAAAACATAATTTCATAAACAATTCTCCTTCCTGGGAGAAAGGAGAAAAGGCTGATGGGCTGCAGATATGTAAGGTCATCTCAATCAGCCTTCCAGTGCATATAGGGAGCAGAAAGCTTTTCAAGTCAAGGACTCTGAAAGCTGCTTTGCCATGCACCAGGAAGGGAATAGCATTTGAAGCATGGGTGCCTTGGTTATTCAGAATAAAATGAAAATTTCTCTGTAGATTCATCCAGCTAAGCTTAAAAGCTCGTTTCAGAGTGTCCTGCTGGTTAAAGTAAAGTGGAAAGTTCTGACTTTCTGATCCTCTGAGTTGGTACCATTTAAAGTGATTGGAGAGCATGGCCTTTATTTCAGAGAATGATCAATCTCGGTGCTGCTCATGTTGGGATGAAGACTCATATTTATCATGGGAGGCTTTCTGAGCTTTGTCTAGCTACAAATTCTTCTTACTAATCACAGATCATAATCTAAATGTCTCCTGAGTGGCTCTTTCATCACTCACAAATTCCAATTCTGAATATGCTAAATTCTTCAGCATTGTCTCCAGCTGCTCAGAGGTTGAGACCGGAAAGGCAGAGCTGAAATGCTTAGAGGCACTGGAATTCCTAATTGTGCAAAACTCAGGTGATTTAGCATGAGATTTCAGTGTGTCCTGCACCTAATTCAGGCATTGTGCTCATGAAATATGGAGTTTTTCAGCTCAAATAATAATCACTCTGGTTTCACTAAGACTGCATTCATTACAATAAAATTTATGTCTTTATTCTAGTGCCAAAAAGCTGGAGTTTCATTGCAGTTAGAGGAAGATCCAACTTCATAAAAAATACTTTTGCCTCATTAAGAAACAGAATTTCATCTTGTTGCCACCACCACAGACGTTCCAGTGGTCAGTCCTTGGGCTGGGAGGCACAAAAGGACCTGAAGTGGTCACAGAGATGACCCAAAACTTAGAGGGGAGAGTTGTCATTCCACAGCCTTCAATTGGCTTTGGATCAAATTCCCTTTTCCTTACTCACATCTCCCCAGATATGCCTGGTTTCTTCTCAGGGTATGCGCTCCTTCTAGGAAAATGTTGCACTGCTTGAGGCCCCACAACATAAATAATGTTACAAACTTCACGAAGCCTTAGGGAAGTGAAGAATTACACCAGAACACATCAAAGGTTGTAGGCAAAGCAAGACTCTCCATTCTCATATCATTAAAACCCATCATCTTAAATTTATATTTAGTCATATTAAAAGTAACAAATGCATTTCATTGCATAATTAATGCTGGCCTTGAGCAAAAAAAAGTTTGGGCAAATTCTATTTTCTCCTGCTGTGCAAAAGACACTGAAATTACATCTGGTGGAGCTTTTCCCACTCTGAATTTCCAAGGCTTGAGAGGAATCTCAGTCATGAACCTGTTGACACGCTTGGAACAGTTGTAATTGATGATTCTGACTCTACTCTGCTCCTTCAAAGCAATCTGCTGGAATGGACGTGCTGCTGGAAGCACAGACCTCTGATGATGCATTGCCTGCCTGCTAAAGGTTGTCACGAGGGGGCACTCAAAAAATAAATACCTCTGCAGTTCTCTAAAATAGCCATTTTCAGTTTGGGTTCAGAAAGTCATTTGATTTCTTTCCACTTTTTTATATATCTTTTTTCGTTGTTGTTGTTGTTGAAAAGAGAAAGCACCAGCCGATGCCTTTTTACAAAAAACAGGGAAAAAACCCACAAAACTTTCCTATGGAATAGATTTTATTTTGCCATTTAAGTGTGTGTTCAGTGTGCTGGTTTTGCCTCTTTTCAGAACTTAGAGACTACACAGTAACATTTCAGTCCCAATGAGTGGGCTTGATTAAATGTTCAGAGAGAGAGATTTATGCTAGCAGACTTCAAACCCACAAATTTGTCAAAGCAGTTCCTGGTTACATATCACCGTGAAAATATAAAAATTAAAAATTTTAAAAAATAATCACAGAAATAAAAGACAAAATGAATAAACACAAAAAAAAACCCAACACACCCACACCACACAGAGAGCAAACACCACCTTTCAGCTAAATGCACAGATTTATAGACGTAGGAGTTCACAGCATTTTAGGATTTTACAGTGACAAGGGAAGGAATTTCCTCTTTTTGAGCCTATTTTTCTTCTTTCTCTCCCACACTCTAAGTCTACATCCAGCAATTACTTCAACTCCTCTTCCAGAACTGGTTGTAGGAGGTGAACCTGATTTTAACTCAGGTCCCACTTCCACACATGGGGTTAAGAAAAGCAGTGTGAGGGTTCACCACCACCACAAAGCCACACCGAGAGACAGGCCAAGCTCATCTCATCCCAAACACAGCATTTTTGGATAAAAAGGAGCAGCAATAAAGACAGCAAGGCAGAGAGCGTGGGGGAACACAATGCTGTCACCTCACACCAAGGAGCTGCTTGAAGAGGTCCCGTGGGGGTTTGGTGTTTGAAGATAAAGTTTAGTTTTGATGCTGATGTGGCCATGTGTGTGTGTGACCCCTCACAGGGTGGGCAGGGGGTCACAGATTTTGTCCCTTGAATAGAAAATTTCTTGCCAAACTGGTCCATCCTCTCAGGAAACTGCCAGGAGGGTGTGACCTCCTCTTCTCTGGGAAGAGCAGCTCCCAGATTTCACCTTGTGGTGAGTAGATATAGAAATTGATTTCCTCCATTACTGAAGAAGAGCTGAGCATTCCCAAAGGATTTCCCAGTCACACTGTCTGAAATGCCCTAAACAATGGAAATTCCCTTGGACTTAAAAGAATTATGGTCTACCAGTTTTCTCTTCTGAGAACTAACCTCCTATTCATCCACCACTAATTTCCTCTCAGGTGTCTTTCAATGTGCAGTAAAGACTATACACTTCAACAAATGTTTAGATAAAGTTTCAAAATTATCAGGATTTTTTTTTATTCTTTTTTTTTGTTGTTATTGTTGTGTTTTATGTTTTTTGGGGTTTTTTGTTTTGATTTATTTGGTTTTTTTATTTTGTTTTGGTTTTTGTTTTGTTTTGTTTTGTTTTTTTGTAACAGAAATTTCTAATAAGTTCATCTCTCATTAGAATTTTACCAGCCAGCTTGATTTTATTTCAGAAAATAATAGCAGCTCTGTAACTTCAACAAATTAGATCTTATAATTAGATTTCAAGATAATTGCTAGAAAAATAATTAAGAAGTTATTCTGGGACAACTGCTGGAAATCAATGAAGTATAGAGATGTCACTATATTTTCCATACATAATCGGTTAACACTTTGAAGGTAAAGTTCTAATGTGTGTAAAACCACTTTAATCTGAACTGAGAAAAATTATAAAAAATACAGCACAATGGGGATAAACATTACATAAATTTATTGCATTGTTGTAATAATTAAAGTAATAAAATTTCATTGAACTTTTAACTAAGTAATCTTTCAGCAGCTCACACTGAATAGAGGAAATAATGATTTTCTTGCAGGGAGTGAGTGGGAGGTGGGAAGAAAGATATTTGACTTTATAGGTATTTAGGATAATCTAAAAAAGAGCCCTGGCAATTTATATAAACTGATGAGGTAAAACAACAGGATTCTCATGGTGTGGCAATTATTAAACTCAATTTCAGTAACCCTGTTGATGTTGATTCATGGACTCAATAGCCTGTGGCACAGAAGAAACCTCTGGCTCTGACAGATTGAATTAAGACTGGAAAAGTGTGTTAAATGAAAGATATCAAGAGGCTGCTGCTGGAAAATGCAGTCCTGTGTTTAGAAGGACAATGATTTGGAAAGGTGAATGTGCTACATATGCAGTCAAAGAAGCCGTGTGTCTTGTGGACATTCTTGGAAGAACTTAATGCTCTCTTGTTCTCAGACTTTGTTTTTAACCCCTGGGCATTTTTTAAAATCTAGATATTGGCTGGGGGAGTAGTAAAATCATAGGATGAATCAGAATGATTCATAGAATGGTTTGTGTTCAGGCACTTGAAAGCCCTTCTTGTTCCACTAGACCAGGCTGCTCCAGTCCCCGTCCAACCTGGCCTTAAATCCAACCTGGCCTTGAAAGCCTGGCCTACTCCAGTGGAGAATATCAACCCCAGCCACTCCCAAAGCAATGAAGACTTTTCTGCTGTGCAATTGTGAAAGTTACCCAAATCTGGATTAGTTCACACCTCCCTGAAATGCAGCTGTGTCCCGTGTGCACCTTGGCTGTTCCTCAAATAATTTCCTTTGGATGAGAGTGAAAGAGTGAAGCTGCAGACAAGAACTGCTGCAACACGTGGGGACATCTGCCTTTCCTGAGAACATGCTGTGGAACAAGATGCAAATGTGTTCCATACCTCTTACAGATCTGTTCTTTATCAGACAAATTGTTTCAATTTTTTTCCCTGTACAATGGGAATAGACAAAAAACACAGACATAAAAGGAGTAAATTAATGCTTATAAATCTTCTGTTTATCGATGAGGACATGAGGGAGCTATAAGCTAATGTTTGTTTTCTGTGTTTGATGGGCTGAGAATATTGTTTCCTAGCCAAGGAAGCAGCTCTGCTAGACAATGGAAAAACAGAAACTTCACCATTTTTCACAATCCCTTAATTCATAAACATCTGTGGCCACAAATCAAGCAGTAGCTCACAACAATAAGAACTCCTCTCTTTAGATTTCAGAGGCTATAAAATATGAAGTTTGCAAGAAAATAGATAATTTATCCTCCTTTGTTTGTTTAGATTGGAGATAACACAAGGCCCTTCATCTTGAAAGAGCTAAGTTGGACTAGACTTTTTTTCTTCTTTCTTCTAACAAACCAAAACCAGAAGGGAGAAGTTGTTGTGTTATAGGAGCCATCCAATGCCTGCAAAGGAGGTTGCAGAAAATAGAAATTTTGGATTAAATCTACATGTTACTGGAAGGATATGTGCTCAGATCTCTGTGAAACTACAAGGAAATTAATTCCTGATTCTCCACAGAAAAATGTTTCAAACATTTATATTTGACAAATAATTCAACCCTTTCTTCCTGTCTGTGCATAGTAAAGGGCAATACCCCACCAGCATCTGATGGTGCAACATCCCATCTCCAGCCTTCAGATTCCAAGTTTAACTGGCCTGAATCATGTTGTCTAAACTGGATTGTGACCATGCTTCTTTTTGCCCTTTCTCTTTTGGCATCAGAGTTCTTTAACTGGATGAATGCAGACCACTACAAACCCCCAAAAAATCGCTCTGACTAATAATGCACATCCTAAGTCTCTGGTATTTGTATCAAATCAATATCCCATCAGATCAAATGTTGGAAAAATAAGCAGTTGTACTTGGGAAAAGAGGAGGGTTTTTAATGAATGAAGTGGTGAAAAGATGAACTGCTACAATGACCACCAAGAAGGAGATGGGAATTCCCTTTGTATTTCCCTCCCTTCCATTCGAGTGAGGGGAAGAAACATAAATTCCATTCAAGCACAGGAGAGCAGAGCAGTCAGCAGCTCCACTCTGGAACAGACCTGTGTGATACAGGGATCAGGGGACAGAGAAGAGCAACAACAGACCAGAGTTCACATGGAAGACTGAGAAACATGTCCTAATCCTGATTTTACTCTAAAGGATGACAAATATGAGAGGAAAAAGTGATTGAATACACTCGTGAACATTATACAGAAGGCAGACAGCGGTAGTTTATTTTTCTTACTTCACCATATGCGAGAGGAAAACTTTCAGAAGACTGAAAGCTATAAAATTTAGAACTGATCAAGTACATTTTTTACTCAATGCATATCTGAGCTGTGAATTTCATTGTATGAGGTGCTGTCAATGTAATCTGCTTATCAAGACTTAAGAAAAATATGGGATATTTTTACCCCATATATATAAATACTTTTATAGCAATACATGTAAACAGAGTACAAATGTTTTACTGTCAGAAATACAAAGAATGAAGCTGAATTCATACAATCATCATAAAACCACAGAATGGTTTGGGTTGGAAGGGACCTTAAAGATCATCCTATTCCAGTCTCCCTGCTATGGACACTTTGCATAAGATGATTGTGATTCTTAAACTTCCAGAGATTATCTCTATATATCTAATATCTAAATTGTATACTCTAAGTTCTATATGAATAGAACTGAAAAATAGCTGAAAATCCCCCAGTTTTGGGGAATACTACAATAAAATCAAATTTAGATGTTGTCATTTTTTTGGGTTGGTTTTTCATTACTCCTTCACAGTCCTTTGCTTAAGGACAATATTTGCCAGCATAAGAGGTACAAGGAGTCCATTTTAAATCGTTAATTATTCTCCTAAATTAACATTACCACTTTTATATAGGTTTTCCTGCTCTTTGGACAAGATAGTTCAGCTGTATACACAAACCTCTAAAGTCACCCCAACACCTCACAGCTATGGCAATCAATATATGTAGTTTGACAGCAAATGTTCAGGACTTTAAAAATTGTTCAGAAAATCCTCTCTCTCAAGTGATATCCCTTTGGTCAGAACTGGATTTTGACACTTTTAATACACATCTCTAGGTGCTTAACAATATTCTCAATCTAAATTATGTGAGGAAATACAACCAAGTTTTAAGAACATTCATATAAGGAAGAAAAGCATTAAATATCTTCTTAAATTACATGTACATTTAGCATGTTAAAATTCAGCTGTCTGATGAAGTACATTACTCTTGTTACTAGGATTTGATCTACCCTAAGGACATGGGCCCTTCTGGTAGATTCAGAATGGGAGAGCTGATACTAAAAAAAGGGTATTTCTGCTGCTGAAGTCTAACTTGTCTAATTTAGAGCTATGGATAAAGTCTAAGAAAGTTTCTAGGCTCTATCTGCAGGCAATGCAGATAAAGATGAACACTTCCAGATGGCAGCGTGTTCCAGTCTCAGGCAAGGTGTCGGTCTCTCCTCACTGACTGCAAAGAGAGCTCGAAGGTAGGGTTTTACGTGGGTGTTTTCTCTGTTGGGCATCACCTTTTAAACAAGTTTCTATGTGCTCCTTTGTAGAGTTAAAGAGAGAGTCATGAAATTATTCAATTGTAAATGCAATTTATCCTGTATGCCTGCATTTGGTCAGAGGAGTTTTTTTCTCCTGCAGACTGCATTGATGTCCTGTGCTGTCCTGTTGAGCTTTCCAGTCTTGCTCTCAAGGATGTGGATTCTTGGAATCACAGAATGCTTTGGGCTGGAAGGGCCTTCAAAGGTCATCTCATTTCACTTCCTTGCTGTGAGCAGGGACACCTTACACTAGACCAGGTTGATAAAGCCCTGTCCAACCTGGCCTTCAGCATTTTTCTTCTCTGGGATGAAAAATCCCAACTCTCCCAGCCTTTCCTTATATAAGATGTGTTCCATCCCTCTGATCACCTTCATGGTTCTTTTGTAATAAGTTGTGATAGAGCCAATAGAGTCCAGGAGACACTTCAGCTCTGCTCTGAGAATACAGCCACTGCCTGGTGGACTGAATTCTGTCCTTGACTGGGGCAGTGATACAGCTTCTGAGAGGACAGATGTATTTGCATTTCCCTATCACTGAGACAGGCTCACCAGCCCCTAAAATATCCAAGACATGCCAGCCCTTCTGAACCCATTTCCACCAAGTGGTCCTGGGGAAAACCATTTGCAAAATCAGAAGGCTGAAAGCATCATCAGAGTCCCCGGGTGATTCTAATTGCAGGGGCTGCCTGAGAATTTATATAAATAGGCAGCCAACCTGATAGTTCGAGGATGGTGTTCAGGATTAAAGCCAGAGTTTTTCCTAAGCACAGACACAATCTGTGCAGAGCACACATGAAAAGTAAAAAATTAAAAGTATCAGACAAGCACAGAGAGCTATGAGTTTTGGACAAGTTCAGTTATTGATTTAACCTCAGGTGACCCACAGGACAAGCCTCCACTCAGGTCAGCCCAAAGGCCACCAAGGAACTTCATGAGATCAATTGGAACATCTTTTAATGCTCACTGAAGGGAAAGGGAGTCAGTAAATTGTGGATTCCTGCGCTGCCTGGGACATCGCACATTGCTGCCAATAAACATGTTGTGGTGTGAAATACGGGATGGCGTGAGAATAATAATAACTCGGAGCAGAAGAAAGGCTATAAAAAGAGGGAAGTTGTTGTGGGAGAAATGGCTCAAAAAAAACCCCAAAGTGTTCTTCTTTTTGCATGAACTTTTTTTCAGGTAGATGAATGGCCGCCATGTATTTGAGCAAGTAGGTATTTATGTCTCAAGGAAGGAGCACTTTGTGGAGGCAACAGAGATCATAATCATAAGTAGCCACACTCTGGTACATCATACAGTAAAACGTATTATACATAAAAAATAAAATATTATAGTTCTTGAGTACATCCCACCAGTATGGGTTTAAGATGGAAGATATATTTTTAAACAGAAAGACATATGATCTGTGTTTAAGGGCACAGAATGGTGCTGAAATCCACAGCCTGTGGAAGTTATGAATATTGTTGAATACCAGTATCAAATATTTTGGTTCCATTTACCTGGCACAGCTTCAGTTTTCTTGTTGTTGATGTCCATTCAGTGCACTGACTTTTGCTGCTTTCTGTTAGGTTAAAATGTAATCTAACATTGTGTGTTTTCTCTTTGTGAGTGTTCTCAAAGGTCATGATAAACCATATCCTAAATCCTTTAATGCTAAATGACATCTGTATATTTATGCCAGGAATAATACTCAGAAAGAATAAAAGTACTAGCTTTGCCTATGAAACCTATTCAATATGGATCTTAAGTAACACAAGGATTAGGGTGCTTTCAAATTTAATTTCAAGCAAGTAATCTATTGAAAAATCAAAATCCTATGACTCCAGAGAAAACTATTCCAATATTTTAACTGTTTTCTTATTGCAGTAACATAGAACTTGGATATATCTATATTAACTCAGGTTACAGAAATCTCATGAGGTCATCTGCTCCAATGCACAAGGAAAAACAGGGTTGGCTGGTTAATATTAGGTCAGGGCCCAAGGCACCTCTATTATAGCAAAAACAGCAATCCTGTTATAAAGTGTGCAGGTAATAATCTCTAAAAAATAGCTATAGTGGTTACATATACATTCTGTTGTGTTGTCACTTTCAAATGGAAAACTTTTCTATCAGAAAATTTCAAACCCCTGTTATTCACTTTCTCTTTCAACTGAATGGATGGCAAGAGCAAAACAAAAGAAGATAGAAAATTAAGAAGATTTAAAAATTGAGAAAAGGATGGATTTGAATGCCTAAATCTCCTTGTGAGTCAGTCAAAGTATCTATGATGAAAATTTGTCTTTTCTGAGACAATTATCTTGTTATCTACAGGTAGTTTAGGTGTTCAGAAGAAGGAAAACAGAAATATTCCTGCTACTGCAGCTCAAACTTGCTCAAAAGAAACCATTTGCCCCATGTATATGAAATTAGAAGGAGCAAATGCCAATCCCCTCCCACATCAGAATTCTTCTGTGCTGTTAGTAAAGGTAAATCAGTGATTCAGTTTCATATCTGTAATTTTAGCAATGCTGCAATCCTAATAACTGGTACAGAGTCACAACAGAAACAGAATCTGTAGTTGTTGCTTAAATCTGACAGAGATTTCTGTAAGACAAAAAACTGTAACTTCCATTTCTGAGCCCAAAAGAACACACAAAATGACAAAAAAGTGTTGGATGGAAAAGTCAGTTCTAAGAATGATGATTTTTCCTGTAAGCATCACATGTTCCAGGCACTCAATGAAGCCATTAGCTGGGAAATGTGGAACAACTTAATTACTCTTGCTAAAGGCTTAGATTCTCTTTGCAGGCTATGGTGCCACGGGCTTCCCTGCGCTGATGATTTTGTTGAGGCTGTTTAGAGGAAAAATGCAGGCAGGAATTTAACATCAGGATTAATAATATTTATTTTCATACCTTCCTAAATAAACAAAAAAATCTGAAATTCTCCAAGGGAAAAGTTTCTGTTTCTAATAGGCAATAAAGTAATAAAAATATGCTATGATTCTTTAAAAAGGTATATTTATAATATAAATACTCTTAAAAAATATGTTTCTATAATATATATATATTTATATCACATGTCCATTTAGACTATAACAATGTTATTTAATGTGTGTATATATTTATATGTAATACATAGACTTTATGTATAGTATATACATAATTATAAAACATCTAAAATATATATAAATATCTATAACTCACAGAGAAAAATCCTAGGTTTTTAACCCCCTTCTGTAATATTTCAGGAACTGAACTGAGGATGCATCATGTGAGATGGATGCTTGATCTAGTTCTCATTAATCGTGGCAAAGTTTCTGAATAAAACTACTTCATGTACTCAAAGTAGGAATGTCTTGCTTATTTTTTCACCTTAAATAGTGAAGTGACTGCAATGCCTCAGAAACCAGGATTTTCTGGAGCCTCTCTGGGCACCCTCTATCCTGCCAGTTCCTTCTCCAGGATGTTCCAAATGAACAGAGGGAAATTGTTATCCAGCTGCTGACTTCCTCCTGCAGTGGCCAAGGAGGGATCACAGTCCCTGCTGCAGAACAGTGATTTGAGACTGCTTTGTTTAGAAATTCACCAAACAGGGAGAAAAAGAATGGAAAACTTTCCAAACTGTTCAAGTTACCTATTTGAATTGATACTTCCTGATAATGAGGTCGACTTATGCATCAGGATATGCTTGAACTCTTTATTTTTCAATTTGTGTTCTCCTCCACTTTTCCAGCACCATGGAGGGACCATAAATACACTAAATTAAGAGAATAATTCTTTTACATGGGAAATTTTTAATTCAATAAATTGTCTATCCTGATTTATGGATCAGGAGAGAAGAAGAACAGAGGGAAGGGAAAGGAATTACTGACTGACTGTAATTAGTGCATTTTCAGTCAATGCACAAGTCTTAATACTGAGAGCACTCCCTATTAGAAGTATTCACTAAAAAAACAGAAAGTGTGATAGCCTTGGAAAGTGTCTTTAAAGTAATATTTCCTGCAGATAAAAATCTGTGCATATCTGAGCACTGAAGATATTTTGAGGTGAACTGGGAAGTGAAAAAAAACCAACTTAATTCAGAGGCCAAATGGGTACTGAGTAAAAAATATATCCAAGCAGAAATCTCTGAATATTTTGATAGAAGAAGGACCAGGTACCACTTTGCTAAAATTTATCCTAGGTCTGCAAGTTTCAAGCAGTAAATAAAGGGTTGTTCTTCTGTCATCTGAGGACTTTCTCAGCCAGGTATTTTTGTCATCTGGAGCAAGACTGATTGCCCATGATTTCTACCAGACTTTTATCCCTCTGTGCATGTCTGCGTTTGGACTTTGGAATAAATTTTGCACTTCTCTCCACAACTGAAAGTTCTTCTAGAAGAGAATAGCTGGAATTATAACAGCTATTCTGTTCTATTTTTTATTCTATATTTGAGGAAGTCTGAGGAAAACATGCAGACTTCTTCTGTGCCACTGAAAGCAACAGAATTAGCTGCCCCCTCAGAGCAGAAATAACTTCAAAGTCAAATAAATTAAGTCCTAAAAGCACATGTTCAGCAGGTGTCTGACCAGCATCTTCATGGAATTCTCTTCATGAGAATTCACATCTTTTCAGGGCTGTTGAATGGAGTACTCTTTGAAGAAGAAACATGAAAGGAAACTTGGATATTTAAGACTGAACTATTACGTTAGGAAGAGGAAATGGGGTATGGATACCTCTCCTATGTCATTTTCCCCTGCTCAAACAGAACTTTGATGATTTGCTTTGGCACAATGTGGAGCTTATGGTGCGGGTTGCATTAATCACAGTTTTGAATTATTTGGTGATACCCATAAAACATTATAAATAATAGCTGAACAACTGTGCCTTGATTTATTGCCTGAAATCCCAACAAAGTGACTTGTTCTCTGCTAAAATCCTGGCTGTTATTGCCCTATAAAATGGGGCTCCTATCTCTCCTCTGTAATTTACTGACTGCCTGAAATGAATAATAGAACAGGACCAACATGTGACTGCCATCTCTGGGCCCTGCTCTGCAGCCCTTGCGCTGGCACAGCTGCCATGCGGGCCATGATGAAGTGCCACAGGAGAAGACTCCAGGACTGATAAAGTGAGATTTATTTCTATATCACTGGTTTAAAATACATATGTTTGACAGTGCCAAGACTATTATTTTCCCTTCTGAAGGAATAGCATTGTTTGTAGAGGGTTTAAATCCAGGGCACTGTGTTTATGGTATGCACGAGGGTGCTCCCCTTTTCCACAGGAGTCAGCTGCAAGGAGACAGAGAGAGGAGAGAGCAAAGGCATTTCTAGGGTGTATCCTGGACAGTCAGATTTTATTTCTTGTCTGATCAGCTGAGAAAGCTGTTCCCCTCCCTTCAGAACCCCTGATGAAAGTGCTGCAGAGTGGAAAGAGATAGCAGTGGTTCTTTATCAAAATGGAAAGATGGATGCTGTAGTTGTCTGCTGGGTCTGTCAGTCAGCTTTGACCATTTCTTCTGCTGGCTGGTTCAAAATGGAGCTTGCTTCCTAAGACCAGGGTGATCTTAGGAATTGGAGACCAAGATTAGAATTCTGAATCACCTTGGTGTGAACCAGTACAAGAAAGAAAGGATGTGATTCAGTAAGAAAAGAATAAAACATAGTTGAGTTTGGGCTTAATTCTGACCTTGCCTAAGTCACCAAAGGGTGAAGTCTTCAGTCTCATTTGATCATCTGGATCCCTTGGAACAGATGAACACTGACTCCTCCAGGAACTGAATCAGTTTTCCCACCTAAGTTACCTGTTTTAGGAAGGAATAGCACTGGCCTTTAAGATAGGTAGTTATTTCCAGGATGACCACTGAGACAAGAAGCTTGTTAAAGCAGATGTTGGATTCTGTCTGCTCTCGAGCTGGTGGTGACAGAGCAAATAATTTCCATTGTTTTGGAATTTAGGAGATATAAGTAAAGAAGTGAAACTCTGGGCAGCAGTTTGTCAGCAAAGGATTGGGGGATTAGAG
Organism: Poecile atricapillus; assembly: GCF_030490865.1. NCBI lineage: Eukaryota > Metazoa > Chordata > Aves > Passeriformes > Paridae > Poecile > Poecile atricapillus. The sequence continues at coordinate 150,659,235 of NC_081250.1, read as the reverse complement.
TGGATCAAGGGCTTAACAGGAATCAGTGTCAGGCTGTCACAAGGAAGGGAGGACGTCAGAGCTGGTCCTTCCATTCCCCTTAGCACTGGAAAGCTGTCAGGTGAACATCTGCATTCATTTCTGGCCACTGAAATCCCATAAAAATGTAAATCAACTGGAAAAGGGCCAGATGGCAGCACTAAGAGTGATCAGAGGTCTACAGCACACAACCTTTAAGGGAACATTGAAAAAGATGGAATTGGTTTTGCTAAAAATCAGGAGAATCAAAAGAAAAGATGTGATAGCAAAAATTTAGTTTGACCTAAAAGAAATGTCACAGTTTTTGAGGATAGTTAAGTACCAGGGAATGCTGTCCATAAGGTGGATGAATCTTGATCACTGGTGATTTTGATAAACTGGACATCTACATAAATGTGAGTTACGAGATCATTTTGAGAGGTGGAACAGTTCAGTGATGCCTTTGGAGAATTATATTCTCTGGGGAGTGAAGCAGAGTTTTCTTTATGCTGTGTTGCCAAAGTTTTTTATTAATTCACTCAACTAAGGATGTGTTTATTACTAAAAGTTCATTTATTACTTTTAAACCCTTTCCCTTCAGCCTGTTCTCCTGTTTCCTTGCACACAGGAGGGTCTGCACTAGTGTTTAAAATACTTGTGTTTGTTTTTCGGATTACCACCTTCTAACAAACAAAAATTCCCAGAAGCCACAGCCCACAGGCTGGGACTACAGGACATCTCAAACAGCCTTTTATACCTGTCTTACTGCAAGGTCAGAGTCAGTAAAAAACACAGGAGCCTCTTTCCATCACTGGTATCACACACATTCTGAACTTCACCACATGCTAAAGGACCACTCAACAGAAGACTAAAACCTCAGTAATTGGGTGGTGAATCAGGTTTCACATTTAATCTGTATATATAAAAAGGTGAATGCAAAATTCCCTTCTCATGCCCGAAATATGGCTATTTCTGGACTTTTATTGCATTTTTAATCCCTCTAAATATTTCATCTTTATAGATTGTATTATTTATATATTACGAGCCTTGTCATCCCCTCAAGCTGTGCCAGGACACCACTTCTCCCTGTACAAAATAAATTGCTTATAAAATTTTTCTTCAGGGGAACTCAGACACAAATAGCAACGTTCACTCCTTCTAAGTCACAGATAACAGGCTGATAAATTGTTGTTCTTAGCACCTGTATTGAATTTCTTGCCCTGAAGGATCCACATTCCTGTGCATACTAAGGTGGCTTGTTATAAAACGACAACTGCTTTAGGAGAGAGCTGTCTCACCTAACTTTGTACAACTAATTTCGATGTGCCTAGCCTAAATTAGTTACCTAGGTTTCCCAAATACTCAGAGGAGAAAGACAAGCACTTCCAGCTGGTGTTTGAGCACAGCTGATCTATGTTATCCTCTGGAGATGCCTGACAGAGAGGCAACCAACTTAGACATCTTACTTTATTTCCTAAAGTGTTCTGGGAATGCACCCAAAGCTTAAAGAAAGATTGTTCCTTAGTTTTGTCAGATGGTTGGGCATGTGGGAGTGAGTAGTTATATTAAGGTTTCACAGCTAGAAGCTCCCAGACTATTGATTTTAATGGAACAATGCGAATTTGTCACCTAAGGAATCCAGCTCCATCAGCTTTCCTCTTCCATGTCTGACTCTTGCTGGATCTTGTGCATCAACCCATGTATCTACTCCATGAAGAATTTTTTGTTCCAAAGTTAGACCGCCACAAATCAGGAAATACCAAAAATGAGCCTAGAAAAGTATCCTTAATTCTGCTATTTCAATCTTCCTGACCAATTTACTTCCACAATGAACAAATTTGGTCAGACATATTTGACAGAAAGGCCAAAATGACAGAGATTCACAAATCACAGGAAAAGGTGAAGAGAGAAGAGAGACCCTATCAGTGTCCCTGTTCAGAGAAAGAAGCAAAATGTTCTCATTCTTAATAAGAGAATCCATCCAGGGAAAGGGCTTTGTAAAAATCTCAAACATCAAAAAAGACTTCATCAGCCTTTGTGCTTTATTAGATAACCAGGAATTTAGGACCCAAATGAAGTAGAAAATAAGTTTCAACAGCTTCTCTGCTCTAGGCATAGCCTGTTTGTGCATGTTTTCCATGTTTTTCAATGTTTGTCCATGTTTTCCATGTTTGTCCATGTCTAGGAATAACATTGCTTCATCTTGGAGTGAGCCTGGCATTCTGCAGAGAGGTACAGATTCAGATTTCAGCAGGCTCCGAGAAGTGAAAATTGCCTCTCTTTGAAAAATATTTTCCAGGAATTTGGATGTTGAGGCATGTTAAATCATGGAGAGAATAAAGCTGAATATCAGTGTAGAAAGAGCTGAATATCAGTGTAGAAAGAGTGAGGACCAGATAGCGAGACCATATGATGAGAGACTAAAAAAACATTTCCTGCTGTTGTCATTGCACCATTGCCTTGATTGTGAGTGTACAAAATATGCAAAAATTGAAGATATTAATTACCAAGATGGGTGGTTGGTGGTCATATCTGGTGTGGCCTCTGAGTCCCACAGTTATACTTCTTCATGAAGTCATTTTTAAGTCAGTGTTATCTATTAGTTTTACCCATCTTCTGTAAAACTCCACCTCAGCAGGAGTCCAGCACAGCCTTTGCTTCTTGTGCTTCTTTGCTCATACAGCATTAAGTGCAAAGTCCTGAGCAAATTCCTAAACCATGAGATTCACTAAGTATTGAAATGGATGCCTTTGGCATCTGAGCTTGAATAATTCTTAGGATGACTTATTTGGGCTGCTGACTTTTGAAAAGTTTTACAGAGTTTAGAAACTGTTAGAAAATTATTCTCCTTTAGTTGTTTTCTTCCAGCCACCCAGAAAATAAAAACTGCTGACTTTCAATCAAGGTCACTGGTGTTTCCAGTTAAAACATTTAGTCTCTTCCTGCACCCCAAATGACATCAATTCCTTTATACTGGAGAAACTCTATAATAATACTTACATAGAATAATTTATGAGTAGCTGAGGTGATCAGTGGCTCTTTTGCAAAGTCAGTAGGTACCATTTGGAAGGCAAATGAGAGCCCTGAGATATCCAAAAGACCAACAAAAGTGGTCCTGGTCAGTAGAAAGTTGAATGTGAGACAGCAGTGCCCTGACAGCCAGGAGGACCAACCCTGTCCTGGGGCCATCAGGTACAAAATCACCAGCTGGGCAAGGGAGGGGATTGTTCTGCTCTGCTCTGCTCTGCTCTGCTCTGCTCTGCTCTGCTCTGCTCTGCTCTGCTCTGCTCTGCACTGGGGTGGCCTCACCTTGAATATTGCGTGAGGTTTTGGGCACCCCAATGTACGGAAGATATAAAACTCTTAGCATACAAAGGAGCCCACGAGGATGGTGAAGGGTCTGGAGGTGAAATGATGTGAGGAATGGCTGAGGACACGCGCTCTGTTCACCCTAGAGGAGACTGAGGGGAGACCTCGTTGCAGTTACAGCTTCCTTGTGAGGGGAAGAGGAGGGGCAGGCACTGATCTCTGCTCTGTGGTGACAGTGACAGGACCTGAGGGAATGGCCTGAAGTCATGTCAGGGGAGGTTTAGATTGGATATTAGGAAAAGGTTCTTCACCCAGAGGGTTTTTGGCCTCAGCAACAGGCTCCCCAAGAAGTGATCACTGCAGCAAGCCTAACAGAGCCCAGGAAGTGTTTGAAAATGCATTCAAGCACATGGCAGGATTCTTGGAATTGTCCTGTGCAGGGCCAGGAGATGGAATTGCTGATCTTTGTGGGTCCCTTCCAACTCAGTCTCTTCTATGATTCCATGATCCCATGATTCCATGATCCCATGATTCCATGATTCCATGACTCTATGAAATAAGGTCTCCCTGAAGCCTTCTCTTCTCTAGGCTACAAGACCAGCTCTCCAAACCGTTCTTCACAGGACACCCATTCCAGCTGGATGCAGCCATCCAGGCAAGTCCCAACCCCTCAAACAGTCCATCCACCAAACCCAAACCTCTCCAGCTGACAATGAGATTCCTTGAATGACAAGGAAGCTGTGCTTGACTGTGGAAAAGGCCTTACAGTAGCTGAGGCAGATTAAATCAGCTGCTCCTCCCTTATCCTCCAGTCACTCCATTAAAGAAGGCAACCACATTAGTCAGGCACAATTTGTCCTCTGTGAAGCCATTTTGGCTGTCTCTCATCACTTCCCTGTTGCCTGGAAAAAAGTTATTATATAATTTTTTGCATATTTTCACAACATTCATTGAGAGAGGCCTGTGAAGTGTATATTTGTCATTACTTCATTATGGTATTTACATGAAAATGATGTGTGTGGTAGTTCTTTTGGTTCGATTTGGTTTGGGCTTTCCTATTTTATGCAAGAAAAAGCTATTTATTTTGGGACAATGTGTGGCTCTTTTGGAAAATCACTGTTTCACCAGCAAAATTTTATTGAATTTTTTTTTTCTTTAATTAGCTTCCAACTGAAATGTGAACATTTAGTTGCTAGAAAGCAAATAACAGAGCTCTTAATTTTCAGCTTTTTAGTGGAAAACATTTCACAATTGCTCCTAGTGCTGTCATGCTGCCTCTGCTCATAAAATTGTTTTTTTCTCTTAATTCCAAGGATTGCATTAGCAAATAAAACTGTGTAAGAACTGCTCAGCTGGATCAGGCAGCAGTCCCTCTTGCCCAACATTCAGTCTCTGAGAGCAGAATGTTACAGATGTTGATGGAAACAGCATCAGAAACAAGGCAAGTATAGATTAATGTTAGTCTCTGTATAAATCAGAGATTTACACCTGCCCAAGGAGTTGATTGAATCTGAGTCACCAGACTTCACAACTCCTGAATCACCTTAATCTGTGAATTGGTCCTAACCCTTTCTGAGTCTCTGTATACATTTGCCTTACTTAACAGCCCTGATGATGAATTCCAGAATTGAATCATGGATATCATGTAAAACCATGTACATTATTCATTTTAAGTAAAATTGTGTGAAATTCTTTCAGTTTTTTGCAGTCTGCTGCCTATTCACTTAAGAATTTATGCCAAAGTGAGGGATAAATTTGCACAGAAAAGAAGGGAAGCTATGTCCAAGTAAGTGCAGAAATATCTGATGATTTTGGTCATTGTGAGATCTGTACTGGGATTTCCTATGAGTGTGTGTACAATGCTGTGCACAAAATGTGTTTAAAATTAGGACTTTCTGTCATGATTTCTCACTCTTTGTCTTGGTGCCATCCCTCTCCAATCTCAGAATATTCTAGGAAACCTAGCAATGATCTGTCGAGCTCTCTAACCCCCCTTTCATGAACAAATGCATCTGCTCCAACAAAGATTTCTAACCTTCAGCTGTTTTTTGCTTCATCAACCTTCATTTTATTCTGGTTCATATCAGAAGCCTTTGGGCAACTCTCTCAGGCAGAGGGGGGGATTTTTGGGAATGTTCTGTGCAGGGGCAGGGTTTGGACTCAAAGATCCATGTGGGTCCCTTTCCAACACCAGATATTCTATGACTCTGATTCTGTGATTTTATACACCCCCCCATTGCATGGAGTTGGACTAGACAATCTTTAAAAGTCTCTTCTTACCCAAACCATTCTGCAATTTTGTTATTCTTGCAATGCCATCGTCTTATTCTGGCATATCCATGGGATTTTTCATCAGCATAGTTCACACAATTTGCCTGGGCAAACAAAGTAACATTGATCTGCTAAATTGTGCACCTTGGACTCATCAGAGTGAGCGTGCAGCAGGTTTTCCATGCACAGAGACGTGCTGCTCCTGGCAAGATCTCACTGGATGAACTGGCACCCTGGTGAATCTGGAATTTTTGTAAATATTGGAAAGTTCCTGATGATTATTTGGCACCCCTAACTTCTCTAACTTTCCATAATGGACTTGTGAATGTTGTTTGCAATACCTTAATTTTCCAGGCAATTTTAGGCACACGTTATTGTTTAACTTTATAGTTCAATATTAATTATATTATTATGCAAGTGTGGAAATGCAAATATGAGATTCCTGACACTCTGAGGATTAGCCAGCCTGTCTGCTGTATAAATAGAAGCATCTGGGGAACTGTTTTGTCTTATGATTTTTGGTAAATGGCTCATAAAAAACCAAAGTGCCAAAGGTTGTTCCTGGACTTATGGATCCTGAAGGAATCCCTTTGTGTCTGCAAAGCATCCAGTTAATGGAGCAATTTCTCTCTGAGCAGGGACATTAACAATTCTCTCTCTTTCATTAGGCTATTTTCACAAAGTGTTTAAGGATATAATGTTTGTGACTTCTGCCTCTCTGTTAAATTTGTCTGAAATTGGCCCATATTGCAAATACAGCTGAAGACAACATTACTTACAGATTACAATGGCCTGAAGATGAAGGAGGGCAGGTTCTGACTGGATATTAGGAAGAAATTCTTCCCTGTGAGGGTGAGGAAGCTCTGGCACAGATTTCCCAGAGAAGCTGTGGCAGCTCCATCCTGGAAGTGTCCAAGGCCAGGTTGGATGGGGCTTGGAGCAACCTGGGATAGTGGAAGGTGCCCCTGCCCATGGCAGGGGTTGAAACAAAATGATCTTTAAGGTCCCTTCTAACCCAAACCATTCTGTGATTCTCATTTTGAGACTCAGCTCCTGGTCTGTGTCAGGGCATGGTAAATCAAGAATTTAGTTGGTCTATCTGCCCTGAATTCAATAAAATTTAGTGGGGATAAGCACAGTGCAAATCTTTGCTCACATCATGCAATGTGCTGCTATAGCAGTAGCATAGAATAGAAACTATTCTAACTAATAGAACATAGAAACTAATAGAACATAGAAATTATTCCTCTTTCCCCCTGAAATCCACACTCCAAAACTGGGTAATTTTAAGTGGAAGGGATGGCTTGGAAACCCTACACACATAGGACAAAAAGAGGAAAAGGAGGAGGAAAACCAGCCATGAGTAAAATTGACAAGACAATTTTTCAGCAGAAAGTGCAATTTAATCTAAACACTTCAAAGAAATGTGCCCTATTTCTGTGGCATTTTTAACATGAAAATGATAAAATGAACCATCATCACTTCATCTTATAGTTCTGACAAAGTCAAAATGTTTTCCATTCAATAAAGAAAACACTCCTTTAAATTTCCCTCTAAATGAATAGTTTAACATCACCATTGTATGGAGTCCTTACTATTGTGCAGAAAGGATTGAATAAAATATACTTCACACTAATGAAATATAACTAATAATGCTAGACAGCATTTTTTCATGTGAAAAAATCTACAGGTTTTTTGTTTTTTTTCATTTTTTAGTAATCAAACTTTCAAATCTTGAAATTCTGGCAAAAAATACTTGGGGATTGATCTGCTGGTGGTGCTAAACAGGTATGGACCAACATGCTGCTGGAGGATGCCTCTTCTACCAGGTGACAAGTGATGGGACGAGAGGAAATGGCCTCAAGGTGCTCCAGGGGACATTTGGATTGGATTTCAGAACAAACTTTCATGATTGGAACAGTCTGTCCAGAGAAGTGGTGGAGTCATCATCACTGAAAGTGCTCAAAAAATGTGTGGATGCAGCAGCTGGTGCTGTGCTGCCTTGCACTTGGTCTTAAAGGTCTTTTCCAACATTACTGGTGCTACAATTCCATGCCGAAGGTGTTTTTCCTCCCATGGCAGGAGCAGAAGGCTGAATCAGCAGCACTGTGAGGTTAACGCAATGTGTGCTGGGCTCCTCTGCCTCTCACAGAAAGTGAGAGAGCAAAGATATTTCACCCCAGTCTTTTAAAAGTGCCCCCAGACTGTTCTCCAGCCCTCTCCTTTCCTTCTGCTCCAATAGCAAATGCAATCAAAATATCAGCCCTACCAAAGCATTCCTGGCAATTAAAGGAGGAAAATTAAGCACCAAGGGCAGGTTTTGCTGGTTGTGTTTGAACAGCAAAGCCATGTCTTTATAAATAAAATAATGCAGCCTCAAGCTGTTTATCTGAACATGATTGGAGCCAGGGGATTTATATGGATACCCCCAGTTATAAATAAATGCTCTGGGTTTTCAACACACATCAGATTTTGTAGTCATGTAGCTGATCCCTCTCAAATAAGAGGGACATTCTGATAACCACAACTCTCACTGTATTTTCAATTTGGCCCTTATTATTTCTAGAGAAAATCTGAAGGAGACAATTTCAATAAATGTGATGAAAAGACCATTAGTTACAGCATGAGTAGACTGGGCATTTAACTCCTGCTGCAAGTCAAAACTGCCAAAGGTAAGCTGGGTGACAATTTAGGCATAATTGCTGGGAATTACCATTTTTTTAAGAGGATTGACAGCACTGGCATGCAGAGCTTCGCTTTCACAGTGTGCAGACCCTGCCTTGCAGTCTCAGAGCTGCTTGGCCAGCTGCCAAAGATAAGTGCTATCATAGAAGATACTTCTTTATATATTTCTACTTATGAAGGAGAAAAATGGAGAATTGACTGCCATGCTTTAATCCCTGCCACAATTACCAGGCAGCCACTCACTCACCTTCTCTCTCAGAGTTGGATGGGAAGAATCAGAAAAAGGTGAAGGGTTGAGACAAGAACCAGTAATTGAAATTATTATTATTATTACTTATATTATATTATATTATATTATATTATATTATATTATATTATATTATATTATATTATATTATATTATATTATATTATATTATATTATATTATATTATATTATATTATATTATATTATATTATATTATATTATATTTATTATATTATATTATATTATATTGGTTTGAAATTGACATTATTATTATTATTATTATTATTATTATTATTATTATTATTATTATTATTATTATTATTATTATTATTATTATTATTATTATTATTATTATTATTATTATTATTATTATTATTATTATTATTATTATTATTATTGTAGCCTTTCCTCAGGCCCTGACTCTTCCAAACACATGTGTGTGCTACAGGAATGTAGAGTGCCTGCAAGTTCTGAAATTCCTAAGTTTGTGTCCCCTCCCAAACTCTTGCTCTTCAGTTTTATTTACTAACTATTTTGGCTCTTTCTCTGGGTTTTGTGAGTGTGTGGAAATACCAGAAAAAGTCTTGAAAAAAAGGCACTCAAATGATGTAAGGGCATATGGATTTTTTAACCTGCTCTCGTGGGAATAGACGAGGGACTCTGACACTCTCAATCATTTCTCTCTTCTTCCACAAAACAATCAAAAGGTTTTTCCCTTTAGCATTGCATTCATCTTAGATTAGGTATCCATCTTCCAGTTCATTGCAGAGCTGTGCTATTGTGTGGAGGAAAAAAGGGGTTTTTTTTTCAGTAATCAGTGGGAAGAAGGAAGACTCAAACACACAAAGATACAAACATGCAAAGCTCCAGGAGGGAGAATCAATTCTTGCTGAAGACCATTTGCTCATCCATCTCTGTTTGCCAGGTAATTTTGGCCTGGGAAAAAGTACTGTTAGCAAACTGAAACTGCATTACTTGCTACTGTTCAGGGTGAATAATGTGGCCTTCTAAGGCCAGGGTCATTATCTCCCTGAGCCTGCTTGTGGCAAGGCAGAGGTAAGAAATATAGTGTCTATCTAAGAATACCAATATTTTCAATTCAGATGTGGTTTATATGAAACAGAAGCCCAGTATTTTATGGAGTATGTCATCATTTCCAGCATGCCTTTAATATTTGCTTGGGGCTGGCAGAAAAACTGATACCATTGAGCCAAACCTTAGAATTGGAAAAGTTAATCACAGCAGCGGTTACACTTTTCCATATTAATCACAGGATATCCACCAAGGATAACAGGCAATAACAAAAACAAAGGAGCCCAGTATCAGCAGGCCAGAGCCGGGTGTTAGAGCTGAGCTCCCCGTGTCACCATCGCTCAGCAGGAAATATTCAAAGTGCCTGAATTCAATCCTAGCAGGATTCATCCCCACTAAATTCAGATGCCTACAGTGTAGGTGTCTGTGCTAAACCAAGTTATCTGGGATTGTGCTGTAGCTGGAGGACATTGTGTCCACAGAATGGCAGGAGCACAATTCCTCTGATTCACTTCCTGCGTTAGGACTTGAATTACACATTAAGTCTATTGATTCTGTTGCGAATAAACTCAACTAAGGCAGCTCAACAAAAACACCAGCACAGCTGGAGATGCCCTGAAATATCCCTTTGGGGGTCTATTTGGTGGTCCTAAAGAGCTTGGGTCTCTCAAAGGTCTGTGTTTTATCAATCTGAGGTCTCAGGTGCCTCAAGGCATTATTACCAGATGCCAATGTTTCCACAACTGATTTAAACTCCAGCTCTTCAGTGGCAATAAATGTAGCTATGGGTGATTTGTTCAGATGTAGAAAGGTTTCAATAAATGGATTCCACCTTCTCCTTCATCAGAGGTATTGTCACATCTTCTGTCAGGGCATGACTGAAGGTTTGTATCTCTCACTTCCCATGTTACTTTCTCTCCAGTCTATCAGAGAAAAAACATGGAAGTTAAATGGGCCACTTAATAAGAATGATGGATATTTTCCTATTATTTACTATGGGGTGAAGTTGAAAAAATTACAATTCTTCCATGACTCTTTAATCAAATACCTACTGTTCTCTCCCATTCCCATTCCTCTGCAGGGAGCCAAAGCTTGTCTGTCTTAAATATCAAGACATCCTGATTTACTTACCACCTTCCTATTACATCATTGCTGTAAAAATCATTCAGCTGAGTGGTAATTCAAAAGTAGCCCAAAGTAGTTTTGGTCAATGAGATTTTGACTTTTCCATTGGTGGTTTATAAAGAGGAACTGTTTCCCTCTTTGCTGGACTGCAAAATAGTTGGAACTTCTGGAGGGGAAAAGATCCAAATAGCAGAATTATCATTCTCTCATGTGAGTCAGTCAGAGGTTCCTCTGTTTTCAGCTTTCCTTTTTTTAGCAAGCACTGGAGAGACTGAACCAACATCGTGACTATGTTGTTGAGGAAATCATGAAGCAGATTCAGAAGAGAAAAATACTATAGCAGCACTGCTAATTGGGGTACTGACAGCTATTAAATCCCTGATTATTGACCTTGCCATTACTTTACAATAGAGCTACTATAAAAAATAATAATAAAAAAATTAAATGTTGCAATTGTCATCCTCAATTTTTAGGTACATCCGGGGATGGGGCAGCCACAGCTTCTCTGGGGAACCTGTGCCAGGATCTCACCACCCTCACAGAAAAGAATTTTTCCCTAACATCTGATCTAAACCTAATCTCTTTTGATGTGGAGCCATTTCCTGTATCCTGTCACTGCAGTTCCTCATGAAACTTACTGTGATCTACATCAGGCCCTTCTCTCCCAGACTCTCCCAGTCCTATTCTGCTTTTAAGCCTGTCCTACCTCAAGGTTATCTCTTCTTATTTTGTCCTAATACCTAAATACTTATAATTTAATTCATCCTTTGAGAAATGCAGGTAAATCTCTGACAGAGGTGACCTGCTAGATTTAGAGTCCTGCCTCAAAACATTGAAGGAAATAAAATATCTAAATCAAATCAGATCTATGCAAATCAGATAATCTTGATATAATTTATTTCTTAACAGAGCTGCATTAGGATCCATAATCCTATTCTTAGGAAAAGACTATTTAATTGAATACATCAAAATTTCCATAGCAAGTGAAATAGAGGCTCCCATTTTGAGAAATCATAATTCTATGTGACATTACTTGTTTCCTGATTGAAATGAAATATATTAGCACTTGAGCTGCTCAATTTCAGCTCCTGAGACTGTCTCAATAGCTGGAAAGGTGCTGATTGTCAATCCCAGTTCTCAGAAAAACTAAACCAACAAGGATCTGATACTGTGGACGTGGTTTATTTTTCTTGAGATTTTGCTGCATGCTCAAATGTTGCATAATCTCTCTGAAGAGTGCTGGATTTGCAGTAAATCACTATCAGAGCCCATCTTAAAACCATTCCTGCAGCTGTTTCAGTCCTGAATCCTCCTTCATATGTGATACCTGACACGTGGGTTTCATTCATATGATAATTTTGGTGTGTGGTTGGCAATGTCGGGAATATTAACCACTTTACCCCACAATTATGTCTCCATAGAAAAGTCGTCATTATTGCAGCAGAGTTGGCTTCAGCTAAAAAACCGGGTAATTTTGGATTTTTGGGGTGAGCCAACTATCTTCCTTGCCTCTCAGCTGCCGTTTCAATGCTCTATTGAGGTGGAAAAGGGCTGAAAAAAGCCTGTGTGGTTTTATCCCCCTACCCCAGAGCGTGCACTGCACACCAAAACTCACTTTGCATTCAGCTCCACCGTGTCACTCTGAAAGGACTGTGTCAGCAGCCTTAATTGCTTGGCTGGTGCCACAAGACTGATGGATTGTAGGCTCCTGCTTTTCTAGAGGAGGGATGAGAACAGATGGGATTTTGCTAATTTAAACTTCTGTACATGTTTAATGTCCTATTTATCTCTTCCAGTGAGCCTGAAATGGTAATAAATGAAGTAGATTTTTACTGAAATCTGTTAATGTCGTGAGAAGTGTTTGTGAAGAACAAAAAGCTCTATTAGCCTACATTGACCTGCAAATAAACAACAGGCTGTGAGGAGTGGTTACCCACTTTCTAATTTGCTTAATGGCCTTTTAATGAGTGGGCTTATGGCTGTACAGTAAATACACTGGTCCAGCACCCCAGAGGCCTCTATTCAGGCTATTTCCTGGAAATCTGAGACACATCCTGTTATTTCTGTCCTTCTATTTTTCACTTGGATAAGCCTATAACAATACACCCTTAAACTGTTTTTGGGCTGGAATACAAATAAGAACACCAAGATATTCCTGTTACAAGTCTCAGACCCTCAGTGGCCCATTCAGGGCTACCAGATTGGTTTTCCCTATCTAAATCTTAAATCTAAATCTCTGTCTAATGAGTTCCTGTACCTGAAGTGGATTTCACTCTTCATATGGAAATGCAGCCCATTTTTGTCATGTAGAGATTATGATTTACTAAATGTCTTTGATGGATTCAGAGCTGTGAAAACCATAATATAATGGAATCACTGTTGTCTGGGAAAACAAGCAGAGGAGGCTGCACACACTTGGAAGAAAAGGATGGAAGCAGTTAGGGTACATTTAAATTTTCCAACTGAATCCATAACACAGTTTTAGCACAGATACCTTCTAAGATGTTTATTTATCCCTTGGAAATAGCAATCAAAACAGAGTTTTAATTCTGGCACTACTGGTTAAGGCGTAAGGGAAGCCAACCTCCATTTTGGTCTGTAAGAACACCTTCAAGGATCCTAAATGCAATTACATCTAACAGGGGAAAATAACAGGAGAAAACATCTTTACATCAGTTTTACAATGCTAAAAAAGTTTAGGTGAATTCCAGATTGAATTTTAAGTGATAAAAATATTTTTAAACTTGGGCATGTTTATTAGCAAAGTATAGCTTATCCTGTAGGTTTTTAGGGTTTTAGGAAAGAATTACAGCTCGAAGTGCCTTGACTTTATACACTATAGGCACAAAAATCACACCATTGGCCTCCTCTCCTGCAAGTCACACTTTTTTTCTGGATTAATTACTTTTTAACTGAAGTAAGACCAGCAGTGTTTGAACTCCTGAAACTACAAAGCCCTTTTTACATACTTTGATTTAGTCATGCAAATTAGAAAATGTTGGCTCAAATAATTTATCTGAGACCACACAGTCAAACAGTGACACTTTCAGGAGTAGGTAAATCTCCTAAAAGCCCCAGCTTAGTCCATCCTCCTACACACAAATAAAAAGCATTAAAAAATAGCATTCAAATTACCTCAACAGGTAATTTATTCTTCCAGGCCTTACTGAGCACATTTGCTAATGATTTAGTTCCAGAACACTAAACCAAAAACACTTAGCAAGAGCAAAAAGTCTGCAAGTAAATTAAAGAATAGCAAGTTCCAGTTAGTCTCCTAATAGAGTCGATGATTAAATGGCTCCTATTTAAGCAGCAACAATACCAAACTCTTTTATGTAAAATTGTAAAGGCTGCTGGATTCAACAGGCTTTAGACAAAAGAGGAAAAAGGGAGAAAGGAAGTATTCTCTCATCTTATATGAAGTGCATTTCAAACATTTATGTACAAAAGTTTTTATTTAAAGGACAGTAATGGCCTGGCACAGATTGTCCAGAGAAGTTTGGATGCCCACAGACGTGCAGAGAAATAAAGGTTTCAACTTTTCCTTCAGTGGTTTGTTTTCTCATCTGAAGCTCATCATTCATTTCTGTTTCCTGTTTGTCTGCAAAGCACAAATTTTGGGCTTTGTGAGATCAAGCACAGTGCATTGAGTGAAAAGTGGGCAAGAGGACAGATTCAAAGGCCACATTATTACAGCCAGAAAAGATTTTCCAAGATGAAACCATTCAGCAGCAAAGATGACCAGTGCAATTAGAGCCAAAGAAGTGCAGAAAAGTCCATTTATGTTTGTATGAGTTCAGTGACTCTGCTAAAAGTAGAGAGACTTTAGAGATAAATCAGGTAATTCTGTTGCATGAGACATGTCTTTACAGGCACAAGAAGAGGGTGGCTAATCTTAATAAAACAATATTTAACATAGTAAAAAAAATATGTGTAATATTGCCATTAACTGTAAGTGTCCAGCAGAATATATTTTAAATAGTTAAATGGAAATATATTGCTACAAACTTTAAAAGAAAAGATAAAACCTGGAGTTGGAATTCATTCCATATAACTTTAACCCATATAACTTTATTTGCACTAATTATTTTCACGTTCAGGCAGCACACCTGAAGAATTGGACTGTTTGGATGATTGATAGCATGTCATGAGACAGACAAATCACTCTCCTTTAGATAGTGACTGTAAAATATTGGAATAATCCTTTACTCTGTAGTGAATAATGAAGAACAAAAACAAATTGAAGGGAATTTTATGACCAACAGCAAGTTTACCATAGTTTGTTTCATTAGCTAGCAGGAAAGGGTTTGCAGCAAATAGGTTCATTTTTTAATATGAGATTAGAGAACACAAAGAAACATGTAAGTAACTGGAAGTGGCAGAAGAATAGATTAGATCCCAACTCGTAGTCCTTAGAGTGGTGAACAAGTTTTCCTGATGTCCAAACTGCAGATATCAGATCGAATAATGAAGTTTTGTTGGAGGTGGGGGGGAAGGATTTTTGCCTCATTAATCAAAGAGCCTCTGTGTACATATATGGATATTTGCAGTTTTGTTCATCAAGTGGGGAAACCTGTTTTCTGGAATTCCATCTGTTTGTGCAAGTTTTGCAGGCCCTTTTTGGAGTAATTAAGCATTGGCTGCTGAATAACAGTGAGGTTTGATGCTGTAAAGAGCCTCTGCTTCCTGCTACCCCCGAATTCCTGATTACACCTTGGGATGCAGATTTGCCTCAACCACCAGCCTGAGTTCACTCTCTCTACTGGAAACTATATAAAGTTTAATTTTTTTTTATTTTTTTTTTTATGCAATAAAAGTCAGTTTTGTTCTGCTTTGTGCTGGGGGAAGGGAACTGAAGCTCCTTTTCAGGGGACTGTTCTACCAGGCGAGGTCTGATGAGCTGAACATCTCAACAGCCTGGGGGGAGCACAGAAGATACACAAAAGATAATGACCATTAATGAACATTAATGAGCATCAACTCCAACCATCACCCCTGGCAGGGTCCCAAACACCTGGTCTGGGTAAAGAGAGGTAAGAATGAGAACCTTAGAATAAGAGGCAAAGAAATTCACATCCAGTAGGAACCCAAATACTAAGAACTTTACTATGTGGGACCAATGAACAACAAAACATTGGATTTCATAGGGTTTTGACTGTATAAAATATGTGAAAAATCTACTAAAATCCATGTGTGATGGAAGGATTTTCTCTGCACAACCCAGGCAATGTGTGGATGAAATAATTTCTGTTGCACATCCTGGCCAGAACAACACCCTGGCCAGAATAAATGCTTTGATTCTCTAACACTAAAAATGTTGTTGTAAGGTTTTGTGTTTTTTTTTCCCCACAGCTTCAGTGACATACTTATTTCAGTCCCTTTGTGCCTCTGAAGAGACATAATGTGTCTGCTTAGTTATTCATCCCACTTATGTTAGACATCCATCTCAGACTGGGATGAATCACCCTCTGGAATTACGGATCCCTCCTGTGCGATGGCTGAGGAGGTTTGAACAACTTGTTGGGAATTGTTCTCTACCTAAAGGCGAACTTTTATAGGCTGCAGCCATATGTGTGTGATCCTCCTATTGCCTGCAATCCTTCCAGGCTCAAAGGGATTAGAGCAGATGGAAAGATCCGTGTTTTCCTCTCTCATCCTCTCCTTAGAAATAAACTGACCATGGGCATGTCTGATATCACCCAACAGCTCACCAGGAAGGGAACCAGCGGACCCTGTTTGAATGTTTTCCCAAAGAGGTTAAAAAGTACAAGATATCCTCAGTAAATAACAATTTACCAGGCCTTAGAGTTGATCTCAAATAACTTTCTCCTTCCGTGTTATTGGAAGAAAATTGGAAATCCCGAGGAAAGATAAATAAAAAAAAAAAATAAAAAAAGCCTCACAATAATTCCCTTTGTGCAACAGCAATCAAACCTCCTATTTATGCCCCACCAAAGTGTCTCAGCCTCTTGTTGACAAAGTGGATGAAAATTCAGTACCACTTCCACAGTTAGGATTTCACCTATGTGCTGAGACTACCAACAAGAGGATAATTATGTGCCAATTTACACTTGCAGCTTTTATGTTGTGAATATTTCTCCTGCAGTTCCTAGTTTTGTTTCAGCAAAAAAGTTGACGTGTGATAAATATTTTGAGTCTGTTTAGGTCTAGGCTGGGCTTGAATTAGATGCCTCTAATGAAATTTCCTACCTCTCAACTAAAGCTCAGTAAATGTTGCCCACAGCATCAATATGATTGCAATAAATGACTCAAGTGAATGCCCTCAAGCACCACCAAGACAAAAAGAAGCTGTTCTTAAAAAATTCTAAAAATATTTCAGTTATTCTTAAAGATGAATCAAGGTCCAAAGGAACAAGTTCTTAATTTAAATTGAAACTCATTGCAGAAAATGACTGACTGGTTACCCATCAGTCAGAGTTAGGAGATATTCCACTTCACACTAAGTTTACTGGATTGTTTTCCACCTCCTCTGATTTTAGGTGTTTAAGCGTAAAATAATTTGTCAGACTTTTTTTAATCAAGACAACTTGAGATTGACTCAATACTTTTACAGACTGGCACCATTTTGTCCTTTAGAGATAATGACAATGACACTCTTATCTCCATCCTGAACAAGTTCTATTTCACCTTAATATGAAGCTCAATTAAGAAATAAGTATGACTAAATCAGTTATAATGAAATATTCTGAGCCTACATCTATCCCCAAGATTTAAGTATGAAAGAGCACAAATTTAAGATTATAAATTATTTATACATTTGACATGGTTTCCTATTAATCTGAATCAGAACTAGAGCAATTTGCAAAATTCCTGTGGCATCTATTAAATATTTTCTTCTAAGCAAGTAAATGAAAGAGATTTACAAATTCCAGTAGAAACTTCATTGGTATTGGGTGAGAGATGCTAAACACAGGGGGATATATTAAGTCTCTACAAAATGCTAAATATTCCTCTGATCTCTGCTAAATTCATTTAATCCCTTTTTGTGTGTTTTAAAGCCCATCAGATTTTATAAACATTGATATAATGTAGTCAAAGGCAACTATTTACAAATAAAGGACAAAAATCACAGAGAAGAACTGTTTAGCATGACATCAGTGTCTCACTGGAGTTAAAAATTTCTGATCTTCCTTTTCACTGTGACCCTAAACCTGCCTCTAGAGGCTGGTTTAGCTGAATATTTTGGGGTGGGAGACTGTGCCTACTTTAGAAATATCTGGGATTTGAATAGCTTATTTCTGTCATAACTATCTCTATGAATTTATGGATACCTGAATGAAATCCATTCAGACAAGATTTAGACAATGTCTCTGAGCTGAAAAACACCATTGAACAATGGTTTAAAAGACAATTTCCGAGCTTTTTGGACCATCATCATCAACGTTCAAATTTCCTGCTGGATCAAGATGAACATTTGACATAAAATGTTCAGTTAATGAACTTGTTCTACTCAATCATCTCATAGTATCATAAAAAAATAAAATCACAGAATCACAGAATCATGGCCTGGTTTGTGTTGGAAAGCACCTTAAAGATGATCTAAATCCAACCTCCATCCATGGGCAGTTTGTTCAAAACCTCATCCAGCCTGGCCGTGGGCACTTCCAGGGATGGGGCATCCAGAATTTCTCTGGGAAATCTATTCTCGTGCTTCATCACCCTCACAGCAAAGATTTTCTCCTTATAAATCAACAATTAATTAATATCCAGTAAAGCTTGTGCAGAACACAAATCAGGGCCTCCCTCAGCCACCATGAGGAGTGTGAATCTTGGAGCTGCATCCATTCTCTGTCCTGTCTGTGCCTTTGGTGTGCCCTGGGGAATCCAGATTTGTTTAGAAATGCACCCTCAGTTGCTGGTCTTGCTTTTTTGACCTCCCTTTGTTCTCTACTTGAGTTCTCGTTTTGCCAGGAAGAAAATCTCATCCTCTCCCATTTTTAGATGTTCACGTGTTCTTTATAGAGGCTCTATGAAAGCCACATTTTGGGACATGCTCACTTCAGCAACTTTGCACAACAACCTTAAAATCCATGGTAACAACCAAATCTGGTTCTACATTGTACTACATTGGAACTACATTGTAGTTCTGCTCAACAATCCCTCCAGATTTTCATTCCTTTTCAAACTCTTAAGGGAACATGGTGGAGTTTTCAGCCCTCCTGACTAGGAAAACCAATCCAGAATTAAACTCTATGTCCATTTGGGCCAGTTGGTGACTTCAACACAGATCAACACAGAATCACAGAATTTTTAGTTGGAAGGGACTTCTGGAGATCATTTAGTCCAATCCCCCTGCCAAGGCAGGAGGTGGAGGTGAAAAGTTACCTCCTGCAAGGAGAGTGAGATTATTCCTGCGCAAAACAAGTGGAATAAAAGAAACATTGACTTCCATCTTGGCTAGAGGAAGGTGGGGATATTTCTTCCAGCTGTCTCCTTACCTTTTTCTCTTTTCCAGTGGATGGGTAGCTGAGTTAGTGATGAGTCTGAACTTACATCAACTATAGCACAGAATTTCCATGTAATCCAAAATCAGAGGAGGTTTTCCTGGAATTCTTGCTGGTATCTGAAGCCACTTAGAAATGACTGAGCTGCACTGTAGGAAGGGAGGGCAGGATCGCCAAGCCAAGGGCTGTTTTCCATTGGCCATATCATGATTCCCTCCTTACCAGACAGAACATGACCTTCACATCGCTTGGTGGGAATACCATGCACTGCTTTAGGGAAATGCTAACCTTGGGGAAACAAGAAAACAAAGAAAATCCCAAACAAAAGTCTATTTCCCCTTTGCTTATAGTCTCCCAGACTTATTTAGCTCTATCTAGCAAGAAATGGACCAAATGTAAAATTCAGTATTATTTTATGGTTCTCTTATTTGTTTTAATCAGCTTCACAGCCCTGTGGTGCCAAAGTATCATCCCAACTTATGCATTATTTACTAGTTAATATCTGAAAACAGATGTCTCTAAATAAAATAATTTTCTTCCTCTTGCTTGTCATGCCTGAAGGCCAAATCAAAGGAACAGAGCACCTCTCTGATAATGTGCACTGCACTCAAATCATGACATCAGGGTCACAGAGCCTCTGTCAGAGCTGGGTCCTGGGGTATTGAGAAATTTGTAGCTACTTGTGTCTCTCGAAGTCAGGGTCAGTGTTTCTCTGCTCAGGGCTCTCTCATGTCTCTGCCTTTCAAACAGCCATTTCAGCCCTGCACACCTGATTTCAAAGATCATCTATTTCTTGCAGGTCTGTGGCAGGAAAGTCCAAGTGTCACGGGATGGTCTGGCTGGGTCAAAAATCAATATTGTCTGGAACTAGGCAAGTATCCGTAAGAGCAGGCACAACTCTGCAATTAACCAGTTTAAACACATTTAACCAATGTATTTAACCATTTATTTGGCACACTTTGCCTTATCTCTGTGCTTTTGAAGCTAATGCTCGAGAGTTCATAAAATATTAGAATGGGGTCTTTATGTTTTCTTCTTTTCCTCTGTGGTACCAAAGTTTAACTCCAGACCACACCTAAGCACCAGCAGCTGCTCATTCCCTCCTTCAATTCTTTTTGGGTGGGAAGGGGAAGGAAACCAGAGAAAGGTAAAACCGGTGGGCTGAGAAAAGGGCAATTTAATAATTGGAGTAAAAATAAAATAATGATGAAAGGAGATATTAAAGAAAGAGACAAAAATAAAATTCAATAAATAATAACTAGATGATGGACAGTACAATTACCATTCCAAGCAGCAACTGATCCCTTTAGGCCAGCTCCCACACACTTTATATACTGGGAATGGTGTTGTGTGGTGTGGAACATCCCTGTGGCCAGGTCAGCTGTCCTGGACCTTCTTCTTCCCAGCTCCCCATGCAGAACACAGGAAACTGAACAGACCTTGATTGAGGGTAGACTAAACAGCAATTAAATTATCAGTGTGTTATCAACATTTTTCTCATCCAACACAAATGATGTGTCTCTATGTCTGTCAAACACTGGGACTCCAGGGAAACAAGTCCTCAGCTGACAGGGGCTGATCCTCTGGAGGACTTTGATTTTCAAGATCAAAGTCATGAATGGGGCTGGCATTTCACTGGACCCAGAACAAATTTGAGCATGTGATGGAGGGATACAGGACAGATCAGCGAATTTTGACTTTGTCCACAGTTGGAGGCTTTGCCCTCAGCTTTAATGAACTCTGAGAAGCACATCTGTAAGGCGGGATTCTGTAGTTTTCCATGAGATCTGGATTTTCTGTCCAGATATGGACTGAAATGCACAGTTTTAGGGATTCTCTGAAAGGAGCCAGAGAGAATTTAAGACTTGTCTTTGGTAATTTGATTGTAGGTATTGATTTTTTATGGATTTATTCAAAACTGAAAGTTAATCTGTAGGACACAGATCCCAGAAAATTATTTTCTTAATTTTTCCCCATTTATGTAATTTTTTCTGTCATCACTTGCCTTATATTTCCATAGTCTTCTCAGAGAAAGTGGGAGTTTTGATAAAGTGAGTAAATAGAAAAAGGGTAAATGAGTGTAGTAGGAGAAAGGTTAAGTTTCTTCAGCAAAGGATCAACCTCCCAAACTCTCTAATTGTATCTAAATGAAGCTTAAGATGAGATATCCTACAAGATACTTTCACTTACATAAAATAATTTAATCTATGCAAGACTTGGTTACTATACACAGTAAAGAGGACTCCCAGCCTGAAAAGGCTGAAATTTGTGGAAAGGAAGGTCATGAGTGGAACAAATCAATTAATCCTGTCCCTATTTTTTAGGATGAGGCCTAAGGGAGTAGGCACAAGTAGGCCATGGCCACCTATATGACCTTTGAAGGAGAAAGAGGATGCCTGTGGGGAGTGCAGAAAATATTACACTGATTTGGGTGGTGGTAGGAGGTCAGTGTTAATAATCTGGGTACTAAAAAGGGGAAAAGACAAGAAACTACTGCACAAAAGAGCGTTTGGTCACAATAACCCCCTGCAACTTTATAGGCTGGTGGCAGCGTGGCTGGACAGTGCCCAGGCAGAAAGGGACCCGGGGACACCAGCAGAAAGGGACCTGGGGGTGCTGGTGACAGCAGCTGAACACGAGCCAGCCGTGTGCCCTGGTGGCCAAAAGGCCAATGGCCCCTGGCCTGTGTCAGGAACAGTGTGGCCAGCAGGAGCAGGGAGCTCATTCTCCCCTGTGCTCGGCACTGCTGAGGCCACACCTCGAGTGCTGTGTCCAGTTCTGGCCCCTCAGTTTGGGAAGGACCTTGAGACTCTTGAGCACATCCAGAGGAGGCAACGAGGTTGGAGAGGGGCTGGGAACACAAACCCTGTGAGGAACAGCTGAGGGAGCTGGGGGTGTTTATCCTGGAGAAAAAGAGACTCAGAGGTGACCTTGTTAGCGTTCAGGATCACACACAACCACGAATTGTTATATGAAGGTGCTTTATTTAAAGAGCTCTGGGTGTCAGGGGTACACATACCCAAATCTGACCCGATTTGGTTTTCGAGTTGAACATATTTTATACTCTATCGTTATGCAACTTACATATTAATTATTAAACTTACATTGTTCTATTGTATGCATTGTTTTTACCCAAGCATGAATTTCTCGTGATCCCCCCTTAGCCCCCTAACATGGTTCCCCATGTTCTCTAAACAATAATTATATCTAACTACATCTAACAATTGTATCATTTATCATATACTGACTACACAGGTGCAGCTTGACCTGGTCTTTAGCAAGCACAAGGCCTAACATTTCCCAGGGCCTGCTTTTCCCAGGGCTTTCCAAACCTAAGTCCCCGAATTTTCTAAGATTTTAAGACCTTTTACTATCAACCTCGTCACTCTCTACAGCTCCTGAAAGGTGGCTGTGGGCAGGTGGGGTTGGTCTCTTTCTCCAGGCAGCCACTGACAGAACCAGAGGACACAGTCTCAGCTGCACCAGGGGAAATATAAGTTGGATCTTAGGAAAAAGTTTTTTATAGAAAGGGTGATAATGGAATGGAATGGTCTCCCCGGGGAGGTGGTGGAGTCACCATCCCTGGATGTGTTTAAAAAAAGACTGGATGTGGCACTTGCTGCCATGGTTTAGTTGAAGTGTTGGGGCATGGGTTGGACTCGATGATCTTGAAGGTCTCTTCCAACCTTGTGATTCTCTAATTCTGTGATTCTGTGAAAATAAGATGAAGAGAGTGGAGACAGCTTAGACAAATATATACTTTAAAATCTACTGCTTTGGGTACAGAGGATAGCCTGGAGTGATGTGCCAATAATCACAGAGCAGAGAGAAAACAAGGTTAGGACTAATACCCTGCTGAGTCCACGGCCAGAGCTGTATCCACACAGTCTTGTGCTCTCAGCCACGCTCTGCATCCCAACATTTGCATAACTTCCCTGGAGATTTGCTTGCCTCTGCAACACCTGGCAAAGCACACAGTCTAAACTTTATGAAAATTCACACAAGAAACAAAACTCGGCCATTTCAGAGTTTAATAGCTTGCTGGAAAGGGTAGGAAAATGTTAAAAAAAACCATAAAAGCAAAGCTCAGAGTACCTAGTCACTAAGAGCAAATTATATAATTATGAAGGACACAAGACAAAAACTAACTAAATTTTCACAGATTTCTCAACCTTACCCTTGCCAGCCTCTAATATATGTGTATCTCTAGCAATCACCTGGCACTTATCCACAGCATTCACAGAATTAAGCAAATTACAAATGGGTCCAGGATGGGCAGAGCACGCCAGTCTTGGCTCTCCAGTGAGCCACATAATGCTCTGCAGCATTTGGCTTCTCTCAGCAGATCCATTAGTCAGGGTGGATGAACCTCATCAGCTGAGGGGAAAGCACACCAGGAAGCGTGCTTGGAAGAGTGGAGACATTTGACTTTCATGAGAGATGAGGAGAAACAGAACTCTGGCTGCTCTGCTTTGGCCTCTCTCCCCTCCAGTGGCATCTATGCAAATGCAATCTGGTCTTCAGTCTCATCCAGAGTGAAGTCATCTCCCCAGGTTCTGTCTGGTCTCTGTTGTGCATGTCCAGAGTAGCCAAAGACACCTGGAAGGGACCCAAAGCAGGCCAAGGTGATTATCCACCTAGTTCTTGCAAAAGAACTGCTGGGACTTCAGAGGATGTTGCTGTTGTCACTGTTCACTCACCAACCAGGGGCAGAAATGGTCAGAGGTGTTGGGGAAAAAAGCCCTGTAATTTAATAGAGGTAAGATGGAAATGTCTAGGTTTCAAGGACTGTATTTCAATATCCAGTCTCTCCTGAGTCAGTTCAGCCTGATCTGCCTCTGGAAGCCACACCTGGCTTTTTTCCTGAGTCGCTGTTTAAAGATGCCTGTGGGAAATGTGCCTGTCAGATGCTTTTGGTCTCTTTTGAGAGTTGCGTTGCTCTTTCTCAGCCTTGCTAGAGTGCTTGTCCTCTTTACCTTCCTCTTTACAGAAAGTCCAACACCACCAGAGAGAGAGAGAAAATTGATCAATTTTTGTCTCTAGCCATACTTCACACACAGGAGAAGTCTCCAGTTAGATTGGCCCTTTATGCACACTTATGTATTTATTGACTCTTTATGAACATTTTAGCAGAATGATTTAGAAATGGTCTCCAGAAAGTACTGACCTTTAATTATTATTATGGTTATTATTAAAAGTCACTGTTAATCACAGTGGGAGACAAAAAAAAGGAAAGGTGTTTGTGTGCTTCTGTCATATGGAAAATATGGGATAATGTATTGGGAACTTCAGAGAGATGGAGAGAACATTCAGCAGTTGCTTGATATTTTTTTACAACGTTCTGCACCAATAACTATGTTGTCATTTCATCATCAACTAAAATCAACCAGATATTAATGTGAGATATTGTAATCCCTAAAGTTTCCTAGATCTGTTTGCCAGGGGTGCTCTGAATTGTTTAGAGAGCAAAAATGACTCTCTGGGGATAGATGATTTAGTCATTCTGAACACCAAAATGTTTCTGACTGGTCTTCACAGGACAATGTATGGGTGGCCAGTATCTAAAAAATAAGAATCACAGTTATACTCAGAACTTGCACCTGAATCAATGCAAAAAATGGAAGGAATAATAAAGTTCATATGAGAAACCCTTATAACTGCAAGGTGGAGTCCATCCATACCATCTATTCTATTTTTCTTTCTGTCTCAAAGTTAGGTGTTTATTGTTACTTGTCAGCCAGAATCCTTCTCTGGTCAAGAGAGATGAATAGGCACCTACAGAGGGTGAGTCACCCAATCTATCTTAAGAAAGGATGAATCACCCACTAGAAGTGCATTCTTTTCTCCATCTTCAGTTTCAGATCTGAAGTGTGAGAACTGAATGATGTGTTTAGTTTTTTCCAACTGTGTAAAATGACATAATAAAATTATTACCCCTCCCTACAAACTCTGTCTTGCTTATGTCTCCAAACGAGCATGATGACAGTGATAATGTTCTGCTCTGGAGGGAGAATTCAGTTTAGCTTAGAGACTTATTGTCCTCATTGATGAAGTTAAGTGGCATGAATCCTATGCAAACTGTTCACAAAATTTTGTCTAAAAGTTACACATACTTTTTCAAAGGCTATAAATATTGCTTGGAACACTTTTAAGTGTTTTTCTGATCCAGAAAGCATTTATCTGATTAGCTCTCTTTCTGGGAAAGTTGTCTAGGCTACATTAACATTTCTTATCAAGCTTTGCATATGATTGCCATGAGATTCAATCTGATTAAAAATAAAATGTTTTGAAAGGCCTTTGCTTTGTTGTTTTTTTCACCCTTCCCCCACAGAATGGAAATTGTTTTCTGTCCAGTTTTGAGTAAACAGCATAAGAAAATTGGGGGGAAAAAAACTGTCAAAGAACATGTCCTTTAATTCATTAGCAATTCAAACAAACTCAGAAGCTGGGATTACAGTTTCTAATATGAAAGTAATCCTCAAAATGTTTAGCATACGTGGTCTAACTGCATCCAGTATTCTTCAAGATCATTCAGTTCCACCCCCTGGCATGGGCAGGGACAACTTCCATTAGACCAGACTGCTCAGAGTTCCATCCAACCTGGCCTTGAGCATTTCCCTGGGTGGAGCCACCACAGCTTCTCTGCAGAGCCTGTTCCATGGCCTCACCACCCTCTGAGTAAACAATTTCATCCCAATATCTAATCTACACCTACTCTCTTTCAATTTGGAGCCATTCCCCCTCGTCCTGTCACTACATATGCTTGTAAATAGTCCCTCTCCATCTTTCTTACAGGCCCTCTTCACGTCCTGGAAGGCCACAATCAGGTCAGCCCAAAACCTTCTCTTCTCCAGGCTGAACAATCCCAAATCTCCCCGCCTTTCCTCACAGCAGAGCTGCTCCATGCCTCTGATCATCTTGGTGGCCTCCTCTGGGCTCATTCCAACATCTCCACATCCTTCCTGTGCTGGGACCCCAGAGATGGAGGCAGCTCTGCAGGTGGAGCCCAAGAGATCTAAGCTTCAGATCTGTTAAGCACAAGAAGAGGAACTGCACAAGTGCAAAGCAATTCACTGTAAAGTTATGAACATACTTCTTTAGTTGATTTTTTTTCCCTATCGTTAGGCAAAAAATGAAGACTGAACTGGAAGTACAGCTGAGTTCTTTGAGACTTGTTAATGAAAAGGACGACAAGGTTCAGCTGGTGAAAAGTGACATATTTCAACTGGCTCCGTGGGTGTCACGTCAACATGTACCATCTGAGATCCTGGCACAAAAAAACAGAGATATTAAGATATGGCCTGTTCTTTCATGCCGAAAGCCAGGATGCCAAACCAATGAAAAACCGTGGAAAAGTCATTAAAAAGCATTTTAGCACTTTGGAAACCAAGAGACCACATTAGAAAGTTTAAGTGGACTAATTACTTGAATTACATTTCGTTACAAACCTAAGCTGGGCTTTTACAGCCCTGTATTTCAGTCCTTGCTGTTTCTTGCTAATGAAGTTAGCTATAAAATAAACAGAATGATGCTCTGGTTTTTACTGACCTGCCAAACATAAAGACATTTACGTCTCAGAACAGGGGCAGAATGCAGGGGATGAGGACTGGAGTTAACAAGCTCTGTGAAAACTTGTCTTCTCCAAGCTGTGGGGAGAAGCAATATTTGTGCATACCACAAAAATTTGGCTCAGCTCACAGTCAAACACGTCTGTCCCCCAATCCAGCAAATATGCAAGTCATGCTTTGGCACTTGTCCTGATGCCAGATGGTTACATGTGTGACAACACTAAAAGCAGGATTGATGTGATCTCTTAGCAGTCAGCATAAGGAAGGTTTAGTAGGATGAAGAGCTGGGGCATTTGAGTTCACTGTGTCTGATAGAACAGACCGGGGAAGGGAGCCGTCTTTATCTGCAGCAGCAATCCTGTGATATTGCATTCTCACACAGCACTCTGAAACACTGTGCCTGGTCACAGGGTCGTGTAAATAGAGCCACACTACTAAAATCTGCTCCTCAAAGCATAGCTCTGCTTATGTCCAGTGATGTCCCTCCAAATTCCAGTCAGAAAAATTCTTTTTAATATCATAAAGAGCAAAACGGCTGCAGGGAGTGCAGGGTCCTTTTGCTTGGAGCAAAGGATCTCATTTGACAGGTTTGGAGGATTTTTAAAAACACAGCTGCAGTGATCTTAGCCTTCAGCTATCAGATGCAAGCAGTGTAAAAATTCATTCTGTCCATTAATGGGTTGATCACCACTGATGGGTATTTGCTACCCACAGTGCTGAAATACAGGTTTCAAGAATATCAGGATCTTTTTGCTCCAGTCTTCCAACAGAAAGGGTAAACCTGTTAATTGCTGGGTGGTATTTCTCTTCTACTCTGGACAACAGGGTTCAGTTGCATGATTAGAATGATTAAAAAATAAAAAGCATCACCTGATAGAAGTGGCTACAATCATTACAAGTGCTGGTATGGCACAAAAGAAACCTGTAGAGGAAAACCTGACTGAACTGGCTTTTAGGGAATCTCTAGAAGAAATTCAAAGGTGATCATCTGATTGTGATTCATCTGATTTGATCACAATTACATTTATTTAGCTATTGGTTTTTAAAAAGCTCAGGAAATTGCTGAGCCCATACTCTGTTCACTGTACTTAGAGATTTTCTGTGCATTGGGATGTTTCTTCTTTACAGAGAATTTTGCTTTGTAGAGATTTTTTTCCTGTGTCACTGAAAACAAATTGAAATTAGTTTTCAATGACACAGAGGTAGAACTGAGGTTCAGACCATTTGCTCTTGTTTTCTTTTATTGACCTTAACCCTAAATCCTCCAACTATTTCACAGAGCCAATATGCGATTGATGATTTAGGGCAAACAGAGAGAATGTCACAAGCCACCAAAACAATTTGTTCTGAAGAAAGAAATGAACTTAGAAAGCAGTGATAATTGTTCATCTTCCAGTAAGTTTGGGGAATCAAGACCATGAAATTAAATTTTGAATTTATAGGCAGCCCAGATGAAAGTTCTAAATTGTTTATTAAAAATAAATAAAGAGAAATTTTATTTCACAACCTCTCTGGATAGATTACTTCAGTTTAGGAAGCTATCCAAGACTTAATGCATCTTGCATTCTCTGTGAAAGGAAATTTGCTCAGGACAGGCTGCTTGTAGAAAGAGAAGGAAAGCAAGAAAATGGCCCTTGTAAAATATTACAAGAATGTTGTGCAGAAATTATCAGAGAGATTAATACGTGGATGGCTGTAAAAATGCATTCAAATGATAATTTTCTTCCTCAGACTGCAATGCATAGCATACACCAAACCAGCTGTATTCTGGTGTTCATTATCAGCAGACAATTAATTTAGTTCAAATGCAGGCAGGAAAAGTAACTCCAAAACTCTTCAGGCACACAAAAAAAGAAATAAAGAAGTGTTGTATATGGCATATTCACCAGAAGTAGGTACCACCTGGAGCACTGTGACTAAAAGCCTCTTTGCCTCATGATCATGTTGGGGTTGCATTAAAAGGAGGTGTCTTCGGAAAGATTTGCCAGTTACAGAGATGGAATTTGCCTCAAGGCATCTGCTTGATGATATTGATCACTGTAAATGTCCTAACAGGGAAAAACAAGACAGTAAAATGTCTTGGGTTAAATGCCACTGTACATCCTGCAGTGAATTCCCTCTCCACCAGTGCTCAGCTGGAAGGGAGGGCACTGTTTTGAATCCCTGCAAGTACAAAGTGAAAGTTGGGTGAAAGTTTTGGCTTCAGGGCTGAATGAACCTTTCCAGACTCACCAAAGCTGTGTCTTGCCCTTGCTTTCAGCTGAGAGAAATTGATGCTCTTGTCTCAAATTCAGGATTTCTGAGTCCTCAAGAGCAATGACCCCCAAGAACATCTTTCTACCATAAAATTACCAGAAGGGATGGTCCTTGGGATGCCATTCCTGAAAGTACCATTTTAATGAAGAGGTGATTTGAGGACTGGCAAGATACAGTCTGTTTGAAAAGAGAGTTGATCTAGACACTGAGAAGTTCAGAGGTTTAAGTTCAATTTCTAATTTTTGCAATCTTTTTATTCCAGGAAAGCAGCTGCCATTTAGATAAGCAGCCCAACAACCTGATGATGTGTCTGAACAGACACTTCAGAGGAATGTGAAAAAGAAATAAACACCTCAAAGTGAAAACATTTTCCCTGCAGGTAAAAAAATAAGAGTTGGATGGAACATAAGCTTTAAAGTGCTAGAGCTGATTAGTTTTTTCTCAATACTTTTCATTTAAGCACTAATTATTCTTTCCAACCCTTTCAATGTTAATCCATTATTAAACGGGTTAAAGAGGCACCGAAAAATTCATGTCAGACTCTATAACTGCCAAAATAAGACTCTCAGAAAGAGGTTTTAGGAGCAAGAAATCTAATTA
Organism: Poecile atricapillus; assembly: GCF_030490865.1. Classification (NCBI taxonomy): domain Eukaryota; kingdom Metazoa; phylum Chordata; class Aves; order Passeriformes; family Paridae; genus Poecile; species Poecile atricapillus. The sequence goes on along the minus strand of NC_081250.1, from coordinate 150,629,681 downwards.
GTTCATTGGTTAATGAAGTAAATCAAAGGAGATTGGCTACGGAACCAATCTCATTCACTGTTTTCACTAACTCCTAAACCAGGGTGGGATGTTTCTCTTCATGGCCTGGTTATAGGCCCTGTGCAAAGCAAGAGGAAAAATGTAATTAGTGTCTGGGCTAATTGGTGGCACGTTTTGTGACAGGCTGCCCTGACAAACAGATTGTGATGTAGCATAGTGCTGGATTACCACAACCATAGTATGACACAGCCCTTTATGTTACAAGGGGAAAAGGAAGAAATGCTCCAGTTCCCATTGTATTCAGGTTACAAAAGGTTTCTGGAAGCACTGTCCTCTGATCATGTTTGGAACTGTCTCCCTGTGCTAAATTGATTTCTTTGTTTGGATACTGCATGTTTGCTGCCATTCTACGTTTCTGATAATTAAGAGTTTGAACCAATTTGCCAATTTACCAGGGGTAAATAATTTTCTCATCTGGGCAAGCTTACAGGTGCAATAATGTAACTGAGTCCAAATGGGGATGGGGTTCAACTTCATCTGCTTAAACAGTCCTTGTTCAACCAGCGATCTCTCATCCCAGGAACTGGAACAGCCACCCACCTCCCCAGCACCACTGACAGAGAATTGGGGAACAAATGGGTAGTGACAGGACAAGAGGGAATGTCTTTAAACTGAAAGAGGCCAAGTTTAGATTAGATGTTATGAGTAAATTCTTCCCTGTGAAGGTGGTGAGGCCCTGGCACAGATTCCCAGAGGAGCTGTGGCTGCACCATCCCTGGAACTGCTCAAGTCCAAGGCTGGACAGGGCTTGGAGCAACCTGGGATAGTGGAAGGTGTCCCTGCCCATGGCAGGGCTTGGAACAAGATAAATATTTAAGATCCTTTCTAAGCCAAACAATTCAATGATTCTCTGGTGATTCTGTGGTGATTCTATGGTTATGAATCTCTTGTATTTTTCTAGTGGAAAAGCTGCCTGAGCTGGAATCACTGATTTTATCTTTCAGCAGAACTGGGCTGTGGAAAAGGAAGTTGGGTCTTAGACAGAACCAGCTGCTGCCTGGCACTGCATATATTCCAGTGGATGGAAGAGGAAGCCCAAGATGATGGCTATGGCAACCACATCACTGCCTGTAGAATAAAACAAGCAGCTGTGGCATAGAGTGGTATAAACGCAACACTTATAATCGACCTTTGATTCCTTTTTAGAAAGAGATGCTTCCCAATCCCTTGGAACAAAATCCTATCAAGCCTGAACTAAATTTTGCTACCTGGGAGCAAACCTTTATATCACGAGGTTGGAGTTTGGGTCTGAATAGAGCCATGGGTAGGATATTAGTGGGTAATTTCTATACCGAAATGACAAGCACACTGGAAATTTTGCAGCTTGGCCTCCAGAGAATTCATCAGATTTAAGTATTACTGCAGCATTACATTTGAGTGAAAGGGCAAAGAGAGGGAGCATTTATCTTATCAGAATATTGACTTACTTGCAATATTGTTGTTCTGCTTTCTGGGGATATAATAACACCAATTCGTGTTTGCGTAGCAACAAGGTAAAGGTTTCTTTTTTAAATGTGTTGTTCCGCTCTGAAAAAGAAAACCTAACACCATGGCAACACACAGTGATTCCTCCATCAAATACACTCTCAAAAAGTGCTTTGCTAGATTTAGGAATTATTACTAAAAAGAAGAGAGATATTAACAAGCTTGCTTCCCAGTTTTGCAGCGGTATATATATATATTTATATGTATATATACTCACAGGCATTATTATCTCCACCTTATTTATTAGCTAATTATTTATATCTGCATAGACTCCCACAATATTCTTCCTGCTAACCCTCCTGCTCTTTCACCATCTGTCCTTCACTTCCAAGAGTAAAACTGAATTAATTTTATTTTTTTTTAAGCCTGCTAAAATACTGTTAAAAGCAGACAAGTTCCACCCATGTGAGCTTTTAGTTAAACAGCGTGTGCGAGTCTTTATGAACAGACCCAGGAATAAAGTAGGCAGTATGTGCACATCTGCACCAGGAACAGCAGTTTCTCCACTGGATCAGTACGTGCTTCTCCTTCCCTTGCAATCTGTGACTCAGCCTGTGCCTTGTCGTGCCGGTGTCTGCACAATTCTGGGACCGGATCAGCCGGGGATTGTGGCAAGAGAAATAAAAGGGTTCCACGAGGGTTACCCGGAAAATAAAGATTTTAATAAAGGAGCAAAAATAACAAAGGGGGTAAAAGCTGTACACGGTATGGGGTGATCCACAAAGACCCTGAAATGGAGGAAATGTAACAATATATAACCTTTGTAAGAGAACCATGAACCAATGAACAACTGCATTACCATATATGTAAAACATTGCCAACCATTGCCAGTTCATTAGCAAGAACTCAAAAAACATTACCTCATATGGATCAATGACATTAACATAACCATTCCCATAATCCCATCCTAGTCTTCACAACCTGACCTGGTGTTTCTTTTCCTAGCAGCCCATCTCCCATGGCCTTGGATTGGTGCCCATTTCGTTGTCGACCAGAGCCCGCTCCCAGGCTCCAGTCACACAACTCCCACAGTGCCTCACTTTGGGAACTGGAGATGAGAACTACTGAGGAAAACCAGACCTTTCAAAAGCCTGGATCTCCCTCCCAGTGACTGACTTCAGAAGGCAGCAAGACCAGTGGTTTTGAGACACTTCAGATAAAAAAATATTCCCGAGAATCTCCAAATGAACAAAAAAAATAAAAACCCAAAAGAAAAAATAAAACCCCAAGCACCCCCATATTAAAAAGAAAAAAAGCAGATCTTTATAGCTTTTTCTTCTTTTAGTAAATTCAAAGAAAAATTCTTAAAAACACCTTATTTAGTTAAACTTTAATAGCAAACTACTATCATATTCAATTAAAGAGATGTTTCTCTTATTTAGCATGCATTTCTCCCCTCTATTTGCATGTGTGGGGAGGTGATTGAACCTCTTTATTTAAAGAGGTTCTGTTATTTAAAGGGCTTCTATTTCTAATTTTCTAATTGAAAACACCTCAGGAACCCTGAGCAACCTGAGATAGTGGAAGGTGTCCCTTCCCATGGCAGTGGGGTTGGAATGAGACGATCTCTAAGGTCCTTTCCAACCCATTCTATAATTCTGTGATTTATAGCCTGGCTGATTTTGGCTGCTGTGATCTCCCTTTGAATGTCACTGGCTGGATGTCACTAATTTTACATTTTGATCAGCTCTGATGGGGAGTCAGACAGACAAGTTCAAAGCAGGACAAATGAAGAAGGGTTTCAGCAGTGACCTCTCTGACTAATTACTCAAAAATGTGATCTCCCTCCAAATGTTTGCCACAGTCTGGTCAGAGCCTCCCTGATGGTGACAGGTCAGCCCCCAGCCAGGTTTTCATGATGATTTTGCAATCAGTTCCAGCTTCACAGCTGATGCTGCAATCAGATCCATCATGCCTGCTGAATATTGATCATTGTTACTGACAAGCAACAGAGGGGAGCAAAATCCAACGACAGCAAATAAGAAAAATGGCCCTGCCTAGAGCAGAATTTCCAGGCCTTTCAAAAGAGAACCATGGTACTGGGCTTTCCTTTGCATCCTTCTCCCTCCTGTGTCAGTCTTAGCTTTGAATTACTGACAAGGGAAAGAAGGGGAAACAGAGAAAAGAAAAAGAAAATAAGGCAAGAAAATTGAATTTTCCTGAAGCTAAGCAAGTCATGCAGGAAACATGTCATAAGAAGTGATCATAAATAACTCTTCTTTTTAATGTAATCCATTTAGAAAGATCTTTTATGGACCATTCATGTTGTTGCTCGAGGCAGTTGTTCTTCTGGTAGGTATAACTATAAAATGCATATGTGGTGGAAGCAAAAGGACTTCTTTAATTATCTCTAATAATGAACAGATTAATTGGCAGTTTCAGCCCCCATATATATGTATGATCAATACTTCCAGCCAAGACTGAGCTGACATCATCTCCAATCAAATATCATTAGACAAGGCCAACCAGTTTCAGGTTTTGTACTCAGCTATTGTCAGGAATTCTGAAAAAGTCGGAAGAAACCTCCTCTCCATGTAAACTTGTCAAGCAGGAGGCAATTCCACAGTTTTATCCAAAGCTGTATTAGCATTTGAATTCACTTTTTGCAACTGTATAATCCCCCAGAATTCACAGATTCCATTAAAACTAAAGATTTGCCACATTTCCAGAGGGAATATTTCCATAGGGATCAGATAAAAACACTGTTTAATATAACACCTGGCCTTTTACTGCAAAGATGTTTGCATCAAAGTGCTGCATATTCAGTACATTTGTAATTTTTAATCATTGAGTTTTTCCTGTACTGAAAGTTTTATTCATCTAAAAGAAAAAACGAGCGTGGGAGTTATAAGGAGGATTTAGCCTGTCTTCTGAGTCTCAGTTGGAAAATATAATTCGGGATTTTTAGGAGAAACTGCTCTTCCAGAAAGATTTAATTCTGTGATGTATTGCTTCATTTCCCTCCCTCTATCTTTAGGTACGAGCCATCTTCCTCTCCTCCACTTAAAACAAACAGGTTTGCTTTTATATATGTATAAATATATGAATATATACAGATATTTACACTCAACGTAGTCATCCCTGATTCCTTTTAATAAAGCAACAGAGAGAAATCTGCCCTTTCAGGGTGAAAATCAGCTGAACTCTTTTGCACAATGACTTTAAACCAAGATGCCTTGCAAATCATTGCACCTCTCTGACAAAAAGTGTTCCAAAAACATGTGGAGGTAACACCTGAGGATGTGGTTCAGTGGTGAATGTGACTGACAATTGGATATGATGATCCTAATGGTCTTTTCCAACCTGAATTATTCTATGGTTCCATGAAAAAGGGAACCAGATTCCAGATCACTTATTGAATTCTACATTTAGTAGGATGAATGTGACTGGGCAGAGTAAAGGACAGATGGACAGAAAGTTATTTACAGTGGTCTTGGGAGGAATTTTGGCTCGCCTTAGTCTTCTCCATAAAGGGCTCCTGTTGCTGTATGGTAAATAAAATGTGAAATTTAAAAAAGGAGGAGAAAGAGTAGAATCATGTGAGTTGCTTTGTCTCATTGCTTTACCCTGTGCCACTTCAGTCAAATTAATCTCCTGTAGGGCTTGGTGGATTTTAGGCAAGGTTTAAGCCAGTTTTGGGGTTAGGGTTAAGATTAGGGTCCTGGGACAGGGATGGGCCAGGAAGGTCTGAGCAGTACCCCTGAAAAGTAGTGCTGGCCTACACCAATCCCTGTGTCCTACCCAAAGGGAAATTGCACAAGGTGAGAGAAGGGTTAACCAATACAGACCTGAATTTCTTTTCTTTCTACCTCAAACTAACACCTGGTCCACCCTAGGATATGTATTTCCTTTCAGGAGACACTGTGGATTCTTTTCTGTAAATCAATGCAACTTCTTATTTCTTTCCCACAAAATAATTTCTTATTTCAAGGTATTTTATGGGTGCTCTTAACTATCCTGGTTTTCAATGACAGGTTACCTCCTTAAATCTTCTTTCATCAGCTGCCCATTCTCAAGACAGTGTTGTGACTTTTTGGGTGCCACCGTTTCAAGGAGCTGTGTGCATTTCTCTCCTGAGAGGGGAAGTGTGGCAGCTGCTTTAGCTGTTGCTATCTAGATGCAGAATGTGTATTTATACATCTATAAATACACCAGTGGGTGCTAATAAAGCCCAGCAGGAACCCAGCTTCACAAGTTCTTTGGAAAAACAGGAAAACAAAACAAAACAAAATCAACTCGTTCTTTCAGAGCACACAAAAATATAAGATTTCTGCATTTGGGAGAAGCCAGTTTCAAACACTGCTCCCATCCAAAATTGGTTCCTAAGTGTGGTGTAATCTGCCTGACACCCTGTAAATACGCAGAGCACCTCTTTTCTGTCTCTTTGTGCTACCAGGTTGTGCAGTTCAGCTCTGCCATGACCTGCCTTTTAATTTCTGAACAAACAAGGTCAACAAAGCTGGCAGCAGGTAGTTAAGTCAGTATAATAGGATTTTGATTGCTTTCCTACACCAGGGGAATATACAGGGAGACATGTACATTATACTTCTGAGTGAAAGCACAAGACCTATTTCAAGGTTTTCATTAATTGCATTTATCTTTAAAGGTAGGAATACCAAGTGATGCTAAGGTAAATAATGAGACCTTAACTTCACACACTGAGCTGCAATAAAGAAGCAGCCAGTACTAAACCCTGCTAAGAAGAGATAATTTTTTTTTATTTTAATGGGGAGGATGACTTGTGTATTTCGTCTGGACCCAAATATTGCAGAATAATGCCTTGCTTTGGCACTGCAATTAAAAGTAAAGGTACCTTATTCTGCAGGAAGGACGGGGAGGCTCCCTCCCTGCCTACATCTGACTCCACGCTTGGCATTGGCTAAAATCTTATTTTAAACATGACTAGGAACACCCAGAGATCTACAGAAGAATTGCATCCACAGTGACATGAGGTGGCTTTATTTGCATTTATTCCACTTCATTCAGAGCAAAACATCTGCTATGATGGCTGTCCCACCCCTGGAAGTGTTCCAGGCCAGGCTGGACAGAGCTTGGAGCAACCTGGGATAGTGGAAGATGACCCTGCCCATGGCACGTGGCTGGAACTGGATGGTCTTTAAGGTTCATCCAGCCCATTCTGTGATTCTCAAATAAATACAATATAAATGAAATAAATAACAGTGATGGAGGATCTTCCTGTGAGTGTTCAAAAAAACCCAAACAAACCAAAAAAGCCAAGCAGACACTTTGCAATGTGGTTGCAATATGGTTTAGTGGACGTGTGGTATTTGATCAAGGGTTGAGCTTGATGATCTGGGAAGTCTTTCCCAACCTCAAATGATTCTATTATCTCTTAAGTTATTTCATTTCAAAAATTACTTTTTCCTCATCTTAAGCTTGACTTAGGCTTTATTTCTGTATTTTTCAAGACTATGAGAACTATTCAAAAATCTTACTGAGCTGGTGTCTGTTGGTCTGAAGTTACAATTCCCTTGGCAGTTGCAAGATCACAAAGAAATATTTAGGATCAGGCTTTGTTTTAATTTACACCATTAACATTCCAAACTCCCCACTATTTATCTTGCATCTGGATTCCTGTCTGAAAGAGAATGGGGGAGAAATTAGAGGGCTGGAAAAGGCAGATGAAACAATTTCTGCTTTAGCTGTTGCTCCTTCCTTGCTCCATAACCTCAAGCAAAAGGATTCAGCTCCCTGTGACTCAATTTCTGCTCGTTGTAGCACAAGTTCTGCAAGGTATGAACTATTTTCTGCAATTCTACAGCAGGCAGAGCAGTAATATCCCATTCCCACATCAAGCCTCCAGATATGACACCGTGGTGAATAATAGTGTGAGAGAAATCAGCTCAAAACCACTTTTTTGGGTTTTTTTTTTTTTTTTTGTTTTAAAAAGAAAAAAGTTCCAATACCTCCTTGGCATTTGTTTCTGCAGTTTAGGAAACATACGTTCCACAGTGCACCGAGCTGTTTCTAATATGCCCAGCTGTGCAGGTTGATAGGCAAGAGATAAAACCATGCTGCTAATGAAAAACAGCTGCTCATTAGTCAGGAGAAAACTGGTTAGGGTGTTTAGAGATACAATTATTTTTACTGTTCTTGTCCCTTTTACGCTTATACAGAAATTATATTATTATCAAATCATGCTAGACGGCGTCTCAGGTTGAACATTTTAAAAATGAATGTGGTTCATTAACAACATGATGAATATTTAAGCAGGATTACAGAGCATAATGAACTTCCTTTAAATTTTTTTTTTCTCAAGTAGAAAAAGCCCAATAAATTTGCTAATATTTCACTGGTTTATGTTGTAATTAGGTGTGCGGCATCTTCTCCCAGATTCCCGAACATCTTCTTTTAATGCTGACTCTGAATTGCAGTCTGAGGCACAGAACTGAAAAGCTGCAATTTTTTAATTTTGAACATTAATCAGGTTGATACCTGAAGTCACTCACATAAGCAGTCACCTCATCAGCAAGAAACCCCTGACAAAGGAAGGGAAATCAAGCCAAATGCTCAGTACCTCAAAAGTAAAACAAAACTGAAACCTCATTCTCTGAATTATCATTTTTGTGACCTTATCCTCACAAAATTAATAATTTCTCAGCTGCAAAACATTTTAATCTTTAAGATTCTTCTAATTTGTTACAGAAAAAAATGCTGAGAAAATCACGTAGAAAGAAACAATTGAATATTGTTATTTCTAAATATTCCTTTAAAAATTCCTTTATAAATCTAATTATTTCATTGCCAGAGACACATTTACTTAAGGTCTGGACCTTTATCCCAAGAGATTTATTGTGGAATTTGGAGTCTTTTTGCCATGAGCAGAGTGGGCTTAGCACTTCTGAGCCTGCTCTGATCAGACAATCTTCAGCTCAATTTACTCAGCGAGGAAAAACAGCAAAATGAAGGAGAAAAATAAAGGAGATTGATTGAAGATCTGCCTGAGAACAGTGGTGGAGTCACAGTCCCTGGAGGGTTTTAAAAGATGTGTTTAGGTTGCACTGAGGGACTTGGTTTAGTGGTAGCTTGGCAGTGCTTGATGGTTAAGCAGACTTGATTTTAGAGGGATTTTCCAACCTCAATGGTTCTATTTCTCTAAAAGTCTCTGTGGCCAAATATTTCTCTCCCGCTCTCTCCCTCTCCAGACTTACAGGTGGAAGGCAGGGATATCCCAAGACAGAATTTTACAGGCTCAGGTATCCACATTGGATGGCTCGGCAGAAATCTCCTAAATGAGATAAACCCGACAGAAATCATCCATATAAAAACACCTTACATCAACCTTTATTATTTGATGCCAAAAAAGCCACCTTTTTTCCCCCTCATAAAAAGATTGATTCAGGGAATTATTTCACTGACACATCTTGAAGAGGAAAAAAATGTTATTTCCAAGTTGTCTCCAATAACAAATCAACATATCAGCAAATATGCAGAGCTTCCCTCTTTGCTGGAAAGATCAGAACTGAAAACAGTTCCACCGTAATGTTAATTCATTTGGAACATTTGGAATTTACCAATAAGTGTCTGCAGCGGAGAAGGAGTGAGGAACTGTATCATGAGCAAAGTTCACCGCTAATAAATGTCTTGAGGCAAATCCTTTTTTATCCCTTATGTTGTAGAACAAAATAAACAAGAGAATTATCAGAATTCCAAGCCAGGGACAAAGTCTTTGTGCAAGATGCTCTACAATCATCAGTTCAAAAGAAGGTTACAGTCCTGGGAATTTAATAGACTAAGTAGTTAATAAAAGACAAATGAGTAGAGATGGAGACTGGGGAAGGATGAGAAGTTAATGTTTATCTCGAGACAAAAGATTATAATTACAATGTGCTGACAAGCTCTTCAAGTCAATTTTTTCAGTTTCATAAGAGTGAAGAATTTTGAAGCCTAAAGAAACTGCTTTTCAGATGTGGAGGGAGAGTTACTGCCCCCAAATAAAAGCCTAAACAGTAGAAGGCACAAATCTGGGATGGCAAGTGACATCTGCATGGCATTATTGGGTTTTACCTTGGCTGTGACTCACATGAGCTCTGTGTCCCCAGGTGTTTGATGCATCACTGGCATCTCATGTGACTGAACTTCTGGTCTTTGGGACCACCTCAGCAAAGTCCTGGGGCTCCTTCACAAATGTCACCAGTTTGCTGTTGCAGGGTGGCCCATGGGACAATCCAGCTGCCCTGGGAGAGAAAATGCACTTTGAGAGTCCATCCTCTCCATTATTACACAGTCCTGCTTAGGTAGAAACACAGGTAATAATTGTTTGTGTGTACATGTGCAGCACACACATCATCCACATCTATATCTGCTTATGGTAAACATTTCCACCAATTGCCAAAAAAACCCTCACTAGACTCATTCAACATTGCAAACCTCACCTGCACTTGAGAACCTGGGACATTGGCCAGAGGAAACCACGCTGTGGTTGCTGTCAGTTTTCCCTCTGAGTGTTGCCTCTGTTCTCTGCTCCCAGATCAGGTCTCAGGTGAGTTGTTCAGTCTTTCACAGCAGGTCCCCAGGGCTGGCACCCCCCTCATGCACCCTGAAAAAGAAATCCCCCAGGCCAACAGCACATGGTGAGTCAGACACCAGAGGATGCTTTGGATTGGGGTCACACATTAATCAGAACAACAAAAAATAAATAGATGAGCATAATTTTGAATTATATCAACACGAGCTACAATAGCTCAGAGTGGGGAGCTGATTATTGCTCTGCTACTTATTGAAAAATGTCATGCTATTTATAGTGCTGAGTAAATAGCAAATTACAATCATCTTCTTCAGATCCATGCAGTGTGTTGCTCTCCAGGTGGTCTCCTCCTGTGTCCCTGTGCTGTAGGGAAGTGGTCAGAGACCATGCTAAAATCTTGGCACAGCCATGGCCAATTGCAAAAACAAAACAATTAATTTTGCTAAGTCCTGGTCTCCAGGGAGAAAGAGGCTCAAGCCTGGCTTTGCAGAATTATTCTGCCGAGCTGGGACAGGTTATTTGCCCCTTTCAAATGAGAGAGATAAACTTTATAGCATTCAAAATAATTAATAGTGTCATACTCTGATTCAACACCTCCAACAACTTAAATCACCTGATTAAAAACCAGAAGAGGGCTACAAGAATTCTGCAGAGGGACTTTTTACAAAGCCATGTAGTAATGGGAAAAGGGGAATAGATTTAAGGTGAAGAGAGCAGGTTTAGATTGGATATTAAAGAGAAATTAGTCTCTGTGAGGGTGGTGAGGCCTGGCAGAAGTTGTGCAGGGATTCTGTGGCTGCCCCATCCCTGGAAGTGTTCAAGGCCAGGTTGGATGGGGCTTGGAGCAACCTGGGATAGTGGAAGGTGTCCCTGCCCATGGCAGGGATGTGGAACTGGATTTTTCTTAGGTCCCTTGCAACCCAAACCAATCTGCGAATTCTGAGCACAAACATATTGTGGGTATATTTCAATATTTGTTTTTGCAAATTTGTAACTTGATAAAGTAGGGGGCTGCAATTCTCTGTACAGTTTCACTGCTGCTTTAGTTCTGGAACCACCAGGAGTTTTGCAACTCAGTTTTCCTCATTATCTGTTCTGCTGTTCCTCTGTCCCAGGTTTTACATCAGGGCTCTGTATCGGTAAATTGAGTCTATCTTGGAATAATATATTGACTCATCTAGATGTTAGCCAACTTTCAAATTACTCAAGTTGTGTTTTGTCAGTGCTCTGAGGGTTGTAGTCAGTCCATCTCAAGCTGTAGCAAGCCCTTGGGGATGCAAGGGATGCAGACTGAGAATGAAAGAGAAGTTACCAGGCTCTAATATTTCAGAAAAATAGGCAGTGAAAGATGGGACAAAAGTCCTGGAGAGGAAATAAATGTACCAGAAGTAGAAGGTGATAGTAGGAAAAATGATTGGACCCTGGAGAAAAGCTGGCAAAGCTCTGTTATTTGCTCTCTTCTGTTTTGCCATGCCAGAGATGAATTTTCATAGGTCATGAACACTAACAGGAAGGGGAAAAAATTTAACTTAGGCTGAAATAACCTTAGAGAGCAGGTAATCTGGGTTTTCACTCCATCAAGCAGCTAAAATTCAACCTGATGTTTCCCACAGGCAATATCTGGAACTGCTAAATTGAATTCAGATTTACTAGATTGGTACCAGGATTACAGCTCTGGTTTTTTTCTTTCCAGAAAGACTTATGTCATATTACTTTTCCCTATTCATCTCTCTTCACAAATCACTGTCCAAAGGGGGAGGAAGTACATTAACTTCTGTGCTCTGAACATGACATTATGTGGAAATTTCCTCTTTAAAAAGTACCTTGCTATTACAAGCAAATAGTGTACTTAAATAAGGCTTTTCCAATAATCACATTTGTAGGCAAGAAAAGGTCAGAGATGGAAAGGGAAAGTATGAAGAGCACGAGGAAGTAAAAATCCCTGGTTTGTTTGTTTGTTTACACATGTAGAATTTTGAACATATCAGCTGGAGACTTCATGAAAGAACATAACCTGATTTGTAAAAGAAGTAGCTTTTTGCAAAAAGGACTGCTAAATGAAGCTATCAATAGAAATCTTCTTTTCCCAGGTGGATTATATTCTATATTTGTGCTCCCAGAAATGGAACAGAGTAAACCAATCTCCACAAGCACACTTCAGACAAATGGTTTTCAATCTGGTTTTAAATACTTGCTCCTGGGGTAAAGTAAAACTGTCTTGAATTGCAAAATAAGGGCATTGAAACAGAAATATAGGTTTTTACTCCTTTCTGCAGTAGTGGCTTTGATATAGGAATGTAAATGAAAGGCCAAGAAAGAGGAGTTTGTATTCAGATCCCTGGTTTGTGTTTATTGTGAGGGAATGGAGTGCCCACAGTGTGAACAGTTCCTCGTGGCAATGCAAGGTCTCATGGCTGCAGTGGCTGAATTTTACTTCTGAAAGCAACTGAGGACTGAACCCCCAAGGGGAAAAAATAGGTAGGAGCACAAAATTAGGCAGTTTTGAAGAAAATATTATTTATTTAGGCAGTGAGTCATGGAATTCTCATTGGAATATCTTTGACTATTGATGTGCACTTAATAAGGATTCAGTGACAAGATCCACAGGACCAGAGGAAACGGCTGCTGATCTGAATTAATGTTTTTATTTTATTGTTTTCCCCAGGGAAGCCCAGGTTGCCTCTCTGGTACTCAGAGGAAAAATGTTACTTCTGCCAAGTTCTTTAGTAAAGTGGGAACTTTTCACCCTAAAGCTCTCCCTGGGGTAAATCTTTATGGGGCAGCTGCTTTCATCTTTCTCTCCTGTTTTCCACAACTTTTTCCTTTGCAATTAGTCCACAGTAGTCTCCAAAATAAATGAATTTGGGTTATGATCTCTGTCCCACCCAAGCTTCAAGCTGGAAAGAGGAGCTTGATACATCTTATATTTGTTTCCAAATCTCCCAAGTGCTACAGAAAGGAGATGTCTCACACCACTTCCTCCCTCCCTCCAGAAAGGAAAAGGAAAAGGAAAAGGAAAAGGAAAAGGAAAAGGAAAAGGAAAAGGAAAAGGAAAAGGAAAAGGAAAAGGAAAAGGAAAAGGAAAAGGAAAAGGAAAAGGAAAAGGAAAAGGAAAAGGAAAAGGAAAAGGAAAAGGAAAAGGAAAAGGGAAGGGAAGGGAAGGGAAGGGAAGGGAAGGGAAGGGAGGGAAGGGAAGGGAAGGGAAGGGAAGGGAAGGGAAGGGAAGGAAGGGAAGGAAGGGAAGGGAAGGGAAGGAAGGGAAGGGAAGGGAAGGGAAGGAAGAAGGAAGGAAAGGAAAGGAAAGGAAAGGAAAGGAAAGGAAAAGGAAAGGAAAGGAAAGGAAAGGAAAGAAAGGAAAGGAAAGGAAAGGAAAGGAAAGGAAAGGAAAGGAAAGGAAAGGAAAGGAAAGGAAAGGAAAGGAAAGGAAAGGAAAGGAAAGGAAAGGAAAGGAAAGGAAAGGAAAGGAAAGGAAAGGAAAGGAAAGGAAAGGAAAGGAAAGGAAAGGAAAGGAAAGGAAAGGAAAGGAAAGGAAAGGAAAGGAAAGGAAAGGAAAGGAAAGGAAAGGAAAGGAAAGGAAAGGAAAGGAAAGGAAAGGAAAGGAATTATTGTTAAACCTTTCTGGATTGCACTTTAGTTTTCCTCAAAAACAGGGGAATTTTGGCTGCCTTGAGGCTCATTCAATCAGAGTGAATCAGCTGAAGGTGCTGCTGTGAGGATTTTTGCAACCACTAGACCCTTCCCCATCTACAGAGAAATTGCTCTTCCTCTTCGGGAGGAGAGATTTTCATGGAATCACAGAATGGTTTGGGTTGGAAGGGACCTTAAAAATCATTCAGGTCCAAACTTACTGCCATGGACAGGGACACCTTCCACTATCCCAGGTTGCTCCAAGCCCCATCCAGCCTGGCCTTGGACACTTCCAGGGATGGAGAACCCACAGCTTGTCTGGACAACCTGTGCCAGGGCCTCACCGTTCTCATAATGAGGAATTTCCTCCTAATACCTAACCTGCACATCATTCTACTCATTTTCAACACAAGTATTATGTTTTTCCAAAATTATCTAAATAATAAGGGTATTTAAAAAAACCACTTTGTGTCTGTCCAACATTGTCCATTTCTGGAGAGCAATGCTCCCTACACCAGCACCATCAAAACCTTGACCAAAGGGATAATGCCAGACAACAAAGAGTTAAGAAAGAGGCAAGGACACAGGTAAGTTCCAGTGACATTTCCCTGCTGGATAGTTTAGGGAGGAGCCTTCACTTCACTAAATCTAATCAGAGTTTGTTTCGGATTCAGCTCTCCTACTGACTTAACAAGCTGCAGGAAAGTCTAATAAATATTGACATGATCCTTTTCTCGTTGTCAGGTCCTTCTGAGAACTCCACTTTATAGCTCAACGATGCCTCCCTGTGTTGCCTGTGTCACCATGTAGAGGGAAAAAACCCATGGTCAGCACCCACTTCTACATGGAAATTTAATATTTCTAAATTTCCTCCAGACAGTTTAGCTGAAGGAGTCATGAATTTGATTTCAAGCAGAAAGGACTTTGAACCCCATTTCACAATGGGTATCTGGTACCTGGCTTGAGTTTTACCCTCCCAAAAGGGTAGGACATGGTGTAATTGCAGTTAATAATTGCAATGGTTGCCCTTTTGTTAGTGCCTACTTACTCAATAGTAAGTACTCACTGCCTAAATTCCTCTTCCATCATTCCATTAGAATTAAAAGTTAAATTAACCCTGGTGACAGAATAAGAAAATTCTTGTTGCTTCTGTGTGTGTCTCGAGGACTGGAAAGAGAGTTGACCAACGCAGGGAGAGAGCAGATTTTCTTTTGATCTTGAGTTTTATTTATTGATGCTTTGGAAGGTATAAAATACAGCCACACATCCATCCATAGGTAAGAACAAGTTTAGACTCTCAGCTAAAGACTGTTCAGTGTCAGTTTGAAAGGCTGATAAAAGTTCACAGTATAACAAGAGAGAATAAGTAGACTGAAATTGGAGTGAGGAACAGCTCAGAAGAAAAACACAATCTGTATAATTTTAGGTGAAGATTTAGGGGGAAGAAAAAGAATAATCACTGAACATTTTACAAGACGTTGGTAATTCCCCTCCTCTGGACTCACCTGTGTCCTGAAGCCCACCCTCATGTTTATTTCTTCATTTTGTGCCTGCCAAGACCTCACTCAGCCCCACTACACCAAGTCATGCCACACTGTCTTTGGGGTTGCAGCTCTGGAGCAAGTAAGGGGTTCTTTGGAGACCACTGGAAGGGGATGTGATCTGCATTTGAAAATCACAGATCTGTGACCATTCATTCCCTTCTGGCTGACTGCAAAAAAATGGCTTTTCCAGGTGTTGGTGTCTTTGCAGAAGGAGAAATCAGCATCAGTGGGATGGAGGGAATCTGGACAAGCACATTTGGGTAGAGGGAAGTTTCCCAGAGTGTCTGTGGACTTCTCATCCCTGGAAGGCTTCAAGGCCAGGTTAGATAGGGCTCTGATCATCTTAATCCAGAGAAAGGTGTCCCTGCCCATGGCAGGGGGTTGGAACTAAATCATCTTTGAGGTCTCTTCCAATCCAAACTTTTCAGCCATTCTATGAGAAAAGGAGTTAAACTTCCAGACATTAGGTCTGTACTTGTGATATGATTTCTCTGCTCTTTCATGTGCCAAAGAGCTTTGGAGCACAAAACTAGTGCTGTGTGTCTGTTTCCACCTGCCAGAGCAGGACCAAGAAACACTGAATGAAATGATGCTGCTGAACTTCCACACTTTTTAGGTGACACAATTAAGTGTTGCTTCTTCTCCACGGGATGTGTGAGAATGGACAATCACACAGATGGCCAAATCTCTCAGGTTCTTTTGGGGGTAAAATAAGGAGAAAAATTCAATCCAGAGGTTATTTTATTGCATAACAGTAGAAGTTTGTGTCTTCAGAGAATTCAGAGACTGGAGGAACAAGAAAGGGAAGCAATTTAATACTGAAAAGTGCCTCAAGCAGTACATCTTACAAAGGTGTCTTGTAGTGGCACTGGTCTGCAAATGTTTGGCCATTTTATAACAAACTGCTGAGATTCTGTGCTTTGATCTCACAAGTACTGACCCTTGTTCATGAGTTTCCAGCTGATAAGATGCCTGTGATAATCCAGCCCCTCAGCCTGCCCTACCTGCAGAATAGACTCTCCTACATGTGGAGGGAGTGGGAAACAGTGGAGTTTCCCATCCTCCCTTGAAAGTCTTAGTTTTGATCACCCTTAAGCATTTCCAGAATATGCAGGAGGTGGCCCAGCAAAAGCAGCTCTAAGATCAGCTGACTGCTAATTAGAATTACCTTTGACAAGCTCATCACTTTACCCTCTTGTCCCTACTTAGAGAGGGGACACGTTGGGGTCCCCATTGCTGCCCCTGCTCCCTGCTGATGTCCATCCTACATCTCTCACTAGACACACCCTCTAGGGGTTGTATCCCCTAGGATAAAAAAATCCTAGCCCTAGGATAAAAAATCCTAGCCCTAGGATTCACCCCTCTTCTCCTGACTGTAATTCCCAGCCCAGCAATGCTCTCTGTCTCTGTTCCCTGCTGATGAGTGTTCACAAAATTACAGTGAAAGCTGCAGACAGAGGTCATTTTTTGCTCTGCCTTCTACGCCAGAAAAAGCTGAGATCCCCGTGATGGACTACTTGGTTTAATGTGAGCATGAGGCATTTTGTTTTTCAAGTCCATGAAGTTAAGAGCTATTAAAAGGCAGCTGCTTATTGACAAGCTATCAAATAAATTTGGAACGCATCCTGCTGTGTAGCCATCTGATGAAGCTGAATGGGAAAGCTAATGACCCTCACGCTGTACTTGCCATAAAATACGGCCTTTATTTCAGCACTTGAGGTTTATTCTGTAGTGGGGCAAGGAAGGAAGACAGAATGTATCCCATTTTGCTCCAGCGTGGAATTACACATGCACATTTTGGTTACAAACTGCTCAAAAAACTTGTTCTGTACATCCTGCCGTGTGCTCCTCCTGCAAGCTCGAGAGCAAAACAAGCTGTGGCAGGCAAAGCAGCTCCTGACTTCCATGAATTATTTGGAGTTACTCCTCAAACACGAGCTGGAAGATCAGTTGGGGGATATCAGTTAATTAGCTCTGCCAGTTTTCTCCTGCTGAGAAGCTGACACAGTTGTTATAAATAATTCAGAGCCTTTTCATGCTCCCTGTGCTGCAGTGGTGTAACTATCTGTGGAGTTTTGCTGATAGTGACATCTCAGGCTCATGTGACCGGCTGGGATAGAATCAGATATTTGTTTTTATCAACAGCACTCTTAACATGGCATTACTTCTGTCCTCTGATTGGATGGAAATAACTGAGGATGTGATTTCCAATAGTGAAAACACATTTGGAAATAATCTTCCTGGCACAGGCTACTTTTTTTTCTCCTTCTTCTGTATTGCACCCAACACAACAGCAGCCTGACTATGCCTGTAATGATAGCAAAATTCAGATAATAATGTTGAACTGAAATATTATCCACCCCAAGTGCAGAGGGTAATCCGCTGTTTAAACTCTCAGAGTGAGGGATGGGAGCCGTTTGTTCTTGCAATGGGGCACATTACAGGCACTGCAAACCTTCCCCACTATTTGCTGAGGTATTGACTGTTTTCTTTAAAGCTCCTGCACGAAGCAAGAAGCAAATACAGTGAAGGCATTGGGCACATTTTACCCAGAGACACTGAACTTCAGCTGACAGCAAGAGCAAACACTCAGGTGTAACCCTGCACCTGCCTCCAACCCCATGCACTCAGACAATAATCCTGGAATTTAAGGCCATACATTTCTGATTTCAGAAGTCAGCTCGATGAAAGACCAACAAATCAAACTGTCCATGTCAAATGACTCAACAAACTGGAATATTTTTATATTTTATGAATAACATCTGTTGATGAGGAAGGTCCCTGTGGCACTGGAAGCGATGGCAAACACAGAAGTGAGATTTTGGGGTAAAAACATTTCTAAGAGCAGAAAGAAGGATGGGGAGGGATAAAATCCAAAATATTTCACTGTCTTTGTTAGCCACTGACCCTGATGTTGCCTCAAATCTTCCTCATCTTCCCTCATTCACATGAACTGATTATATATTATTATATATATTTTTCCTAACGATAGAATTATAGAATAGTTTGGGTTTGAAGGGGTTTTTAGTATAATTTTGTTCCAATTCACTGCCATGGGCAGGGACCCCTTCCACTGTCCTGGGTTGTTCCAAACCCCATCCAGCCTGGCCTTGGACACTTCCAGGGATGGGGCAGTCACAGCTTCTCTGGGAAACCTGTGCCAGGGACTGTCCACCCCCACAGGGAAGAGTTTCTTCCAAATCTAAATCTATCCTTCTTCAGCTTAAAGCCATTCTTCCTTGTATTGCCATGTCAAAAGTGCCTCTTCAACGTTTATGTTGTTCTCATTCAGGTCCTGAAAAATCAAAATAACATCACCCCAGAGCCTTCTCCAGGCTGAACAAACATAGTTTTCTCAGCATTAAAACTTTTTTTCCAGCATTCAGTGTTACTACCCCTCTAAACAAAGACACAACATATGTTACTGTGCATCTTTGGGCTGAGAATAATCAGTTTATATCCATGTCTGGATGAAAGAAAAAGGAAATATGGTGAAAGGCAAGTGAATTAGACTCCTTTAAACCCCATGTTCAGAAGAAAATAATAATCTCCACAATTTTCCAAGCCATTTGCAGGCAGCAGCTGGGAGGTTTACATCAGGGAAGGAAAGTTATACTCAAAACATATCTTGCTTTCCACACATTTTTCCCCCAGTATGGATCACCAGCCACAGGCGGGGATATGCTTGTGAGTGCTGCACCAAGGGCCACCCTGATATCTGCTGTTCTCACATGATGCAAAGCCAAGTTGGTGCTGAATTAGTGGTCTTCCAGACTCTATAAAATCCATCTCAGCCAGCTGTGGCCATCTAGGCAGACTTTTAGGACCTTGGCTATTTCTCACATGACTACGTGTGGTGTCTGCAGCAGAATCATCAACATCCACAAACCACCTCAGGATCCTCTGACAGCCAACTAAGTCCACCCCCTTCATCAGCTGAGACTAGGGAGAGATTCCTGATTTCCTTAAGTAGTTCTGCATGTTTTATCAAGACATAAAATCACTCTGTTGGTGATCAAATCTGTCATAAATAAAATGGGAGCTTAGATTTAGACACCTCAAATCAGACAGAGTGTGTTACCCATCACCTTATGTAAGAAACAAGGAAGAATTTGCAGAGAGCAAGATATCCCAGCTTTGAGGCTTTGCAAAGGAGGCATTATCCATGTTATATTTATTTGGTGTTCTACAAATCTAGACTGATTTTAGTGATTAATTATATTATTGTTAATGATTATTTGTACTAAAAGGCTGGAGAGGGACTTTTTTTACAAGAGCATGCAGTGACAGCACAAGGAGGAATGGCTTCATGCCAAAAGAATGTAGATTTAGATTGGATATTAAGAATAAATGTCTTATGATGAGGGTGCTGGGGCCCTGGCACAGGTTGCCCAGAGAAGCTGTGGCTGCCCCATCCCTGGAAGTGTCCAAGGCCAGGTTGGATGGGGTTTGGAGCAGCCTGGAATAGTGGAAGGGGTCCCTACCCATGGCAGGGGCTTGGAACTGAATCATTTTTGAGTTTCTTTCCATCCAAAACTATTCTGTGATTCTCTTTGTAAAAATGAAGAACATTATGAGTCTTCTGACCAGTTATATGACTACAGAAGTGGAAAACAAAGGAGGCTAAGAATAATACCCTTTAAAACCTGGACTTTTGGTTAACAGGATGAACTGCTGAAATCTGTCCCTGCCTACTGAACCTTCTGTGTCACTTCTAAAATGCAATACTTTAACTTTCCTGTAAAAGTCCTGCTTTGGGCTAATTTGAGACTGCAGTTCTTGAGAACTGAATATTTATTTTTACTTCACTGCAGGCTGGTCAAACACAATTCAGCTCTTTTTTTGGGTTCCCCCCACGTCATCGCTCCTCAGGGCTGTCAGGGTGAGCTCCTGCTGGTGACCCTGCACTCAGTCTGATCATCTCAGCCCTGGAGGCAGCTGGAGAAAAGCTCTGTCGCTTCCCCGAGCTCCAGGCTGCTCTGCTCAGTGTCCCAGCAGTAAATCTGTCCCCCCACACTTGGCTGCTCTCTCCCACCAGGCAGAGCAGCTGCCCCTGAAGGAAGAGCACTTCCCAACATCCTTGGTTTTTGCCAGAAAACAGCCACTTTACAACCCCTCCTGGTCACTGGAGGAGTGTTTTGTGCCTCTGCTTGGTGCCAGCTCCAGCTGTAATGGCTTTGCACACCCTGGTGCCAAAGGCTGGAGATAAAACTGTGTCCTGCATGCATCTAAACCAGTAACCACATATATTTTTATGATAAGGCAATGTCTCCACAAATAAATTGAGGAGATCAGAGAGCATTTTCCAGCACCGAGGCCAGAAATGAGCTATGTTTATACAACTAAACCTTTTTATACTGGGATTTGAAGTTGTTGCATCCAGACTGACCACTGGGAAGGGCTTTGGGCCTCTGCCAGCTATCCATCAGCATCCAGGAATTATAAAGACAGTGCCCAGGTGAAAAACCCCATCAGGGATCATTGTAAAAATGTTTATCAGGAATTTCCAGTGCCCAGCACTGTTTCCTAGCGGTTTTATTTCCTAGTGTAGCAGTAGCCCCCTTATGGCCTCACTGTGTGGGGACCTGGGCTCTGGACACCCTGGTAGCAGGTGGCCTCTAACACTCCATGTTTGTTTGAAAATAAATATTTCACAGTGGTTGCAACCACAAGCTGAGTTTTCATGCACCAGGGGTGGAGCTGGCCTGTGATTCCTATAAAACTCTGGGCTCCAGGAGCTCTTGGTGACTGTAAATTCTGCCAGGCAAAAGGAGAATTTCTGAGGAATGAGGGAGATTATTTTCTTTTATAGATGCTTCACACACTGGGTGTTGCCTTCAGAAAACACTGCTTTTTGCATGTAGAACATTAAGTGATCAAAGCATCTCCGAGCAAATGGATTTGCAAGTGCACCCAGTATGTTGCTATGCTATTAACATGCTGAAAGGCCCGTCTGTCATCAGTTTTGTTATAGCTGATTGGAATTAAAGCTCTGCAGAGTCAAACTTTGAAAGAAGGTGGCTGCTTATTTTATTTCTTTTTTTTTTTTTTCCTTCCCCGCAAAATTATGTTCTAGAAACTCTCATGGTGATAATTGTTAAATAACGAAAATATACAATAACAATTCAGCTCTCCCCTGCGTCGTGAGCTTTATATAGCACAATATTATGAATATTCTATGCGATTTTTGTTGTTGTTGTTGTTCTGAATGTGATGGAAGTGTGAGGTTATCTTAACAAAGCACAAAGTGAGCCATGCATCATTATTTTTAACCCCTATGGGGGGATGGAGCAAATAGCCCACCCACCCAGAAGGAAACAGCAATGCTTCATATTAAACCTAATTGTTTCCATGGGATTTTAGGGCTCAGGGCACGGGAACAATGAAGTTCCAAAACGTCACTTCATCTTCCCGCTTTATAATCGCTCATTGTACAGCTGTTCCCCTCACAGTGTGGGTGGCAGATGCCTGTAACAGGGCTTTAGAATCTCTAAACTTGCTAATGAAAAGTGTTTAATCCCTGCTCGCCACGGGCAAATCCTTAATTGGTGAGGCTGCTGGTGCTGCAGGCAGCGTGTCAGGAGCTCTGGATGCACACATTCAGGCACCATGGTTACCAGGAATGCTGGGCATGGGGAGCCCAAATCCCAGGATTTCATCATCACCAGTGCTGGGGGGACAATCAGTGATTCGTACCCTCGCTCCTGGAGTGTGATTCCATCTCCTCAGCGAGGCAGCAGCTGAAATACCAACACAGCCCCTTGGAGCTGATTCACTCCTGGTTTGGGGCATCATCTTTGCACACTCCATCCCCAGACTCCTCTTCTGCTGCCTGAGTCACAGCACTGAAATCGAGCAAGATGCTGAGATCACACAGAAAGCTAAACATCCTGCCGGTGGAATGGCAATTATGATGTGCTGGGTTGGAAGGATCATGAATTTCCAGCAGCAGCAGGATGGATTGGAAGGTGCAGATTTTCCACTGAGCGTTTCAGGGTGGGAAATTGAGGGAATAGAGGCTCTACAGAGTTGAACCTGGGGTGGTTTCATCCTGAGAGGTGCTGTGCATCCCAAACCATCCTCCAGGGGTTGCTTTGCCCATGAGACAACACAATATATCCATGGGAAGGGGAAGAACTCTTTTAACTTGTACCTCAGTGAGTTGTTTCTTTCTAACCACAGACACATCTCCAGCTTTAACTTTTTTTTCAGTTCAGTCACCACATGCAACATATAAATCTATCTTGGCATTGAATTAAAAGCACCAGTGAGGAGAAGCAGTTCCAAAGGTTGGGATTCTTGGAGCTGTCCTGTGCAGAGCCAGGAGCTGGACTCAATGATCCTTGTAGATCCCTTCCAACACAGAATATTCTATAATTCTATGATTCCCACATAATCCAGATGGAGGCATTTACTCCAAAGGCACCTAAAAACGGGATGTGAATCCCACCCTCCCTGTCTTCACTGCCAAAGAATCTTATTCATTCTTTACAAGTGACTCCTTCTCACTCTCTTTTTTTTTTTTAGACTCGTACATATTTAAATATTTTAAGCAATATGAAGCAGCTCTGCCAAGGACCATGAGAGCTGAAGTAGCATGGGCTATTTTACAGCTTTGTGAGAATAAGTCTCTCTTCAGACCTAGATGGGAATTCAAGTCCCCACAGTCAGAAAATAGTTTGAATTCCACGAACACGATCCATGAACATCCAAATTTGTGTATTAATATGCACTGGAATATCCAGATTTCACTGGTATCAAATAAAGCCTGCCACAGCTACAATAGTTCTTAATTTAGCATTCATTTCTTTATTTATTTATTTAGCATGACATTTACAGGTACTTACCCAAATTTAGATGAGCCAGTTAAACCCAGCTTTACATAATCTTAATTAAAAGTGATAAAAATGCTGTGGAATCAGAAAAGTTGTGCTGGATTGCCTAGCCAGGAATAATCATGTGCTGGGGATAGAGATGCACAGATAGACATACAGCTACATTCATTCCCTTACCAAAAATGATCAAGTGGAAAATAAGGCAAGCTTACAATTCTATCACAGATAATAATTTATTTTTTTTCCTTCCGAGCTTGAGAGAGTATTTCTGGGAATAAACTGAGAATGATAAAAAGTCCTTTTCACTCTCTGATTATTCTTTACTGATATAGCATCTCATATAAAAATAGCCCATAGCTTTTATAAAATTCAACAAAGTGATGATTTTTGACAGAAATCATTTCTGAATAAAGTAATGTATTCTTTTATTTACAGTCAGGATTGAAACAAGGCAGAAAAAAACCCTCACCAAAACCTTTTATAAAACCCACAAGTTTCACTGCAACAAAATTAAATGATACAGATTTGACACAGGAGCAAAAGACGTGATAACAATATATGTGCATTTTTTGGGGATGAGGGAAATGAAAGAATGAACTAATTGCATTTTTATCTCAAAAAGAAGTTAATAAATTACCATTTCAAAGTGGGATTTGCATATTCCAACACTTTGCAAAGATTAGCTCTTTCTTTGATAGTTTTTTCTTTCTCATTTTATTATCCTGCCTTTTGGATGAGATACTCAAACAAGAAAAAAAAAAATTCAAAAATAAATTCCAAAGCCCATTCCTTGCAGTCATTAAAAGGTCCTGTGGCACTTTCCACAAGAGCTGGAAGTGTTTTAAACATCACTGTCCTGGCAGAAGTCCAACTTGGGTAATTACATTCCATCCTGCCTCAAAGAAATCTTTTTCTCAAGCTATAATTTCATTTGGAGACACTGTTCCACACTTCTCTGCCTGGAAACAATTGCTCCGTGATCTCAGCTGCCACACTGCAGGCAGGAAATAGCTGCATTTTAGTGCAAGTAAGTGTTTTCTGTAGACTCCCTGTCATTCAGCCTCCCCACTGCACACTGGGTGCAATCCACACTCCAAAACCTGCTCCCAGTGTGCACCTGGGTGAAGCCCTCAATATTCCAAATAAAGGTGATTTCTGTAGGAAGGATGAGGAATAATGTGCTGCATTTCACCAAATGACAACTGCAGTCATTCGTCATCTGCTGTACACGGGCACCTTATGGGTGCCACAGTTTGCAGCAAGGAATTTAGAGGTAAATAGAGTTGACAGCTTATGTCACAAATTTCCTCTAGGATAAAACATCGTAATAAATGATTCAGAAATGCAAAATGGCCATGAGACTTCAGAGAAAAATGTTTTCCTATAAGCATAAGGTGCAGCATTACATTGTGCTTGATTTCTGTCACAGGAACTGAATCCTCTTCAGGTTGAACAGGATGAGAGGAGATCTCCCCGTGTCTTTTCAGATTGTCTCCATGGGATTCAAGCTGGAGGTTCTGCTCCTCATCTGCATAATTTTTTCTCTCATAGAGTGGCAGCATCATGTCTAATGGTAAACACTGAAAAGATCTATATTTAAAGTAGGTTTGAAGATCTACTCTGCTATCAGCAAACCAGCCCTTCCAAAAGGAGAATGTGAGTATATGAGTATCCTTGAAGTTACTGTAGATGAATTATGCAAGATCCTGGGCTCAGCTGAGGTGAGTTAGAGTCAGAATGGAGAAAATTTGAATGTGACTCAAAACATGGGTTGTTAAAATGGAAAAAAAAATGTTGTGGTGTGGGACAGCATGAGTAAATGACGATGAAAGCTGCCTCTCACCCTGAAGACAGGAAACCACACAGGATTGTGGTCCTGCCCTCTCTGGATGGTTGACTCATAGAGCATTTTATCAGTCTACTTAAGGGAAATTATCTCCTGAGCCAGAAATGCACCCTCTGATCTCAAGGTCCTGCAGACAGCTCAGCAAAAACCTCTGGCTGTGGCAATCCTCAGCCTCCAGAAATTTCTGCCATAAACAAAGGGATTCAGCACCTAAAGCATAACACAGAAACAGCAAGAAAGATTTTCAATCTGCAACAGGTACTACATCAGGACCTAACTCATCTTCATATTTTAGGAGGGAATTTTCCTTTTCCTGGATGGGACTGTGCCAGGAGGATTAAACTCTGACTTTGCGTGTTTGGAAAGAGATTATGTCCTTGACTTGATGTCACTATTTCCTTTCCCCTTAATTAAGCAAAAATCTCAGAACAGGGGTAAGAACGAGAGAGAGAGAGCAAGAGAGAGAGAGAGAAAAGAATTAAGGAAAAGCTGACCGGAAAAGCCAAGCAGTTAAAGTCTTTTAATTTAGTATTTAAAAGCTTTCCTATGAGTCTGCTTCTCAGAGATATGACTGTTAAAGAAAATTAATTTTTCTACTTCCAGCCAACCAGAATATATGTACATATTTATACACACCCACAGCACAGACACACGAATGTACAGAGAGGAGGAGGAGGAGAAAAATTTATACTGAAAAAGATGTTGAAGTTGTATCAAAAGAATGAAATGCAGAAAGAAATTTTCTGAGAAAATCCATTTTGTGAATCCATGCCTAATCCCCACAGAACACCCAAACACACAGAGAGAAAGGTAAAGAATGAAGCAACATGGCTACACTTAAAAACATATTCAGTTCTTGGCATGTACACTCAGCAAACCCCTCCAGGCTGTAAATTGCCCATTGTTTTTTAAAACACATTTTAAAATAATCTATTTTACCACTCTGTTAGGAAGATAAATAAATGGTTGTCCAAATCCCACCAAAACCCAACACAGGCATCTTGTGGTGGAGCTGTGAGTAAAAGATTAGACCAGACTTGAGTAGGGAAAGAGCTCACTGAAGAGTTTTATCAGAAGAGTTTTATCAGACATTCGTGATGCCACGTGCAGCTTAAATCTAAATAAAGCCTTTGGACTTTCCATCTGGGAGGGAGGGAGGGAGGGCGGGCTCCAGGGGGAAAGAGTAGGGTGGGGTCAGAAGAAAAGAAATCAGGGGTTGGTTGCTTGGCTGATATTCCGATGCTCAGGCCAGGAGTGTTTCTTTCTCCAAGGAAGCCTTGAGTTATTCTGAAGTCCCTCCAGCCCATGCAGTCTCATGAGTGTCCCTCTTGTGATTGATTACTACAGATTTCATTGATCAAAAACCTTCAGAGAGTCAAATAGCTTGAGTTGTGAGAGATTCCTGGAGATTTCTTGGTCAACCTGTGACATGGAGTAGGGACAGCATCAAAGTTTTATGCAGCTCAAACCCCTCTTTGTTACATTTTGATTCCATGAGAAGATCCAAATATAGGCAGAAGGGAATAATCTCTCCCTTTGCCCTAAGGCATTTGGGTATTTATTGCAGCTGATTGACTTCTCCAGCAGTGATTTTTAAGTTAATAAATAGTTTCACACATCAATCTACACACAGACATCCTACATCTGAGGATGGAGGGACTCGTGCATAAATGAATGAATAAATAGATGTGATGACTGTTCCCTTATTCTTACACACATCAACACAATTATTCGCCACAGTTTGGTTTTCCATCCAAATGAAACCAAGAGAGGCTGTGATGGCCCAGGGTCACCAAAAGACCAAAACCATGTGGATTTTTGGGGTGACATGGGTGGACTGGGGAAGGCAACACTGAGCTGCCACTGCCATCCCTCACACTTGTGGCTAAAGGTCTCCTACCAGTTTTCCACCATTTACAAAACTCACCAGCTGTGGCCATGATGCTTCTCCTCTGGGAGGGTTCAGTCCCTAAATCCATCTTATTATCACCTTATCTGGAAAAGCAGGATTTCCAGAAGAACTAAAAAGCACTGAGTAAGTAAATACAGGACCTACAGGAAAGAGAGACACCAAGATCTGGATTTTTCAAAGAGATTTGTAAATGTAGGTCACCTATTGCTGGACTTGGAATGGTTTCCATCCCAGCCTCTTTCTGATAATTTTTTTGCTAGCCCCTGTCTTTCTCCTTTTAGATCTTGCTTTTCCCAGCTCCAACCTGCCTCTTCCCAGCCAGCTGTGTATATGGAATAACTCTGGGACATGCTGGCAGGGAGCAATTTTAAAAATAAACATGGTGATATGCACCAATAAGACACCATAGGCTGCAAGTTCTTTTCTGGGTGCTAAAGATTTAATCATGACATGCTGGCCCTCTTTGCCTTCTTACCAGCTGTAACAGGTGCCTGAATTTCACCTTTCTTCCAGCTTTTTCTCAAGGTAAGTAAAACATTATCCTGGAGATAGGTATATTCAAGTATGTGAGTCTCACTGCATTAAAGGGAGATATTTTTATTTTTTATTAACTCTACTAATCAGCAGAGAAATTATATATAAACTAAGCTACAGAGGCTACAGGGAATTCTAGGTTTTATCTGGTACTGTGTTTGCCTGTAAAATGATTCCATTCTGGGGAAACCTGCTATGGTTTTGATTTTAAGCAAAGGTTGTGTTCATTTTGTGATCCTGACAGCTTTATTCCACACAACCCCGGGATTTAGTTCTAATCCTGAACAAAATGATTTTTCATGGGCGAGAAAGAGGCTGCAGCAATGAGGACAAAGCCCTGGCCTGCAGCAGGATTTTTCCTCAGGCTCATTAAGTGGCTTGGGGCAGGACCCTCCGTGGTAGATTTTATAATGGATCTCAAGTCACTTTGATCGTGGTGTGATCAGATGCTCCTAAAACCCCTCCATACTCCTTTTTACCAGACATTTGACTACATGGGTTATGAAAAAGTAGAGAATGTAAAACAGCCCCATTAAGACTCCTGGACCCCAGGAATGTAACACATAAAACTTGTAAAGTTGGGCTTGATGATCTTGCGGGTCTTTTTCAACCTTAATGATTCTATGACTCTCTGAAGGATAAAAATGAATTTTTACAAACTCTCTAATGGCAAACGACTGGAAAAAAGTTTGTTGGGAGATTCACACTGAGAAATTCAGGTCAAAGTTTGAGTTTGGGACTGAGGTGCTGTGTTAATTTAAACAGGCTCTGCCCTCTTTACACACATACCTCGTTCTTCAAATGAATGACTTGACATAGGATGTCACAGCAAAAGATTTATTAAATCAATTCTGGAGCACTACATACATAACAGAAATCACACTCCATACAGCAAGTCATAGAATCATGGAATGGTTTGTGTTGGAAGGGACCTTCAAGACCATCTAGTTCCAACCCCTGCCAGGGGCAAGGACACCTTCCACTATCCCAGGGTGCTCAGAGCCACATCCAACCTGGCCTTGGACACTTCCAGGGATGGAGCAGCCACAGCTTCTCTGGGAAATTTGTGCCAGGGCCTCACCACCCTCTGAGTAATGAATTTCTTCCAAATATCCAATCTAAACCTACTCTCTGTCAGTTTGAAGCCATTCCCTCCTGTCCTGTCATTCCACACCCTTCTGGAAAGTCCTCTCTCCAGCTCCCTTAGAGCCTCTCTAGGTACTGGAAGATGCTCTCCAGGCTGAGCATCCCCAAATTTCCCATCCTGTCTCCACAGCAGAGGTGCTTCAGCCCTCTGAGCATCCTCATGGACTCTTCTGGACTTGTTCCAACATTCCATGAAACCTGAATATTATTCCCTAAGAGGAAACAGCTGCAAGCTTATGCTCCTCTGATGCTGTCAAAGACAAAGGAACAAGCTGAGCAGATTTTACTCAATCTGCCCATTCTTTTGTAGCTTTGTAAACTCTACTGTTAATGGAAATCATACAACAATCCTTATATTATTTCCCCTGCATGAGGAAAGAGAAGTGGGATGATTTTTGACAGGTCATTAGGCAAACATCCAACCCCAGTGTTTTATCTTTATGCTTTGAAAATCCTTGTTCAGTTCTTAAAGGCATATGACAAATGAAGCCAAATGACACTTTTCCTCTCCCTTACTGTCCCATACCTGGGAAAAGAAGTCATTGACAAAAAAAAAATCATTGACATCAGAGAGAGCCAGCCTGGGAGGTAAATTGTGGGATTCAAATGTTTCTCATATAGAGCTAAGAAAGTGAAGATGAGCAAGAAACCACCTTTGGTTTCTTTCGTGTTTTTCAATAATGAGCTATTTCTATTGGCCACTGAATTTAGAAACACTGCAGATCAATAAACAGTCAAAATATGTTCCATATATTTCTTCTTCAATGCACTTGTTACTTGATCTGCAAGTTCTTGAGTTGTAGAATCAGACCCTCAGCTGTTGTAAACTTGTGTGACTTGTCACCACTTAGAGCTCCACTGAAAATTGGTTCACCTGACACATGTTCAGTACCAAGGTACCACATTGTACAACCTTGATTTGCTTCAAGAGCTGCTTTAGTGTGAAGTTTCTGACAGTTTCATGAAACCCTCAGGGTAACAGCATCTAATTCTCCTAGTGCAAGCCTGTATCACCCTACTCCTTGTAGATATTTATCAAGCATCATGAAGCCTCATTTTGGCTCCTTTTTACCTCATTGTTCCCACCGAAAATCAGTTTCTGGAACATGAGTGTGCTAATGATTAGGAATGTTCTTCTAATTGCCAGCCTAAATTTATTCATGGGCAGTTTAGTCGTTGTTTGTTCCTCTACAAACATTGCCTCTGCATTTATTTTCTTATTATTACCCCTTCTTGACTTTGTATTTAGTTCAGAGTTTGCAATGAACACTCTCTCTGTTTTGAGCAGCATTTAGAGAAACCTTCTCTGAGCCGGAGCTCCACTCTGAGCACACAACTGGGACTTCAGTAGGTGCTCAGGAACCTTCTGAAGTGAAGCTTTAAAAGGTGGGGTTGTACCAATAAAGGTAAGAAAATGTTCTCCACTAAGTGTTTTCTCCCAGATGGGCATAAAAAAGTGAAATAAGGCAATTGGAGCTTGGGGAATGGAAGAAGATACAGTTCCTTGCTGTTCTTTCTAACTTCTCTTTGTTTAACTTTGGTGCAAGTCACTGGTTGTTGCTAGGTTAAAAATCTTTCGTCATCCAGCTCTGGGGCCCCCAGCACAGGGAGGACATGGACCTGTTGGAGCAAGGTCAGAGGACACCACTAAATTGATCAGAGGGATGGATCAGCTCTGCTATGGGGAAAGGCTGAGAAAATTGGAATTGTTCAGCCTGGAGAGGAGAACGGGAAGAGACCTAAGTGCCATCTCTGGGGTGACCCATGTGCAATCTTCCAGTACCTGAAGGAGCTGTCAGGAAAGATGGAGAGAGATTATTTACAAGGTCCTGGAGTGACAGAACAAGGGGGAATGGCTTCAAACTGACAGGGAAAATGTTTAAATTGGATGTTAGGATGAAATTCTTTGTGAAGGTTCCGAGGCCTTGGCACAGAGAAGCTGTGGCTGCCCCATCCCTGGAAGTGTCCAAGTGTTGTAGTTGATAGCTTGAAATGTATTTTTCTCATCTTTTAGTTGTGATTTCACCCCCCTCCAGCTTCTCTTTCTCCTAATTGTTTACCTGGCGTCAAGTTACCATGGTTACTGAAGTTTCTCTCCTCAGCCCCACGGCGAGAGGCCGGATAGAGTAAAGAGAAGACCGTGCTGGCATTTCCAGCTGCTTGAAGTTTCTTTAGCCCAGGAAAGCACGGGGTTGGGAGAAGAGAGACCCCTCTTTCCAACACGGAAGTTTGTAACTTTGTTTTTCCTGTCCCAGAATGCCTGTGAGCTATGGAAGCTGAGCGGGCATGCTTACCTTGCCTTCCCTTTCTTTCCCCCCTGTGTTGCCAGGAAACCAAGCCCCCCCTCTCTCCCCCTCTGCCCCTCTGTGGAGAATACTCCTACACCTTTGTGAGCATTTGAAGAAGTTGGTGTCTGTTATTTCTTATCTTGGTGTGTGTAACCTTGATTTGTAGAAAGTTTGTAAGATGTACTAACTGAGAAAAATAATTGGTTCTTTCTCTGATGTTCCCACCCTCCGAGAAACCCTGTTAAAAGAAACCCCCCAGACGCCAAATCCTTTGTCTCTCGTCCTTTGGATTCCCCTTCACAGAAATAAACTGTGGAATGCAAACCAGAGAGAGAGACCCACCCTGATTTCTTTACTCGCTCTATAGACTTGAATTCTTGAAGAAAATCAGTGAACCCCACAAACATATGCTGGCTCGAAACTCGAGTGAAGAGAAACCTCATCACTGAGCTAGCCGGGCCACTCGAGAAGATCGAGTCATCCAAGTCCAGGTTGGATGGGGCTTGGAGCAACCTGGGATAGTGGAAGGTGTCCCTGCCCATGGCAGTGGCTGGAACTGGATTTCTTTAAGGTCCTTTCCAACCCAAACCATGCTGTGATTCTAAGATCTCCAGTTCTATTGTTCTACTGGAGCTGCTGCTACTGGCCCATGTCAGAGAAAAGTTGCAAGACAGGACACACTTTAGGTCCATGGTCTGACCTAAGTAAGGCCGTTTTTGTAAAATTAATTTGTATCAGCAACCTGGTCTAGTGGAAGGTGTCCCTGCCCATTCCAGGGAAATTGGAACTGGGTGATCTTGAAGATCCCTTCCAACCCAAACCATTCCATGATTCGATGATTGGCTCACACAGTTAAACCAAATACAGAGGAATGATATCAATTCACATCAGAGATGGAATTTTCTTTCAAAAAAGAACTACCAAAAATCAAAACACTTGCAGGTCAGTTGTCCACTATTAAGGAAACAAGAGACATTTTTTGTTTGATGCCATTTATGCTTTTCAAAGGATTATAGTTTGTAGGTTTGGTCATAAATAGCACTTAGTTGAGACCATTTTTTTTATTACAGTCCAGGGAAAGATGTCATTTTCACATGAGTTATTCTCCAGAGGTGTCTGGGAAATAGAATTTTTGTCCTTTGGGAAATTTCATCTTCTCAGAAAGCAGTTTTCATTTGTCAAAGAAAATTTCAAAATTTACCACACGGTCGAAATTGCCCATCCAAACTGTTTCAACCTCCAAATATTTCAATTTACAAAAGCTGGATATTACAGCTAATCCACAAAAAGAAATTATGTTAAACATAATTTTGATACAAAATTAGAATGATTAGAATCATTTAGCAAAATGAAACAACCCTTATAAAATTAAATAGCATTGGGGATTGATCTGTTTTTACTGTTCAAAATTGCAGTGTTTCAACAAAAGTGTTTTTTTAATGTAAGAAAAAATGCTTGAACAAAGACACTTCACCAAGCTCTGCCTGTCTGCATGGGGACTAAGAGATAAATAAACAAGTGGCAAAATGGGACAGTCATTTGCAGAGAGCTGAAGAATCCCAGAATATCCTGAGCTGGAAGGGACCCAGAGGGACCAGGTCCAGCTCCTGGCCTTGCACAAGTGTATCAGGATGCTTCACCCTGGATGCTCTGGAATGTGGTCAGGCATCTCAGACAATATCCAATTTGCAGATCTGTCAGTGTGGATTGAGAAGCATGAGCTGGGCTTGGTGTTGATCATGCTAAAATTCTGAATTAACCCTGAATGAACATCCTGATAAAAAGGCAAAGATTTGTCAGGTGAGCTGCTAAACTGACCTGGAGACACATGACTGGCAGTCAACACCTTTAGACTGCTGAAGTC
The DNA here is from genome assembly GCF_030490865.1 of Poecile atricapillus. Taxonomy (NCBI): domain Eukaryota; kingdom Metazoa; phylum Chordata; class Aves; order Passeriformes; family Paridae; genus Poecile; species Poecile atricapillus. The sequence continues at coordinate 150,597,052 of NC_081250.1, read as the reverse complement.
TGGTCCTCTTTCATCCTGCTGGGTTCTTCTAACATATTCCTCCTTGGAGTGTGTGGAGATACTTCTCTTGGGTTTTGGGGTCACCCACCAAGGATAATTCTCAAAGTGGAAAGAAAGAGACCTGCCCACAAGCATTGATATGGTGAGTTAAATCAATCTCTACCTAATATTTTCTTTTGCTAGCTTTAATACAGTTGCTTTAATAAACTTGTTTTAATATAGTGCACTATATTATACTATACTAATCTAGTAGTTTTAGTTTTCATACTGTGTCATAAATAATTCTGATTAAGATATTTTTACTTAATCTTTTATCATGATAATTCATTTTTATACAAATTTAACTGATGTGCCATCATTAAAAACTGTGGGAAAAAGTTTCAAAACTTAAACCACTGACAGTCTGAGGCCGAGATAAGATCCAGCTGCCCCCAGGCTCCTCTCTCTGGGAAGGAGTATAGAAAACCAGGGAATCCTCTCTACACCTCATTATTCAACATCAAGGCTTCTTTAATAAACTTTTCTGAAGCTCCCACAACACATAGAAAAGGACAATCATCTTTTGTCCACCTTTTTCATCCTGAACTTCTAAATACCAGTGTTGGTGCCCTGGCTCTCTCTGGGTCACCAGTGAAAGCCATCAGTTGGATCTGGGTTATTAATCCATACAAATCTGCATTTCCCTCCCAAACTAGCACAGAAAATAATCCACAATACTAAATTTGTCCAGTGTCTTATTTGAAACTCACAAAACCTACTGAAAACCTGTTTCAATCACCACCCATTAGGGAACAAACCTATTGTCAGGTGCTTATCAGGAGCTGACCTAAATATTTTGCTCAGAGCTTTATGTTATAATTACTTCAATATTCCTTCTGTCTGGGAAAGTGACAAAGAGCTAAAAAGAAGTCTTTAAATCTCAGAATGGGGAAAAAATATCCCCAACAGCCCTTTTTAATCTCATCTGAGTCCAGACTGGGGTAGAGTGACAGTGATGCTGTAAGGTAATAATCCCTACCTCTAAAATCAGAGCAGGTATCAGTGGCATTTCCTCAGGTGACATCAGGCATGGAGGTTTCATTAGACCACTTCAAGGAGAAGGTCTTTAGCTGTCATTTTGATGCTTCTGTCACCACATTTTTTTATTTTATAAGTCATTTCCTTCTCTTTGTCAGAAATATCCTCTTCCCACAGGTGATCCAGACTTCCTCAGGAGAAAGTGGAAGGAATGCAGCCCATTTCCCCTTGGTGCAAATAATGGAAGCAGCTGAAAGCTTTTGGGTGAGAGGCAGCCTAGGACTGCTGCACACCACTTCTGAATGTACCCTGGGGTGGCATCTCTGTGTGATGAAGACTGGTACTCTCTGTCTTGCTCTGTAAAAACACCCATGGTGAAAGTATCTAGTACAAAAACCTATTTGGGACACAAAAATTTGAGACCTTTTAAAACAGACAAGAGGAAAATTACCTTGTTGCTGTATCCTTGTCAGGATGTAACCCCAGGTACTGAGTGACTTGGGCAAGCTCCAAGTCCATGAAAAGTTCAGATAATTTCATGAAAATGGATCCATCCTCAGTGCATGACCAGGTAATGAGAGGCTGAGCAACCCCAGCTGTCACAGTCTCCAGAGAGGTGCTCCATCCCTCTGGGAATCTTTGTGGCCTTTCTCTGGACCTGCTCAGACAATTCCACATCCTTCCTGTGTTGGGGGCCCCAGAGCTGGATTGGATTTTACCAGAGCAGACCAGAGGGGCAGAATCCCGCTCTCACCTGCTGCCCACCCTGCTTTGGGTGCAGCCCAGGACACTTTTGGCTTTCTGGGCTGCAAGTGCACATGGTCAGGTCATGCTGAGTTCCTCATCCACCTGCCTTCAGTGTCAGCATGAAGCTCACAACCCAGCTGGTTAGAGTTGAAGGTGCAGCTTAGAAATGCAATTCAGCAGCTGGAAGAGGCAGATGAAATAAGCTGAGCCTCAGCCATGCTGGTCTGTGAGGACTGATTCTGCGGAGTCCTGCTTTCCTGGGGGACTTGAGATGCTACATGCAATTTCATGCACATTTCAATATTGAAAAGGAAGCTTTCCTTCAAAAATATGTGTATCAGAAACTTCAGCACTTCTGCCTCTGTGGAGGGTGTTGAAAGTACTCTTTAGACTGATTTCTCACTCAAAACCACTTCTGGTTGAACTTTCTGAGGAAAAAGGTTTGTTTTTTTTTACTTGCTCTAATTAACTTCCTGTCAACCACTAGCAAAGCAGAAGGATAAGTATTTATTTTTTTTTCCTTTTTTCAGGAGAGATAAGGCTGAGAAACTGAGAGCAAGGCTTATGCTGACAGGCATTAGGCACTGTTAGACTGATCTATCAGCCTGAATGGTGATGGTCCTGTGGAAGCAGTGAACACATCACCACTTAAAGCATTTAAAACTGATCTGGACACAGCACCAGGGGATATTCTGGCAGAAACAATCCCAGACTAGATTGAGGATTAAAATATGTGTCCTAGTGATGCTAGTGTGGGAGTATTTTGCTTTGGGGTGGTTTCTGTTTCATTTTTAGGGGTTTTTTTGGTGCATCTCTAAATGCCAGGAGCCACATGAAAAGGAATACTGAGTTCCTGCACCCATCACAGAAAAACTCTCATCACCGTGAATCTGTAACAGGCCCAGAAGAGCAGAAGAAACCCTCCAATGTGGGGATAACTTCAAGCATGTCAGACATCCCACTGGAAGATGTTTTACCACCAGATTCAATTGAGTGTGTCACAGAACATTTACTAAAGAAACTGAGAAGAGCAGACAGATTAATCACTCTGAGAATGTCTGGGGCCAGTTTTCTGAACATGCATGGTAAAAGCCCTGCATGAACATTTTCTGAGCATTAACACCTCCACATCATGGCCTTTCCAGGCACAAAAAGCACTCCTTGCAATGAATGTGGGATGCAAATTTTGGATTCAGCTTAGATAAAAAAAGACACAGATACACAGGAATAATTGACACCAGTACTTTAAAACACTCTAGGTAAGAACAGCTACCAGGGCACTGTATTTTTCAAGAATATTATGATTGCTTTACAAAGAGTCCCAGAAAAAGCAGTAGTCCCAAATCTAGCTGTAACAGGATCAAGTTCCCAATCTCATTTTGTTGAGCTCTACTCCATTGCCTGAAAGAAAGGAAAATGAAGCAGACAAAAGAGTTTATTTGGTGAGGAGTTGCTTGTGAAGGAAATCTGATTTAGCCTGGGGGCACCTCAAGACAGCACCATATCACCTGATAGCTGCTATTAAGGCAAGAACATTTTCCCCTCTAATATTCACAGGTTTCTTTTGCTCATCAGGGCAGTGATGAGGCTGGATAAATAGTTCATGCAGTTTATATCCTCTGGCTTCATGGTGGTAGTATTTGAAGAGGCCTCATGCAGAAGACAATGATCTCTTTATCAAAGCCTTGACTCTTTCTGTCGTGTGAGAAGAAATATCAACTCATATAATGACATTTGATTCATGTGCTCCCCAGGGCCAGAGGAAATACAAGGTCTCTTTGTATTATTTATCCAGAAATACCTGGGGAACCTAAGGGGAGTCTGTGTCCTCCAACATCAGGTGGAAATGTGTCATTGTTCTACTGGGAAACATGGCAAAGTTTAATTAAACCTCTCAGTCAGGAAAAGTATCTGAGGAATCTGCTGTCTGCAGGAGCAATCTAAGGCAAATAAATCTTCTGAGAGTAGAGAAGATAGTTTACCTAATGCTGATCATGCTTTTGCAGTTTTTAGATTAATTTAGTAGGCCCTAATTCAGCTCTTTCTTCAGTAGCTGCACACCTTTAGGCATTTCAGCATGGTTGTTGTCACACAAGTGTATAAATGCTCTCCTAACTCAGGATTATCACTTAATTTAGTGTTGATATATTGTACCTCTGTGGGCTTTTTTTCTGCCTTTTCTGATTTTAAAGCCTGTGGTCACTGCTAGCCAGAAGAGTTTCAATGCCAGCTGTGTAAAATCTAAAACCTGAGTTAGGTTTCTGCTGCTGTAAATGAAGAGGGAGCCATGAATCACAGCAACAACCTTAAGTACTTGCTCTGATCACTTCATCATTCTTGAGGTTGCAAAGTTTTATGTTATTTCCAGTAAAAGCAGCACTTTGGGTTCATCAACCACACAATGGTGCAGAGTTTTGGGTAGTAAGAGTAAGCTCTGGGTCAAGTTCACAAGATCTTTTAGTTATTTTAAAGAAGCAGATGGTGGAAATAATAAACTTCTTACACCCTCATTTTGAAATTAATCCGATCACAGGTGTATGAAGTGCTACAATATTACTCCTGTGATGATTTTCATCAACTCCTAATACTACAGTTACCTGAAAGGAGGTCCTAGACAGGTGGGAAGTCAGTCTTTTCTCCCAGGTAACATGAGATAGGATTAGAGGAAACAGACTCCATTTGAACCAGGGAAGGTTTTGAATGAATATTAGGAAAAATTTCCTCACTGGAAGGGTGGTCAGGCATTGGAATAGGCTATCCAGGCAAGAGATAGAATCACCAACCTAGAAATGTTAAAAAAATGTGTGAGGTGCCTTGAGAAATGATTTAGTGGTTGACCTGGCAGTGTTGGGCTAATGGTTTGACTCCGTGATCTTTGAGATCTTTTCCAATCTCAATGATTCTATGCTTTATATACTATTTACCTGTCTACTCTCCAGCCTTCCTGATTCTCTTCCTACTGGTGCTCCAGAAGGATTTTCCTCTCACACATCCCCTGTTCCACCTGCCAGCCTTGCAGAGATGTCTCAAATATCCAAATGTGGCTCAATAAATGCTGATTTTCAGACAGAGCAGTAAAGCTCCCCACACAAGGGATGGTAGGTCTGGACATTGTGAGGATGTTCTGAGTAAGAGGCACAGAGAATCCTGTATGGGAACTATAAAAAAGTACATCAGAGCCAAATTCCCACCTTTTTCTCACTGTTTGGTGCCAATAGCAACACGAGGGGGGAGGATCACAACTCAGATGTTATGGACAAGGTGAATGCTGTCCACAGCTCACTGAGAAACACTGTGCTTTCTGCCCGCTCAGCAATTAAAGAAAACCCATCTTTACACCTCCTTTATTGATGTTAAAGGGGAAAACTCTCAGGGGAAGCTCCTTTAACTCCAGCAGTGCTGTGGTGCCTGTCCTGAGCTCACAGACTGAGGCTCTGTCAGAGAGGGGAGGTCATAGATTCATAAATTATGAAAAAAGTGTTTATCCACATCCAGCCCATGATTTTGTCAGCACTTCAGCAATGAAGGATTGGGTCACATGAGGCCCTCAGCATCCTGGTCATCCCTGCCCATGGTGTGGGGTTGGAACTAGATGGACTTTAAGGTCCCTTCCAAGCCAAACCAATCCTTTGATTATATGAGAAGGATTACTAAGCACAGTGTCAGCAAAGGACAGATTTGTTGGAAGAGACACTTTTGAAACTGCCACAGACAAAAAACAAAGAACAAAAAAAACCCACAAAAACAAACAAAAAACCCCCAACAAATCAAAACATACAAACTAAAAAACACAAACAAACAAAAAACCCAAAAAACCTCAAACCAAAACAAAATCCCAAAATAATAAATCACCACGGTAGAGCTTTTTTTATATATTTGGAGGGTGCAGAGCACAATTACAGGGTAATTTAATCTTGTAGCAGCAGTGGTCTCTCCTCCAAAGAGGAAGGCAGCAGTTTTCCTCCAAGCCTTTCCACACAGGGGCTGCCCAGGAGGAAATATTTTCCAATATCCCCTTCTGAGTGTTCTTCTCTCTCTACTGACTTGCAAACAGAGATGGCATTTAGAAAACAGCATTCCTAACTACTCACAAGGCCCTTAAAGTACCTGCATGGCTCCTCATTACAAAAGTTGCTTCATTATTTCATGCCCTCAAAAGGGATGTAAATTTTCATCCTGTCCTTTGCCATCTCCTGAGATCAACACATCGAGGAAATTAAGGGGTGGTGGAAAGGAACAGCTGAAATTCTCTTTCCTTTTACTTGCTCTGATGTTGTGAGGGTGTCCAGTTTTTCCCAGTTAGGATATAATTTACTTTATTGCTGGAAGAAGCTATGGGTGTGTATCCACACCAGACTAACTCTGGCACTAGAAGATGCATGTCAGCTCCAGTCATGCAGCATCTGTAGGTAAAGAGCAATAACAAGGTTATAAATCTATGGAAAAGAAATACCATCAATTAATGGGAGGTTATAATGCCAGAAAAATAATAGAGCTTAACCTCCAACATGTGTTGAAATAACATCTGCCTCTGCTAAAGACACACTCCTGGGCTGAGTGGACTCTGATATCAGCCCACAGGAATTTTTTCACATCCATATCTAACTCCTGTAAGATATTTAACATTTTAGTAAGAAATCAACACAGATCAGATGGGGCAGTTGTTGGTCAGCAGATAGCTCCTGTCCAGCAATTAGAATGCAGGACTATTTTTAGCATGGTCTGCCTGTAGTAGAGTCTTTAAGATTGTCTTTTGTGCTTACTGTGCAGTGACCTGGAAGAAATTCTTACTGATAAGGCTGTCAGAGGACCTATGAAGAGGAAAGGATGAATAATGTGAACTCTCCCCAGGGAAGATATGACTCTGAAAAAGATTTGTCCCTACCTCACCCAGGCTGAAGAAGCAGTTATGGGGTCTAACCCTTGCCTGGCTTTTCCTTCAAAGAGCAACTATGTCTCTTTATTTTATCAAAAAAAGGAAAGAAATGGCTTAACAGGGCCATGCAAAAATTCAAATGTGAGCAAAAGTTATGATAGTAATGCTGACTTCTGTAGAAAGGATAAAACAAAACAAAAAAAAAAAAACAAAAAACACCAAACATTGCCTTAAAATGTAGACAAGGCCAATATGATATTATAATAATTGATCACCTGGACAATGTGGCAAGTTCTCTCTTGTCAGATATTTTAATCTACAAATGTATTTATTGGTGAGTTGTGGTTTTGGTTTTTGTTTCCTTTTCCCTAAGGAATGTATCCTAAAAAAAAAAAAAATACACTGCGCCCAGTTTTGGCACCCCCAACACAAGAAAGATGTGGATCTGTTGGAGTGAGTCCAGAGCTTGACCCAGGTACTGGTGCTCCTCTGCTATGGAAACAGGTTGGGAAATTTGGGGATGTTCAGTCTGGAGAAGAGAAGGCTCCAGGGAGACCTTAGAGACCCTTCCAGTGCCTAGAGGTAGAGCTGGAGAGGGGCTTTAAAAAAGGGCATGGCCTGAAAGGACAAAGGGGAATGGCTTTAAACTAAAAAAAGGTAAATTTAAATTAGTTATTAGGAAGAAATTCTTCCCTTTGAGGGTGCTGAGGCCCTGGCACAGGTTTCCCAGAGAAGCTGAGGCTGCCCCATCCCTGGAAGTGACCAAGGTCAGGTTGAAAAAGGTTTGGAGCACCCTGGGATAGTGGAAGGTGTCCCTGCCTGTGGCAGGAGGTTGGAACAAGCTGATCTGGAAAATCTCTTCCAACTCAAACTATTCTATGTTTCTATGACTCTCTGATTCAATGATTTTGTCATTCTGTGAGTCAGACTTCCATCCAGGGAAGTCCTGCATTTTAGAGGTGGCCAGAAAAAAGAGTAACAGACATTCTCTGTGGCTTCTAAATAAAATTGGGTTTTTTTCAAACTCTCTTCTCATCACGCACGCTGTGAGGGAGGCTGGTTCCATCAGAAATGGGACATGCAGAGCAAAGGGGTCTGTTCCATGGCACTCAGGAATCCAGCAGCAAAACTGGGCATGTGCCCTCATCTTGTGCATCCTGCTGGAGCTTTAATCCATTCCGTCTCCAGACTGCTCACAGGAAAACCCAGTAATGATATCTCACGCTTGCCCTAGTCTCCTACATCATTAACAAAGGAAAGAAATCTCTGCTCCAGATGCTGGCAGCTGAACTGTGAGGGTGAGGGAGGAGAGGAATTACACCCAGAAATATCAACGCTGCTTTGATGGATCCTTGTACCACAAGGGAAGGCACTCCTTCATATGCATTTCTGGTTTGCAACAGCCTTGTGCTTGTTTTTTTTAAAGCTAAAATAACCATCAAATAGGTTCAGAAGTTCAGTTTGGATGCTTAGAAAGCTGAATCTCATTCCAGAGGAAAAATGTGAGGTTGGTCATGCAGCCTCACAGGAGATTAATTTGTGCAGAAGTAGTAAAACTTCATAACACTAAAAGTTAATTTTTTTCAGAACTGAGTAAAACATAGAAATAAAAAACTTAAATCCTTAAGAAGTGGTCAAATTAGGAGATGCAGATTTTTTTTTTTTCCTCTTCTGGGACTGGAAATAGCTGTTATGGTTATGTAGTGCTCAGACCAAAAATAAGATGTGACATTTCGAAGTGCATACAATCTGGTAAATTATAAAATATTTAATAAATATGTAAATTGGTCAAGCTGCTTCCCCAAGGAGGAAAGCTTCAGTCGTGTTTTACAGCCCTCATTCACTTACGCAAATACTTTAAGAGGATCAAGGATGGATTTTAAATGAAGTTAAAGTTTAACGAGAAATATATAATCCTTTAAGGAAGAGATATTGTCATCCTCATTTTTAATTTCTTGCAAGTTTTAAAATTAAGAAGTTGAGGGAGTAGCCTTCTGAAGCTTTGTGTGTGCAAACTGAGAGAATTGCAGCAGCTCACCTGAATCCTTCAGTCAGGGATGTACCAAAATTGACATTGACATTGACAATCATTCCTTGGGGAGTTCTAGATTTTGCTGAGGATATATGAATGCTCACTGTGCAACTCATGGGATCCAGATAGTCCTTTTAAAACCTCACTTCTTTAGCAGTTAGGAGCCCTAGTTAAATTTCCAGATCAAACTGATTCCTATCTAAACCACACCCCTACACACACGTATATATATATATATATATATATAAAATAAAAATTCTGTGATAGACAAATGACAGAAGAGGCTAGAGAAAGTTTTCCACACTCTTAAGCCAGCCCTGACATCAGCCCTGCTTTTATGTTCAGTCTCTGGAATCTGTTGATGAATTGGAATCATAGAATGGTTGGTGATGGAAGATATCTTAAAGATCATCCCATTCCAACCCCCAGCCATGAGCAGGGACAGCTTCCACTATCCCAGGGTGCTCCAAGCCCCATCCAACCTGGCCTTGGACATTTCCAGGGATGGGGCAGCCACAGCTTCTCTGGGCAACCTGTGCCAGGGCCTCCCCACCCTCACAGGGAAGAGATTCTTCCTAAAATCTCATCTAAATCTGCCTTCCTGTTGCTTAAATCCATGAGTCAAAGAGAGTTGTGTATATCATGTCCAGTAGCATTTTCTCATGATGAAGGTTTTTTAAAAGCCTCTTATAATCCTAAAAAAAAGCTGTGAATACTAGGTAAAGAAAATAGAAAAGAAAATAAAAAAGAAAATAACCCAGAAAACATCTTTTCACTGGGGAAACCCCAGTAAAAGGACATGCTACATTTATATTTTCCTAGTTCTGGGCACAAGGAAGAATAAAAACATATACAGATTGAGAGTTGTTGAAGTTGGAGAGTGTTTACAGTTAATAAATGAGTTGTTTGGAGTTGGTATCAGGAGAAGGCAGAAATTTCCTTTGACATCACTTTGCTCCCACACTTTTGCATTGCTCTGTTGATTTTCACCTTGTTTTTTACACAAGAAATTAATGTTCTTCCTGCTTCATGTGCTCACACTTTGCATGCTGGAGAGTTTGATACAAGTTGATAAAGGACTTAAAAACCTGAGGTGTTCAAAATTTACTTTTCTCTCTACCAGGGAGAAAAATAACATCATTTTATCATGTTTCACTGATGTCTATGCAGAGATGAGCATTCTGCCACCCTTGACAAAGAGGTGGTGTGGTGCTGAGGGAAGTGGAATAGAATAGTTTCTTTTATTCAAAAACCAAACTAAATCTGTATGAGCATCACCTCATTTTCACAGCACAGCAGTGAGATTTTCTTACCTCTTCTGACTTCAACTTTGCTTGCATTGAGAGAACAAAAGAAGAAAATGGAGAGTTGAAAAGAAGGACTGTGAGAGCAGATGATGACAAACCCATGAGCAACTTTATTTTCCTCCTCAGAAGCAACAGTTCCCCAGAATCCATCTCATTGCTGTCTTCATCAGGTTGCTGTAACACTGTGTAATGCTCTCAGGAGTGTGGCCATTGTCCACATCTAAGCCACACCCACACATCCACACATACTTACTGAAAATGAAAATTTCTGTGGTAGACAGAACATAGAAGAGTTTAGAGAAAGTTTTACATACTCTTAAACTAACCCTGCCATCAGCCCTGTCTTTATGGCAATAAACCAAATCCCAGTTTCTTGACATATCCACCCCAGCCAGAATCACTGCCTCACCACCATATCGACCTGTTTCTCATCTTCCACTCTGAAATCAACAGTCAGACACAATTTCTACAGCACAACAGTGAAGATGAAGCCTGGTGCTTCTCCAGGTGCTATTGCTGCCAGATTCACTCTCCATACCCAGCTGCACAAGATCAACATAGAACCTTCTGGAAAGTTTCAGCTCCCTTCGCTTTAGCAGAACAAAAACAGTTCACACAAAGTGTTTGGGCAGCTGAAACTCCCCCAAATATCAGTGGGGAGAGACAATCACTTCTGGAGCAGAGACACAGCAGTAAACACATAATTTTCCCTATGGAAACCTTCTCAGAGTTCAGTGAGCTGCTGCTGAGGACTAAATTAAGGTTTAAGTCTGACTATGTATCTGTTACCTAGCCAAAGTTCAGTGTAATGAACCTAAATTCACGTAATTTGCATGAAATGTGTTCTTTATAACTAACATTTTGCTACCACCTCCTTCAGTCAGCGTAGAAGTGTGAGCAATAATTAAGACAACAGGCTTTAGTTTGGTGTTTTATTAGTATTATTTTGTTTGAATTCCTATATTTTCAGACCTTTTCCCCTTGAAGAGTGCCAAAACCCTCTTCTCTGCAGTCACCCACCCTTTCCCTGTGTCTCACCTGTGCCTGTGCAGAGCAACAACCAAGACATTTCCTTTGTTGCCATTGTAGCTTAATAGCAAGGGGAAACTAGAGAGAGTTGTACAAGTGCTTCTCCTGAAAATTAGTCCCACAGGCTGGCAGTCAAGCAGTTAAACCAGGCATGGAAATGGTTTGCAATCTGTTCCACCCGTCTCTTAAGCTCCCATTGTCAAAGTGGATTATTTTTCAGTAAAACAGCAGCCCTCGGGAATCAGTGTAATTAAAGACAACAACAATGACAAAAATTTATTGTTTTTAAATATATCTCTAAGCTACTGGGTAAAGGGAAGGAGAAATCTATTGCAAATTACAATATTTCTCCTTACTATTCACGCTTATCAGTCTGTATCCAGTCATGAGCCAAAGAAGCTGGGTTTGATCTCCAGTACTTGAGACAGCCTTTGGTGTTTAACAGGAATCCATCCTTGGTGTTTATTCATGGGGATAACGAAATGTTCCTCACCACTGGGAGCTGCTGGGAAGAGCAGAGAGGGTGCAGCTTTCCTGGGCTGCTGGAGCACAAAACATCCCAGATTTAAACGAGTGTCTGCCACGACCTTCCTCAAGGACACCTCACTGCAGGAGGGAGCAGGGATGCTGATTTCTTGGTTTGCTATGTGTAGGGTGCCTCTTAATGGGATTTCATGTCAGTCCCAGGAGTCTGGGGGAGGTTTAATGAACATAAAAGGCCAACCTTTCCTTCTGCTTTCCCCTGAAATCCACTGCCTCTGCTCTAGGTTAGCCTGAACACTCAGAACAGTCAGGATGATGCTTTCATGTTAAGTTAAACCCTGTCTTTGGGAGGGAATTGGCTGTTCCCTTAGCAAGGAAATAACCAGTGAAGATAGAGAAAAACTGAAGAAAAAAATTTTTAAACTTCTATTTTATTTCAGTCACCTTCCATTATATGAAATCTTCTCCTGTGTACACAGCTGAATGTCCTTTTTGCCATCTTTAATCAGTAACCTCAGAAAGAAGGAGAAATTAATAAAAACATTGGACTTGATGATCTTGGAGGTCTTTTTTCAACATCAGTGATTTTATGATTGCTTTCTGTGATTCTATTCTATGAAAAATAAATCCACCAAGATCCATGCGAGGCCTCTCCTCACCCAGTCTAAGAGCCACTAGGTACTGGGAGGTTGTATGGACAAAAAGCACTTTCTAAGGGCTAATTTCTCCTTAAATTCCTGCCCAACCCACTGCTGCAGGTCAGCCTCAGGAGCAGGGTGCTGAAGACCAAGATCCAATAGTGTCAATCAGTATTTTTTTTGTTATTTTCCAACCTCAACAGATAAGGTGTAAAGTTGGTTTTTCTCTATTTGTTCTGCAGGACTGTAGCTGTTTCCAGCAGGATGTTTTTGGGCGGTCAGTAATGCCATGGCACAGCTTCAGCAGGAGCTGAGGAACATTTTTATGCCGTTGTAACAAGAGATGAGATATCAGATAGAGATAACAAAATGAAGCAAAACAAATTTAGTGAAGACATGAAGCCCGCAGCATCTGATTCTAACAGGAACAGATCATCACTGCTCAATTTGAAAGGCCAAGGTTATTGGGGTAGTTTTTCCTGCTGAAGTGGTTCAAAAGGAGAAGCAAAGAGCAGAAAGGAAATGTGAATGTTTTAAATCCCAGCTGTGTCTCTACAGAGGATCCTAGAATCACAGAATGGTTTGGGTCGGAAGGGACCTTAAAAACCATCTTGTCCCAACCCCCTGCCCTGGGCAGGGACACCTTCCACTGTCTCAGGTTGTTCCAAGCCCCATCCAACCTGGCCTTGGACACTTCCAGGGATGGGGCAGCCACAGCTTCTCCTCACCACCCACACAGGGCAGAATTCCTTGTCTCCTCAGACAGCAGGCAGCAGATTAACTCCCATTTCTTCATGGAGCCATGTTGCAAATGGAATTAACTAAAGATCTGCAAGGGAGGAAAAACAAGCAAAATACCCACCTACATATTCCCTAAAAATGCAGCAGTCTCTGATTTTCAGAGCCAGCTTATTTCATTGACTTGTTTTATAGCTGCATTGACATAAGTAATAAGTTTGAAAAATACAGTCCTGTACAGGAAGAAATGATTGGGAGTGGGGAAAGCTGGAAATCACTTAAATCCACTTTGCCACAGAGAACTTTCGGGCATGGAAGAAAACCTTACAAAATATTAATGAGCTGAGAATTTAGTCTTTAATGTTTACATGATATTACAGCAAAGTGCTAGTCTGTCTTTCCTGATGGCAAAATACTTGCAAGACAGTCGTTTTCATGGAATCACAGAATCATGGAATATCCTGAGCTGGAAAGGACCCACAAGAACTATCAAAATCCAACTCCTGTCCCCTTTTCAAGGAAACTGAGAGGACAACAGTCACCATCCCCCACCAATCTCTTAATAAAGGCATCTTTTTGTGCACAGCCCTGCTCCCATGTAATTTAAAGATTTATGAGTTGTGATATTGTCCTCCAACCCCCCAGCCTGCCTCAGCCTGCCCAATTTAGAGACGGTTGTGGAAAAAATATCACTGTGTCGATCCTTATGGATAATCCACCCCTCCCAGATTCTGGTGCTCATTTGGATATTTGCTCCAGTTTCAGCAGCAGCTGTGGATCTGTTCCCAGTAGTCCAAGAGCAGGAAGGCAGTCAGACATTGGAACAGCTTGTCCAGAGAAGTTGAGGATGCTCCATCCCTGTGGATGCACCTCCACCTTGGAGATGGTCAAGTCCAGGTTGGATGGGTCCCTGAGCAACCTGATCAAAGTTGGTGACATCCCCTGACTACAGAGGGTTGAAATAAGATGATTTTTCAGGTCCCTTCCAATCCAAACCATTCTATTATTCTGTGATTCTGTTATTCTGTGATTCTGTGACTAATATACCATATATGCATCATAACACATATATAACATACTAAATTATTTATAATATTGCATTATATAATATATCATTACTGTGTCTTTGTGTACATATGTAGATATATGTATAATGTATAGCATATCAACAAATAAAACTTCAGCAAAATAGGGACTTCTCTGGGAGAATAAACCAATATTTTCTTATCATAGTGGCTTTGATCTATCATATTTCATAATCCCTTCTTTTTGCCTGTTTCAAAATTTTTTTTCATGAAGAAATTGAAGAACACTCCAAGTCTGACAGCTGAGTAGTGCACTAGGCACAACCCCACATATCAGGAATTTACATATGGTTGCCCTAAGGTTTAATTCCAAAAAAAAATGGGAATTCACAACTATCACTTGCATTCCTTACAGCATTTCTCAGCATTCCTGGATTCTGTCACTGACCTGAGTCTCTGGTTCAGCACAAAGCCAGGAGGAGGAATGTTGCCAGCCTGGCTCATGTCAAAGGACCCCAGCCCAAACCCTGTGGTCTAGAAAGAGATGACAAGAACCTTTTAATAAGGCAATGCCCAAGGCCACTCATCCAGCAGGTGTAAATCACCAGCTGGGAATTCGGCCCTGAATGTACATGTTAATACATAATGCCAATATTTAAAAGTATTTTATTCTGTCTCAACTCATTGCTAAATGAAATTCTAGTCAAAAATTCAAAGCAAAAGGCAACACCACTACAAAGCCTTTTTTTTTTACCTGAGTGGCTGTGCAGGTGTTCCACTCTCCAGAGGATGAAAATGTTTGACAGCAAAGGATATTTGTGTTGGCAGGATCACTTGATCCATGTTTCAGGAGCCAAATTGAAAATGTGTTTTCACAAGGTGCAACTGTAGATCATTAGAAGAAACCAACCTCTGCAGTTGCACAAGTACTTCTGAGAGAGAACAGATGTATTAATTAAAATATACCCCGAACCTGGCAGAAATATATTGGGGATGGGAAAATTTGATTGAAAAGCAGATTTTTGTGTTGCCATCTTTGTTAATGGTCCAAGACTGTTTGGACTTTGCTGTTCCTTCTGCAGTGAAAGCTCTACAACACCTTTCTCAACATTATTTTAGTAAAGGATCTCTCATCTCTCAGTGACTGGTCTCATTGCAGGAGACTCACATCACCTAAAATGATCAATCCTCAGAGAAAAAAGACATTTGAGGTATCCATAACTTTCCCCAGGAAAGTGACAAAACAGAAATGCAAATTTCTGTTTGTTGGGAGTAAGTCCAACATGTTAGAGCCCTACAAACACCACTTGGAGCAGGGGATTTGCTTGAGGGAAGTGATGGCACCCAGAGGGACCTTGACAAGCCCATCAGAACATCATCAGGTCCAAAACTGTGGTCACACCATGCAAAGACAGACACTTGAAGACCAGACCAGCCACAGGCACCTGGCCAGTTAAAAATTAGTGTTAAAGGGTGTAAACCAAGGCTGCCCAAAGCCTGTGACCCATGACCAGCACTGTCAATCCCATTCCTCTGCGCCACATGACCCATGGCCAGCACCACAGTGACCACTGGATCCCTAAAGATGTTCCATCATTTTTCCCCCGTGGTGATGGCATCAGTCACATCTGGGAGCAGGTTTTGATTTTGCAGCATAAAAAGAACATTCTCATTAAGGGAAATTGGACTCACACATTTCCTAGCACTGTGTAGAGAGACACCTTATTTCACTTTTTAACCCTACTGGCCATGACAGTAATTCTCAAGGACTCCATTATCCATGTCAGGAACAAATCTCTGAAGAGAAAGATATTAAAGTATGGCAAATGGAGTGTTCTTATCATATCAAGAAAATAGAAAAGGAACTCAAGCATTACTAACTTTGTAGAGCTCAAGCTGTTTTGACATAATCAAAGGAACCTCCTGGTATTGCTTCCATTTGATTTGGAAGTTGGAAATTTATTTTTTTATGTGAAAAAATACTGTTTAGTGTTATTTCCTATAAAGAAACCATTAGCCTGTACTTCTTTAAAAAGCCGCTCAACATCTCTTTTCCTTACAGTAACATTTACTTGATTATATTTCTTAATATATTTATTTATTGACCTACCACATGCCTAATATAATATTCAGGATCCAATCCATCTTGCCACAACTTTTAAGGTGCTTATCATAAGCCTTTAATACTATCAAGTGTTTTTAAAATGTCTGATCAGGACAAAAATCCCAAATACCCTCATTAAACATGTGCTTTTGAGTTTCAGATGACCTTTGTCTGCTTTCAAAAACTAGATTGATTTTTTCACAGTATTTCTAAATGCAGCAAAAATCTATTAGATAGATGAGAAAATTGCTTGTTAATTATCATTGTTAGCATTAATGATAGTGATTAGGTTCTAGAAAAGAAACATCAGACCATCTGAATCATAACTTGTGAATCAGAGAACTGCATTGATGAAAACTGCTATTTATTTTTAATCCTCTGTGACAGTATTTCACTGTGTCTTAATAAAATTTGTGACTTTGAAATCCAAGTGCCAAGAGAGTTTTAAAAGTACTTTTCCAGCTGAGCTTTTTCTTCACAGTCATTTGCTTCTCTGGCACTTCCTAAATTTGTGAGTTCGCATGGTGATCCCATAAATGATGGAGACCCCCAGAAGTAGAGGTGAGCTGATAAATCTGCATTGTGTCACTTTGAACCTTTCCAACTCATGGTCCTGCCTTAGAGAAAGTCCTTTCTCAACAAACCAGCAAGGTCTAGACTTAAAGGAAATCTGGACATCTGAATTTCACCAAAATATGCAATGTCACAGTTGCAGGTGTCAGCAAACTGCCAGAGTATGGAGAGAAATGTAACATTATTTATGTTTCTCTAGGTATTTATTATTAGATATGACTAGAAACTAAATGGTGAACTCCATAGTTTGGTGTCATTGTTGAACTTGCTGACTGGACACTCTTCCTCATCATCCAGGTAATTAATGAAGCTGTTAAACAGTGACTCGATCTTCTCGAGTGGCCCGGCTAGCTCAGTGATGAGGTTTCTCTTCACTCGAGTTTTGAGCCAGCATATGTTTGTGGGGTTCACTGATTTTCTTCAAGAATCCAAGTCTATAGAGCGAGTAAAGAAATCAGGGGGGGACTCTCTCTCTCTGGTTTGCATTCCACAGTTTATTTCTGTGAAGAGGAATCCAAAGGACGAGAGACCAAGGATTTGGGGTCTGGGGGGTTTCTTTTAACAGAGTTTCTCGGAGGGAGGGAACATCAGAGAAAGAACCAATTATTTTTCTCAGTTAGTACATCTTACAAACTTTCTACAAATCAAGGTTACACACACCAAGATAAGAAATAACAGACACCAACTTCTTCAAATGCCCACAAAGGTGTAGGAGTATTCTCCACAGAGGGACAGAGGGGGAGAGAGGGGGGGCTTGGTTTCCTGGCAACACAGGGGGGAAAGAAAGGGAAGGCAAGGTAAGCATGCCCGCTCAGCTTCCATAGCTCAGAGGCATTCTGGGACAGGAAAAACAAAGTTACAAACTTCTGTGTTGGAAAGAAGGGTCTCCTGGGCTAAAGAAACTTCAAGCAGCTGGAGGTGCCAGCAGGGTCCTCTCTTTACTCTATCCGGCCTCTTGCCGTGGGGCTGAGGAGAGAAACTTCAGTAACCATGGTAACTTGACGCCAGGTAAACAATTAGGAGAAAGAGAAGCTGGGGGTGAAATCACAACTAAAAGAGGGGAAAAGATATATTTCAAGCTATCAACTACAACAAAACAGGACTGGACCCACTACTGACCTTGAGATCCACGATCCTTTGAGACTTTGTCCCACTGCACAGCACCCTCCATGTCCATTCAGTTTTGAATCCACCTCTCTGCCACCTATCAGCACCTTTATTGGGAGGATCTGATGTGAGACAGTGTCAGGGGCCTTCCTGAAGCCCCTCTCCTCTCCCCCCACCTGTTCCCTCTCTCCCCTCACCTCAGTCACTTCATCACAGAGCTTTATCAAGCTGTCAAGCACAACTCCTCCTTGGCGAAGCCATGCTTTCCCCCTGATCATTTCCTCCTCCTTAATCTGCCTGAAATGCTTTTCAGGACCAACTTCTCCACCACATTCCCAGGAACTGGGGTGAGCTGACCAGCCTGTTGTTCCCCGGGTCCTCCTTTTTGTCCTCTTTGAAGGTGGGCATTTTATTTTCTCCACTGGTCTTTCAGCACAGCTTTCAGTCACCAAAATCAACCAAAGATTTCCCCTTTCTTTGTGTCCTTTGGCACAAACTTCATCTGTTGGCTGCCTTATTTGGAAGGTCCAGTGGACCAAATCCATAAATTCTCTATCTCACTTTCTTTTTTAACTGTTGATTTTTCTTTGATGTTGAGACAATCGTTATGTGGGCAGCTCTGTGCCTTTTTGTACTTGCCTGACACATACTGTAACCACAGTTTGGTTTAGATAATGTGAACATCAAATAACCTGCACCTTATCAAACAGAAGCCAGGAATCACCATGAAAAAGGCTAAAGGAGCTCATGGGAAGTGGAAACATTGGCAGAGAAGAAGAAGGTTAGGAGGAATAATGATTTTAAGACAAATTTCCATGGTTTCCAACCATGTCTAGCAGCCATGTTGCTATTTGTATCAGGGGTCTGTATTTTTTTTTTTTTCTTCTTACAAATACCATACTATTAATCAGTATTGCAAAAATGGTGAAAAGTTTACTAAGTGGTGATTGAACAGAAACTTTTCTCAGGTTTAGGAAGTTTTCTAACACAGAACAAAGGGCTCTGCCAGCAAATTATTTTCACACAAGAGACAGTGGTTGGCAGGAACACAAAAAAACCAAACCATGGCACAAGAAAGGGATTCACAGTGCATAGCCTGGAGTCCTGAGCAGTTATTTTAATTTAAAGGACTAATTAATTTAAATTGTTGTCCTCCCTTTCTGTTTGTAAAAATGTCAAAGTCCAAAGCAGCCTGGAGTAAAATCTGTCCATCATTTTGCAATTCTCTTTTCTGTTCTTTAGCTGTGCAGCACTGGTTTTCAAACCTCTGCTCTCTGCCTGGCTTTCCTTTCTCTGTTGGAACTCCAGTGTGGATGTGCATTTATTTCCATTTTTGGAACCTAATCTCTCTGCCTGGCTGTGATTTATCATCACAGCTGGTCCAATGATAATTGTCCTGTTTCTTTTAAGCATACTTTTATCTCCAGTAACATTCACTTAATGAAAGCAGAGACTTTGGGTTTGAAATATGTGTTGGGGATGGATGCATAATGAATATTTATAGATATTTAAAATATTTAGAATGTTCAGAAAGACGTTTAATTTTTTTTCTCTTCAGCATAATTCCATTTTTATAGTGTTTTCAATACTAAAGCATTTTTGGTTTACTTTGGCATTCATCTAACTCTATTGTCCTTTTTCCATGGGTCTGTTTGACTGGACCTTTAAATAAAGACTGAGACTACTAAACAAAGCAGAAATGTTCCTCAGCTCACAGGAACTCCAGGAGGCAATAAGGTCAGATGGATTTTAAACTTCCTTTCTCCTTTTTAATTATTTATTCTTAAGAAAATTTATTCTTAAGAAAAATCTTCACATATTTCCATAAATGGCCATGGAAAATGGTAGTTCTGCAAACTGTGGCAGACTCACAGTAAATACAGAGTAAATGCTGAGAAAACTGATACATAAATTCAGATATTCCAGATACATAAATTTAACTACTTTATTAAGAGCAAATGGTTATGACTTTAAACAGTTTCTTTAGATAGAACTTAAAACTTGAGGGGTTGGGTGTTTTGTACTTGGTTTTTTATTTTCCTGATTTGTGAGCAGGATTTTTCTGATCTCAATTTGACACTGTGGAAGTGAGATACCTTAGTTAATGTAGCCCTGCAAATTAATTTTGCCATTATCACCAGAGAAAGGATGGAGCACAATTTGCTCTGGAGATCTCTGTGCCTCACCAAAGGTGCGTGGACAAGTAGCTGCAAGAGACACCCCACTTTTCAATTGCCAAAATGAGTTAAGTCAGTCCTGGTAAAAGCCCTGACCCAGAATTAACATTCTCAGGGATTTTAAACATTCTGTAGACTTCTAATGAATAATCTCATTTCTAAATATTATCCTGACTTGATGTTAACTATTTTTTTATGAGCCACAATACCACAAATGGAATAAACAGTTAGTTATCCTGACTACTTTGTGATAAATAGTCTCCAATTCAATCTTAATAGAAGTGCATTTTAGATTGAAAAGTGCAGCACACTCTAACTAAACTCCAGTGAAATTCATTATGGGTGCAGGATTTCAAGAATAAGGAAAATTTTTATATATTGATATTTATTGACATTAATTTTGACAACTGCATTAGGTGTGTATAGCTCAGTATCCTCTAGATTGTATCCTCTACATTATACAGTATAGATAGATAGAGAGTATCCTCTACATTATATAGTGTATTTTACATAATATTATTACTTATAAATATCTAATACAGTTATGAATATAAACATGGACATGCAAATGTCTGATGTAGCCAGAGATACCTTTCCACCTGCAGCTGGGCTGAAAAGCTGGAGGCACCTCTTCCCTCTGATACATTCTTTGATTTAGATTTTTTTTCTCTTTTTTTTCAAATTACTGAATCATAAAAATAATAAAAAAAAGACAAAATCACAGCACAGCAAAAAGGTATTTGTAGTAGGGTGGCATTGGACATGTGATTTTTCCCATTTATGACTTTATTTATCCTCTTCTACCACTCCTTTGGAAGTGGTGGTGGTTGTGGTGGATAAAGGAATAAAATCACAGAATCATAATTGTTAAGGTTGGGAAAAATCCTTAAAGATCATGAAGTCCAAATGTCAGCCCAACACCGTGCTCACCACTAAACCACGTCCCCAAATGTTATTTTGAACATGTTTTTTTCAACACTTCCAGGTAGGGTGATTCCAGCACATTTTTGGGCAGCCTGTTCCAATGTTTGATCACCCTTCAGTGAAGAAATTTTTCCTAACAGCCAATCTTGGTGCAACTTAGGGTCATGCCCTTTTGTTCTGTCTCTTGTTACCTGGGAGAGGAGACTGAACCCCACCTGGCTGCACCCTCCTGTCAGGGAGCTGTAGAGTGTGAGAAGGTGTAATCCTGATATTTCTGAGTCTAAAAAAGTTTTCAGCCTGCCAGTGGCTGACTTCTCTCCAAGGGAAAGTCTCTCGGGAGAGTCTTTCTTTCAAGGACAATTTCTGTAAATAATTTATGTTTCTCAAGATAAATCTGTACAGCTGTGCTGATTGTGTTTCTCTTGTTCCACCAATGGGACTAGAGAGGTGTTGTTCCCTTTTACCAGTCATGTTAAGTCTGTATCGGAACACCTTATAAAAGGTACTAAAAAGTAGACAATAAATCCTTCTGATCTTCTTCTACTGCCTTTGAACTGGTGTCAAACATCTTTATTTTGTGTCCAACAGCAACAAGAAGGTTCCCCTTGGGCCTCCTTTCCTCAAGCCTGAACTCCCCCAGCTCCCTCAGCTGCTCCTCATCAGACTTGTGCTTCAGACCCTTTCCCAACTCTGTTTTCTTTCTCTGGACACACTGCAGCCCCCAAAGTCCTCCTGGTGGTGATGTGGCACTTTGGAGCTGTTGCTGAGTGAGTGCTGCCACCTCGTCTCTGCCCACAACTGCTCATCCCTCCGGCTGAAAAACGAGTCAGGAAAGAGCCACCAGGCAGAAGCAGTGACATCCCTGCTCTGTGAAGTGCAGAGCAGTGAAATGCACAGAGGAGAGGATTTAGCCTGTAAGCTGTTTGTCTCTGTTGTCATTGCCATTAATCAATCCGTGCTTAATGCCATTTCTTTCAATTCACTAACTCTCTGCTGCCAAATCAGTATAATCCTGTTCTCCTCACTGTCTGTGTGTGTCTCCTGACTTCACCTCCTTCCTGCGCTCTCTTCCTCTCCTGCCACCCACCTGTCTCCAAAAAGCCATGGGAGGGGCAGTTTAATGGAAAGACAAATATTTTATACAAGAATATGAGGCATTGGTTTGGATGCCAGAGGCTCCTTCAGGCATGAAGCATGTGGCAAAATGACTGGGGATAAAAAGATAAGAATATATAGAGGAAAACACAATTTGTATTCCCTGGATGGAGCAGGGTCAGCACACCCAGCCTCCCACAAACACAATCTAAGGGGGACTCAACAGAGGATGGAGCAGAGTGGAGACCCCACAGCCAGACTGTTCCCTTGCAGGGGAGGGAGCTCAGTGGAACTTTCCAGCTGACAAACCCCACACAGCAGCTGAAAACCAAGGCAAATAAAGGAGGATGTTCTGCTGTGGAATCAGCAACCCATGAATCATGACAAAATCCCTCTGTTTGGACTGATACACATCCCCATCCCAAAGTTATCTCAGAGGTACCTATTCTGTGATACCCATCCCCAAGGTGTAACTGCAGTGAGGATTCTCCTCAGTCTCCTCCAGGGTGAACAGACCAAGTGTCCTCAGCCACTCCCCATGCAGCTTCCCCTCAAGGCCCTTCACCATCTTCCTTACCCTCCTTTGGATTCTCCCTAACAGCTTTACATCTTCCTTACACTGAGGCACCCAAAACCACCCACAATATTCAAGGTGAGGCCTCCCCAGTGCAGAGCAGAGCAGAACAATCCCCTCCCCTGCCTGGCTGGTGATGCTGTGCCTGATGCCCCAGGACAGGGTTGGCCCTTCTGGCTGCCAGGGCACTGCTGACTCACATTCAGCTTCCACTGACCAGGATTCCCCCAGTCCTTTCCTGCAGCACCAGTCCCTGTGCAAGAGAGGACAACCCACCATGATAAACAGATCAAATATAATTTTCTAGAGGAAAGGGGGGTGAAAATGGATGATCTTTAATGTCCCTCTCAACCCCAACCATTGTGTGATTCTGTGATTCCATGATCTGTGCAGTCCTTGGAAGTGTGTTGTTGCTGTTGTAAGCAAGCTGTAAAACTGCTCAGTCCATACCCAAAGATGTCCAAAATGTTTCTGAGTGAGCAAGAACTCAAGAAAGTGGATAATTTTCATACAGAAGAGTTAAGCATGTGTCATCCTAGGACATATTTATTTATTTCACATCTTGTTCTTTTTCTCTAAAGATGTCCAGAACATTAAAATTTTTCTGCTGGATTTCACTTTTGGCAATGAATTCCAAAGAAATTTGTGATAAATTCCTACCAGGTTATATAATATTATCTTTGTTTTCAAACCAAATCTACCAATTCTGATCCTTTCCTTAGAGAAGAGTCTAAAACTCAACATATCAGAATTAAATTTACAGCTGATTTTGAGAGATGTAAAAATATTTTGAGAAAATCAGTCAGGAATTGTAGCATTTTCTTCTTGCAAATAAAGATAGCTATTGTTTTAAATTATATAAATACCTTCTTTCAAAAAAGTTAACGGAATTAAATTTCCCTGGTATAATTACAGGAAGTCACAGGGACACAAAACACTAACAATGCTAAAGTAATTTTTTAAAAAAAAAACACAAAGGAAACAATTCCTCTATATATACACGTTTACTAGAAAATGTTACAGTGATGAGATGCAGGGAATAAACAAATTTCAGACTAATCAGAGTTCCTCTGTTCACTTACCTTCTAAGGCACAAACAAAGAAAGGAAGAATTTAAATTACAATAGAAGTAGATTTTAAAAAACATAGAAGTTCATAAAAATTTTAACTTCCTTAAAGGTAAAATGTCTTTTTTATACGAAACTATACCACTTATATAAACTACATAAAAACTATACTGTGAAGATAAGAAAATATAGGAACTTCCTAAGCAAAAGATTTATCCTGAAGAAGAGGAAAGCTAATCTTTATAAATAACTGATAGCAGTCCCTGAAAGAAAATTCCTTTAGACATTTATAATAGGTGAGATGTCAGGTGATTTTCACACAGGTGATGTATTTTTGTCTGAAATTATTGCATCAGCAATTTTTGCAAGAATATAAAGACAAAAAAGCAGCAGAGCTTCAGATACCTTCCAATTTCCCTATTAGGAATCCTTAACAAT
Organism: Poecile atricapillus; assembly: GCF_030490865.1. NCBI lineage: Eukaryota > Metazoa > Chordata > Aves > Passeriformes > Paridae > Poecile > Poecile atricapillus. The sequence continues at coordinate 150,573,101 of NC_081250.1, read as the reverse complement.
ATGAATCTTTTACAAAATCTGCTTTTATGACATTCATGATGATTGTATTGGGGACACGCTGGTTTTTTTGTCCCCCTGATATTGACTCTTCCAAAATCTCACAATTAGGAGATTATTTCACACCACCTGGTCCTTGATGCCCCATGCCCACACTGTCCCTGTACAGTTCATTGCTCAGAAGAGGGAGAATGAGAGAGGCCTTGTCTCCAAAACAATATCATCCCATCGAGACTGAAATGACAAGAAAACCCAGCAGGAAGGAGAGGAACAGAAACAATCATTCCCTGGTTTAATTTTGTTTGTTTTCTTTCCATTTCTCTCTATGTTTATTTGTACAATGGACTCTTGTTGTATTTTGGGTCCCAGTGTCTGATTTCTGAGTCCCTGACTTGCACCTGTCACAGATTTGCAACACCCAGGGCTGGACAGGGACTTTTCACAAGGAGAAGGCAGGGCAAGGAGGAATGGCCTTAAAATAGAGAAGGATTTAGATTAAATATTAGGAATAAATTCTTTATAAGGGTGGTGAGACACTGGTACAGTTTCCCAGAGAAGTTGCAGACTCCCCATCCCTGGAAGTGTCCAAGGCCAGGCTGGATGGGGCTTGGAGCAACCTGGTCTATTGGAAACTGTTCCTGCCCATGGCAGGGGGTTGAAATAAGAAGATCTTTAAGGTCCCTTCCAACCCAAACCATTCTGTGATTCTATAATTCTGTAAATCTGGAGGCTGCTCAGCGGAAAAGAAGGAAATCTCTGCAGAACATGGGTCTGTGGAGGAGTGGGTTGAGGGCAAACACCTCAGCCCCTCAGTGGGGATGTGGTGACACTGATTCGTGCTGTGCTTCCTGCACCTGTAAATTGGAAATGGAAATTGGGTGTGAGAAGTTAATAATATCTGTTTAGCCAACCCTGTTCATAAATGGCCTGTCAAAGGGTGTTATGTCTAATTAGTCTTTCCTTTTTCCTTAGTTTTTTTTTTTTTTTCTTTTCTTGTTTGTATGTGTTTACTGAATGTTGACAACATCCAACTCTCCCAATTTTAGGAACGCGTCACTTCGAGTCAGCATCTGCTCAGTGTTTCATTTTTAGCTCAAGAACATATTGGCCTTCAGACACAAACAAGTGAAACCCCAACATCTGAATCTATTTCTGGGAAAGCGTGCTGAGGGATGGAGCTACGAGAACATCTTTCACAGGGTTTATTAAAAATCAATATGGATATTTTTTTTACTCCTTCCCTGAAGTCACAGCAAGTTAGAGAGTACTGTTGCTCCAGGCCACTTGGATATTTGGCATCCCCACCCTGATTAAACTATATCCACTTACACAAACACATGTGTTAATACTCCTTCATGCCTTGATGGCTTTATGTTATATCTTTGTCAGATTTCTGAAGATTTATTTCTCTAAATGTCGGAAATCATCCCTTGACCAACAGCTAAATGAATTACAACCTGGTAATCCGTGTCGAGTTCAGCTGAGCACGCTGTATTTCAGCAGGAGAGAGGGAAGCTGCCTCTGATGGTCTCATTAGAGTTCACCATGTCAGCTTTGAAAGGCTCCTCTGCTGACCTGAGCACTCACACTGCTGGCACACGTGGCTGCTTAAAATAGACTGAGCCAAAGTTCATGGGCAGCTTTTTAAAAAAGAAGAAATGAAGACAGAAGAATAAGAGGCATCAGGATAAAGCCAATAAGAATGTTACTGCAATTCTAATTTCTCTTTTTCAGTCACTCTTTAGGGGGTTTTTGGCCTGGTATTTTTAAGATCAGTGTCTTGACATAATGGCTTAAAAGGGGTTGAAAAGCTCCAGTTCCAACTATAAAGGCTGTGGTCCAGATTCTTAATTTCTTAATTCTTAATTTAATTAATTTTAATTTAGTCAAGACATGTAGTGCTGAGTTCAGGAACTTCAACATGCAAAATGAGGAAGAGGCAGCCCAGGGAAGTGGTGGAATCTCCATCCCTGGTAAAAAAACCAACACGTGGTTTTTGTGCTTGTGGACATGGTTTGGTGGTGGTCTGGAAAGCACTGGGTTAATGGCTGGGATTTATGATCTAAGAGGTCTTCTCCAACCAAGAAATGTTCTTTCTGAATTGAAGAGAGAGATCATGCAAAATGCACCTATTAGCAGCACTAGTCAGCTACAGAGAAAGATGGGAGAGAAAATCCCTGCTCAAAATGCACAGCCCAGTAAAACCTGGAGAACAAAGCAGGTTATTTTGCTATCCAGGGTTGACATTAATTAAGTGTTGACACAGACTATATTTTTTTTCCTGGATATTTATCTTTATGCAGGTGGATAGAAAGATATTATACTCAGCTCCCTCAGGATACCACATGGAAGCAATCAATCCAGTTCTTGCACAATTTATCCATGCTTCTCTCTAGCCCTCTATCCTATTAAAAAAAGTGTTAAAAAGAAAGGTCCTCCTGGCTTTTAATTGTTTTAGGTCACTTCATGTATATTTAGATGTGTGTTTTTTTCTTGGGTGAGCTCTGTGAGTACATGAATCCATCACATCACTAAAAAAATTTCTCTTATCTTTTGCTAACCTCACTGTGATGCTGATTAATTTCAATCAACTTAATCTAAGATGGCGAAATATTTAACAGACATGGGTGGCACATCATTGTTATTAATGTTGTCAGGGCTAATTGGAGTGTTGCTGCATTCTAATATTGCCTCGAGTTTGTCAGCTTCTTTCAAATCCAAATAAATATGTATTTATGTATTAATCCAAATAAATATCTACATGGATTAGGTCATAAGTAAGCAGTGCAGGTAAAGAAATAGCATTTCAAACCATGTCTCCAAGCATTTTTTTTTATCCTACCAACATTAATAATCTAAAAGGAGATCTTTATTTTCCTTTTTCTATTTCTTTATGCTTCTGCTGTTTTTCAAGTAGGCTTTTTCCCTTTTAGACTCATAGAAAATGAGAAGCTGGAGTGGCCAGATGTTTTACAGGAATGTGTTATTTCTTCCACACTGACAATTTATAACAGATACCCTCTCCTTCCCTTACCCTCTTCCCAATTGTTAATCATTTGGCACTCTGTAAAAAATGACATTTTTACTTTGCACTTCTGTATGGATAGTCAAAGATCCAATTCAAGACAGTATGAGCACAAGTTTATTTCACTTCCTTTGAGCACAATTCTGTTTAAGACACACTTAACTTTAAGAACATACTTAAGTCTCTCACAGCACTTTGTTGCAAGTGGGACAGAGAACAAAAAAACCTTAAAAAACAGACTTAGCAAGAGAAATATTTTTGAAAATGTTTATCTGAGTGTATATTCACTTCAGTTTCCTTTTAATTAAAGAAGGGTGAAAGAAGGGCAGTCTTTTTCTTGATAGAAATAATGCAGCTGAGGCCTGAGCTATTTGAATTTTTTTTATTTTCAAAGACCATGGTGTGCAGTTGTCAGATGTTTCATTTTCTTTGTTTACTTATTATTACCATGACACTTATTTATTTTGTTTCTGCAAAGTTTTCTCAAAGAACACAAAAGTATGAGGGGCTTTTTTTAGTATGTAGTTCATGTTGGAAGGGAAGGACTGGAATAAAATTTCCATCCTTGAGCTGTAACAATCATACCCATTCCAATCATCAAAGTCTGCCTTTAAATCACCTATGCTGTGGTTCATAATTTTTAAGCAGAATGCATCTTTTACAATTTTAATAAAGAGAGAGATAACCAAAAGATAAATCAAGGAATAGTAGCTTTGCCATGAAAGAAATAAAATTGGTTTGAAATGTGGATCTCATAAAAGACCCCAAATTTCTGGTCTCCAAAAAACCCCCAACCCAAAACTCTTTTGTTGCAATCCTTTGAATATTCACTTCCCATTCAGCTATCCTCTTTGGTGGGATAAAAAATATACTGAGATCATATTCATTTATTTTTGAACCATAAGAATTAACCCCTTCTCCTTCAAAGTGTGTATTTCAGTTGAGTTAGGAAACAGAGAGTACATGGACAGCCAGGTCTTGAAGATTTTATCAGAATTGTTCCCAAGTATATCCTGTCTGTCTCAATGACTGATATTTTACAGTATGTCATGAGAATTGAAAGAATTTATTTTCTTTCTTCCTTTCTTTCTTGAATGTCCTTTTTCACATGGATGCACTCCTTGCATCATTAGTTAAATTTTAGATTTTCAAAGAAACCATCCTGGTTTTGAGGATAGCAGGAGAAACACATTACCAGGGAATACCTCACAAATATGGAGAGGGACTTTAGTTTCTGTTATTTACATCCATTACAGCAATACTTGTGACAGGAAAAAATTCCCCAGTACCACAGATTAGTCCAAATAGCACTGCCCATGTCCAAAGTTAATTATTATTTATTTTGTGCTGCTTCTTCCCATTAGTTTTCATCCTCCATCCACTCCCTGATTCCAAGTTATGAAAGCCAGGGCCAGTGTGCTGCAGTTAGTGGGTAGGTATTAAATACATGAAATATCCTCTCAAGGCATACAAGAAAGGCAACACCTCTTAACTCCTGCCTTTGACTGAGTTTTTGATTTGAGACAAGTTTTTGCCCACTTACAGACAAGATGTCATCAATCAGCTGTTTGGAAAAGTCCTGAATTTCAGAATCTCTGTCTTCTTTCTCCCACCAAGCGCCAAATAAATGTTTCTCTAAACACACTGTTATGAGAAAACCTTGAAAGTTTTCTGGGATGTGATTAAAAGTCCTACATAAAGCTGGGGTGTAACAAAGCTGTAAATTCTTGATTGATAAAATTATGGGAGTTTATACTGCGACAGTTCATATAACAAATTTTTCATTTGGTGCTTTTCAAGAGGGAATTGCAAACTCTAATCCAGCAGAGCCCACAAAGATGGATTGCTGCCTTGGACAGGTGAGGCCACACATTGCAAAAGCTGAGCACAAGTTTGGTTTTAGCAACCAAGCACAAGGACATGCAGTGATGGGACAAAGGGGAAGGGTTTTAAGCTGAAAGAGGGTAGATTTGGATTTACTGAGAGGGTGGTGAGGCCCTGGCACAGGTTGCCCAGAGAAGCTGTGGCTGCTCCATCCCTGGAAGTGTCCAAGGCCAGGTTGGGCAGGGCTTGGAGCAACCTGGGATAGTGGAAAGTGTTCCAGCCCATAGCATGGGTTTGGAATGAGATGATCTTAAAATCCCTTCCAACCCAACTCATTCTGTTAATTTGTGACCATCCAAAGGTATTTTATTTGGCACACTAACAGAAATTACACAGATTAATTCATCCATCCATCCATCAAAGACATTGCCATCAGCACCTCTTGAAAGCAACCTGTGTTCTTTCCACCTCAGTACTCTTCTATCTGCACATTTAAATCCTTCTAGAGAACTGCCATTTGCAGCATCTGCAGAAGGTGGTTATGTTTTAACTTTACTGCCTCCATTTCCACATACCACTAATCTATTTCATTTCCCCATTGCTTTTGCAAGCGTCTTATTTTCTTTGACCAGTTCCTCTAACAAAACTAATTTTCCCTACTTCAGTTCTATGAATTTTCCCCATGATAATGGTTCTGAAAGGAAAACATTCGTTACAGACATTAGTTGATCTCAAGATTCATTAAGTCCCAGAGGACTTTTGCCAAATATTCCAAAGGCATAATGGAGAAAATGAGAAATGAGTCTGAGATAACTGAAACATAAATGGAATTGATAATCACTTTGTACTTAAGATCATATCACAGACATTTTGCTTGTGCTTTTAGTGATATTCTAGGAAATGCTCATTCTACTGCATCTGTTCTAGTTCTTTGCAACATACTTGTAAAAAACATTTAGGAAGTTGACTTTTTTAGTTTTTGTGGGGATATATCCTTCTCTTTATCCATTTATTCCTTAACTTTATCAATTTTAAAAAAAAATCAGTATATCCAGAAAGAAACATTCTTCTCTAGCAACCATTAAAAAAAAAAATGCTTAATAACTGCAGACACCTCCTCTTTTTTGTTTATGGCTGAGTTAACTGAGACAAAACTTCCTTCTTAGTTCTGAAATTGATATGATTTGTATTTGAACATTAATTTGCCTTAAGGTCCCTTTAAATCAGTTGTTCTTCAGCAAAATACACTGAATTATCAGGTGCCCTGGCCATGAATTTTGGTAGCTGGGTTAGTCATTAAGAGACATAAGAATTTGAAGCAACCAGACACAATCTGTTCTGGCAATCAAATTTCTCCCATTCCTGTTCTGTGTCATTCTGGCTCATCACAGCTCTTATTCGCTGACCTCAAACAAGAGTCAGAAATCTTCCTCCTCCTCAAACAGTTCCTCTTGTGTTTCTTCAGTTTTGCTTCAGTAGTAATGACAGCTTGAATGCAGCTTTTCGTGATGTCAGAATATTGAGTGATCGTGGCTCTGGAAGGATATTTACCTATTCTGGATGAAATTTGTCCCAAAAATAACTCAGTGCAAACCTAACTACTCTCAGTGACACAGTCAGCTGACAAAAATAAGTTGAAGCCCTCCCTTTCCAGCCCAGGGTTGCCCTCATGGGACACCAGCCCAGCTAAAAAGAACATGGAGCAGGGTGTTTCTGCTTGGTACAGCTCTGCTTTTCAAATTTTCCAGCACTCATAACCCAGGACAGAGTGGGAAATCAGCATCTGTCGGGGGAAACAAAAAGCAATGATTATATGATAGTGAGGATGCCAGGTTTGTTCTCCTGGGGTAATGCTGCTGTGCTGCATCTCCTGTACGAGATAAGATGGAAGCACATAGGGCATTAATGGATTTGACTGTAAAAAATACAATTTTGAAGGTTTGTCTGAGTTCATTGACTCCTGCAGGCTGTCAGGCTGAGAAATTCCTTGTCCCAGGCACTCTGCTCCTCCTGGGTGAGAACTGCAATATTGCAAACCTGGTCCTGCTCAGATGGAGACAGGCAGCCACCAGAATATTCCCCACTGTGCTTGTCCTCGCTGCTGCAGCAATTCCTAAAGGAGATCTGTCCTTCAGAACAATGATAGCAGAAGATTGGAGGCGCTGGAAACTTGTCCATCATCTCTATTTTATCAAATCAAATGTTTCAGGAAGCATGTTTCTTGTAATACATTCATGCTAAATAAAGCATTCATGTGTTTCCACTTTTTACAAGTGGGGATGAGCGCAGTGACAGCAACTCTGAGGCTCCAAGCTGACTGAGGACATCCATATAAATCTGCACAATCCTCTCAAGTATCCAGGCTAGGACACTACCTAAAAGTGATATTTAACACACCATCTGAATCCATTGCTCCATCTTAATTTGTTTATCTGGTACTTCAGTGGTTCCCTTGGAAAACTGCATGTTTAATATCCCCTGCTTCATTTTACCAATACAGCAGAGAAAAATCTCTCACAGACACCAGCTTCAGCTCATCAGCTCTCACTAAGAAGACATGAGTTTTCCACCCTGGAGATTGTTTCTGCCACAGCTGCTCCATCTGTTCTCATTTCTCACCCTAAAAACAGCTGTGGAGCCACTGCCACACACAGCATCTCACTGGCACTGCCTTCCAGCAAGTGAAAGGTTTTGGGGACAGAGGCAGATTCTGATGGGACCCTTTCTAAACTAAAATCTTTGTAAAGTGAGGGCCGTGGGCCACTGCCCTGGAGTAAATTCCCTGACAGATTTATGGAAAAAATATCATCAGATTTTACATTTAGGAGAGACTTAATCTGCTGCCTGGGTTGAGCGATAAAAGGAGACCAAAGGAAAAGTTGCAGCAGGCAATGATGACCATAAACCTTTTATAAAGAATCTAAGCCTCCTCTGGGTTATCTTTTGAGATACAGATGCACAAAAATGTCATTTTGGAGGTGGATGCTGCAGCCTGCCATAGTGAGGCAAAGAAAGGAGCTCTTATCACTACAAAGTGGGTTTTTTTTATATATAAAACACCAGTGAGATGCCTCATGGCTTCATCTACTCATCCCACTAACCAAACTGTAAAGTTTTTTCATCTGATAGATGAAGCAAATTGTTTAGGCAAATAAATGCAGCAAGAAACTCCCCTCCTCCTTGTGCTGTACTTGTGTGGATAAATAGCTGCCTCTGTAGTGGAAGAAGAAAGAAAAGAAAAGAAAAGAAAAGAAAAGAAAAGAAAAGAAAAGAAAAGAAAAGAAAAGAAAAGAAAAGAAAAGAAAAGAAAAGAAAAGAAAAGAAAAGAAAAGAAAAGAAAAGAAAAGAAAAGAAAAGAAAAGAAAAGAAAAGAAAAGAAAAGAAAAGAAAAAAGAAATCATGAGATCACAGGATAATACAATTGCTGAGGTGATTTAAAAAAAAATCAAACACACTGATGGATGCATAACTAGACAAATAAGATTATAAGAGAATGGAGACAGACAAAAGCAGAGAGCACACTGAACAGGACATGTTTTTGATTATTAAAGCAAAGCTTCTCTTTAGATTTCCAGTCCCCATCTCCCAGTTTTCTTCTGGTGCTTTCTCAGTTTTGGAGAGGTTTCTGTGCTGTGTTTGCCACAGAAAGGACTGAACATGATGAGCCAAGGTTCACACCTTTCTTTAATCATGAAAAACGTCAGAATTCGCTCTGCAAGGTTCATCGCCACCGGCACCATGGAGCTTTATCTTCCAGCCATCACTTCCAGAGCCTCTGTGTCCCTTTTGCACAGGATGACCACAAAAGCAGAAGCTGAGCAATCAGACCACAGGGTGCCAAGTGCTCTGGAAACATCAAAGAGAGAGATCTATGTATCAATAAGAAGGCAAATGAGAAGATAAATTTGAGCAGGTAAATAGTGACAGGGATATGGCTCTGCCTAAGTGCACAGATTGAGATGGATTGAATTGTTGATCCTGTTAACTATTGCCTCCACAGTAATGGATATTCAGGTCTCTGAAAAGGCTCTTTTATTAAATATCATCCAGACATATTTTCCATATCTTTTCCTTTATTTATCTTTCAACAACAGTGGAGGAGTAATTCATAAATACAACACAAGTTTTGCCTTCTGTTTCCATCAAGCATCTGCAGCAATAACCCCAGTGATTAACCAGCTCCACTACTGGCACTCTGCTGAATCAAAGTGCTACCCAAAGTCGTAGAACAAGCTAAAAACCTTTCATCATTAATCATTCTGATTAACCTTTAATTAGATGGCCCTTTGAGACTGGTCAGAACAGTCTTTCCCAATATTATGCAATGTCAGAGACTGGATCTTGGCCTGGTTTCAATTAGAGAAATGACCTAATTGCTTAATGGATTAAAATTCTCCCAGACTGTCAGGGTTTGGATATTGGCATCTGACTTGAAGATTATTTGTGGTTATATCTGGCTCTAGGTGACCTCACGGCTGGGTTTTATTTGAATTCTTCCTCAGAAGAACTGTAAAAAAGACTGGTGCACCTTTCTGTCAGCCCATCAGATTTCACGTTCAGAATACTGGAATTCCCATTTTCACAAGATTTTCTTCCTTACATTTCCTGTTGTAGATGGAAGCTGAAGGCTGAATTCAGTGACCCAGCTTAATGTCCTTGAAACAACCCCAGAAAATACGGAAACAACCAGACCCCTGGTTTCTCTAGTGCCCAGGTTTCTCTAGTACACTGAGACTTACGTCTCCATTGACTGCTTCCCACAAATGCATCTTCAGAGAGGAAAATAAGCAGGCACAGGCTGTGATGGATGAGAAATGACAGCCCTTCATCCTCATCTCTTCTCCATTCTCTAATGTTTTTTCTTCCCAATCCATCCTGACCCCTTCTTCTCTCTGCCCTTGTGCCCTCACTGATAAAGAACTCGCCCTTAAGGGTTTTTTCCCTCCATTTGTCCCAGTTTGACCATAGCCATACTCAAATTTGATATTTCTGATAGCATCACCTGTATAATCCCAGCCTGCTTTAATATTACTGATATGGATCTCTAGGCACTCTTGGCCTTGTAAGGTCCCAAAGGTCTCCAGAATTCCCCCCCAATTAGTGCTGGAGTTTGGTTTTCCTTTGGTTGTCCTTAACTCCACCTGTGAAACCTGCCCATTCACCATGATGGTCCCTGTAACTTTTATATGTTGCTCACTCTGTTATATTTTGCATTTTCTCATGTCATGTCCAAATTTTCTAGTCTGTTCAATAATGCCAGACTTGGGCTTAGTCATCTGCTTAAATACCTTAATATCTACCATCCTTATGGCTGTATCCAACAGAGAAAAAAACTAAAAAATAATTTTTTAAAAATAGGAAGAAATAAAGGAAAATGTGGAGAAAAAAAAGGGCAATATGATTAATTGTATGATGTCCTGCCAAGGTGATAACATGGGGAAGAACAGAAATTGTTTCACACAAGGTCAGCTTCTGGGGATGTTTCCTGCTACACCACACTCCGTAGGATGTAGAGTTGGTAGTCCTGGATCAGACAATGATTTTTAGAAGCAGAGATTTTAGTGCCAGAAGGAGCACACACTGACAACATAATCTAACCTCACACATCACACCGTGCACAGCTATTTGCCAAGTTTCTCCCACAGAAAAGCAAGTGGGTGTTTAGCTGCAGCACTGCCTCATATTAAAGCTGTACACTTTTTGAAAAGATATCAAGAAATGGAAATTTTATTGCTTTCTGTAGTGGTTTAACCACTGGAACACACCCTCCTTGCTTCATAAAAAGAAGTGTATCCCTCTGTTGAACCTGTCTGATATGAAAATTGTGGATTTTTCCATGGCTTAAGCACCACTATTAAGCCTGCTGTTTTCTGCCCAGTACCATCAAGTCAGTTCTCACCAGTTTTCAGGAAGCAAACTGGTATTTACAGGTACTAACTGGTATTCACTTTGAGAGAAACACCTTGTGACTCCTCCATGCACTTTCTCCATGATTACACATCCCTTATGAGTGCCTGGCAAACCAGAAGTGTTGTGACATCCCAACATCTGCACTTTCATGGAACACAAGTAAAGTCCTCTGTTTATGTCAGCTAAGCAAAATTCTTTGAATAAACCCATGGGTGATGTTATCTTTTGACCACCATCTGATTGGGAACACATTTTGTTCCAGATTTTTGTTTATAGCAGCTGATTTTTATTTTTTTTTTTTTTTTGTAGGGCTTTTTTTCAGTGTTTCATTGCTGTTGTTTTTGTTACTTGGTTTAGGGGTTTTTTTGAAGTACCATGTCCTAGTTTCAGCTGGAATAGAGTTAATTTTTTTCCTAGTGATTGGTACAGTGCTGTGGTTTGGATTTAGGATGAGAATAATGTTCAAGATACACTGATGGTTGTTGCTGAGCAGTGTTTACACTAAATCAAAGACTTCTCACACTCCTCTGCCAGAGGAAGTTTGGGGGTGCACAAGAAACTGGGAGGGGACAGAGTTGGTTTGGCTGACCCCAGCTGAGCCAAGGGCTATTGCAGACCATGTGTGTAGGAGACCCTTTATAGGGATGGTGTGAAACACAGCAAAGACCTCTATAAGCGAGTTAGGGGTTAGAGGTTTATTTCAGGGCGTGGGATAGAGAGAGAGAGGGAGCCTGCTATGAGCCAGCAGATAGAGCTCAAAGCGGGCTCAGAGAGAGCAATACAAAATAGGGTGAGATACGAATATATGAGTTCAAGACTTAAGATTGCTAAGAAAGAGTAAGAGAACAGAACAGAAGTGAGAGAGCCGGGAAAAAGAGAGAGCTAAGAAAGACCAAGAGTTAAGAGAGACTAAGAGTGAAGAAGAAGAGTTACCAAGAGTTAAGAGTGAAGAGTGAAGAGACTAAGAGTTCAAAGAGACTAAGTGTTAAGAGAGACCAAGAGAGCCAAGAGTTACGAGTGAACCAAGAGAGCGAACTCTCTTTTACAATTACTTATATACATATGAATATTCTATTCCTTTACCAACCAATCTTTCTAAGTATACTAATACAGTAACATTTGTGTGCAACCTATAGAAATCGCTATTTTTGCATGTTTTTAGTTATCTCAGGGTCCTTCAGACGTTTCCTTATAAGGCTGGGGAGAGGGGTCTCAGCTTGGTTTTATTGCGGGAAAGAATGTGTTCTGGCATACCAGCCCGGTTTCTTTGAATTATTCAAACTGTGCTATCATTTGTATTTCTTCCTTAGCCTTTCTGGCTACAGAGTCATATTTATAATTTCTTTCTAATTCTACCTTCCCAACACATGTGGTGTGATGTTAATCAATAAAACTGGCAGGACTCAGGTGGCAGACACTGCCCAGGGACTGGCTGAGCATCAGCCAGCAGGTGATGAGCAATTGTGTTATATATATCACTTATTTTATATAGTCTTTTATCATTATTATAATTTCCCCTTCCTTCCCCATCCTACTAAACTGTCTTTTTCTTAACCCACAAGTTTCACCCTTTTTTTCCCCACTTTTTTCCCTGTTCTCTCTATGGGAGTGTGAGTCAACAGCTCTGTGGTGTTTAGCTGTTTACCAAGTTAAACCACATCAAACTGCTTCAGTCTCTCCTGGGAAACTGTACTGACCCCTGTCCATGCAGCAAGGGCTGCATTCGTGCTGCCAACATGTAGGATTCAGCATTTGATGGTCTTAAAACACTTTTATACGTATTCTACCTACCAATGGATCCAGACTACACAAGTGTCCTGTCCTAATCTTTACTTTCCTCTTAGAAGTCTTTTTTAAAACCACTCACTTCATCAGCAATGGGTTTATAAAGTCTTGTGAAGTCCACAGCCTTGCTGACACCAGCGCTAAAATAATCTATACAAAGACAGTAAATAAATCCAAGCATTGGATTAGATGTTCTGCTGTAAAACCATGCTGTGTGCTCTTCTTGGTTTTAACCTTGAATGGTCCATAAATCTCTCTCAAGACATGGCTTTCCTTTCATTTTAAGGTGGCAAACCGTTCCATGTCCTGGGAATGCACATCCCTCTTCATTTGGCAATAAAAATCCTGTCCTTGACTAATGGCACCCATGTTAAGAGACCCCATATTCTGTGAATAAACAATCTGGTACTGTGCACCCCATCAATCCATACACAATGTCCCAACTATTACGAGGAACAAGGTTGTGTTTTACTAGCAGCAGGAAATTAGGATGGCATTGGGTCAATAGCATTAAAAACCCAGTTGTAGGTCCAGCTGCTGTTTTCCCAGCCAGGAGGCAAACTGGAAATCCACTGCCTAAAGGTGTGAGTTAAGCACTCCCATTTATTCACAAGCTAGTCTGTATTCTCCTATCATATCAGAATTAAAAATACTCTTACTTCCTCTCTAAAAAAAAAAAAAAAAAAGAATAAAAATTTATTCTGCTTTATTTCTCAAAACCAGAAAGTTAAACCAACAAGTTCATCTCTCGTCCTTATCCATGGCTGGAGTATTGGAATAAGAAGATTTTAAGCTCCATTCCACCCCAAACCATTCTGTGATTCTCTGATTCTAGGAATGAATTTATGTCTCATATTAGTCTGCACAGGCAAAGAGTCAAAGTGTTTGAAACACCTTGGTTTCACAATGATGGTATCCATGCACTGGAAAGTCTTCTCCAGCTTTTTCTAGAAACATTTCTCTGACTGTGTGTGTCTTTTTAATCTGTTTTAAGTGATTATTAGGCCAGGCTGGCCAGCCAGGAGTGCACTGAATTAAAAAGAGGAATGGAGGCAGTTCATTAACAGAGGAGTAGCAAGTGAGGCTGAACCATTTTATTGCATGAGGCTAGGTGTCCAGGTATGGTAAGAGCTTTAGTTTGGGCAGTTCAAACCACACCAGAGTAGGTATTAATCAGAATAATTTTGTGTGAAGCAGAGTAATGAGAAGGATGGGCTGTTGTACCGACATTATCAAGGGAGCAGTGAGCTTTGGCACACACATCTTTGAAAAGATCTTCAAGAGCATCAAGTTCAATGTTTAACCAAATAGTGCCAGGAAGTGTCACATCTACTCATTTCTTTGAACACTTCCAGGGATGGTGACTCCACCACTTCCTTGGACAGTGATTCCACCATTTCCTTGGGAGGCTCCTTTCAAGGCTTATCCACTCTTTCAGTAAAGAAATTTTTCTTAATATCCGACCTCAACCTCTCCTGGCACAACTGAGGCCATTTCCGCATGTTTTGCTGCTTGTTACCTGGGAGAAGAGGCTGAACCCCCACCTGGCTACAACTCCTGTCAGGGAGTTTGAGAGAACACGACCAAGAGCCAGATCTGGAGCATGCAGACATGAACCAGACTCTTGGCTCTTAGACACAGTCACCACGAGCCTTCCAGCACAAACATTGGTTTGCACACTGACTTCAGTTTGCTGAAATCCTGCCACCCACTCACTGGGGTGATAGAATTCTTAAAAACTCATTCTTCTGCAGAACTTTGTTCCAATTCTTCATTTTTTGAAGGCCAGTGCCTCATGGCAACCCCAGGCCCACATGGCAAAGGGGTAGAATATTTGTATGGCTACGTTTTGAGGAGAGGGAATGTCACATTGAGCAGAGAAAAGGAGAAATGAGAGAAATGAGAAACAAGAAAATGAGTCACAAGGGAAAGGCTCCATTTAACTCTCACTATGGTGGTTTCTCCAGCTGGATGGTGGCAGCAGAATTTAAGAAGGAAGTTGATGGGTGTCAGTCTCGTGTCCCAGGTGACAAGTAACAGGACAAGAGGACAAGGCATCATGTTGGGCCACAGGAGGTTTAGGCTGGATATCTGAAAAAATGCCTTCATGGAAATTGTTGTCAAGAACTGGGACAGGCTGCCTAAGGAATGAATGGAGCCACCATTCCTGAAATCTTTAAGGCACATGTGGCACCTGAGGACAAGGTTTAGTGATGAATGTGGTGGTGGTGCTGTGTTGATGGTTGGACTTGATGATCTGAAAGGTCTTTTCCAACTTTAATGATTCCATGAATGTTTTTATGAAGCTTCTGCTGCTGCCACTGCCCTTTTGTCTCAGGAGTCAGCATCTCTCAGGACATAAAGCACCACAACTTGCCCTCACTGCAATGGGACACTTAATGCACAAGTCTAATTTCACTCTAATGAGGGCTAAATAACAAAACACAGCTGGAGACAGGCAGGGGTGTAGAAATCGCTGTGCCTTAGAGAGCTGCAGGAAGACAAATATGAGCAAGACTAGACATTCATAATATTCTCAGAAATAAATTTTGTTCCAACCAAGCCATTTCCTTGTCACTTCTTTCCCTCATCCCAGAGAGAGATTTGTGGTGTGATGTGTTGGAATCGATGCCATGTTGCTTTGCATCACTCATTGCCCTGCTCAGAAAAGTGTAATTTCTAGGCTATAAATATTTCTAGTGAAGAGATAATGTTCTGGGTTTCTTCCCTTTTCAGCCACTGAGGTCACTAAGAGCTACCTTATTTATCATCCATATTTCATCTGCCAACCCTTTTGTTTACTGACCTTGAAAGAATTTCACATGAATTCATCAGAAAGTCATGTCCTTTGCTACTTTGGCATTTGCTTGTCGTTAATAGGGCAAATGTGTGAAAAGTATTTTTGAAAAACCCATCCCCTTTCATACATTTTGGGATCATAATTTTGTTTCAGGGCTCCCTCTTTAATCTGTGTTATGTGTTTTCCATGGACAGAGGTCCTTCATCAAGCCAGATAATTTTATTTGCTGAGAGATGCTTTTGTGCAAAACCTGATGCCTAATTTATGAGATAAGCTGGACTGACAACAAAATGACCTTCTCCCTCTATCTGGTTATTAAATTGTTTGTGATCTAATAAAATGCTGGTAATACACTCCATTTCAGCAGGGCTTTAATTTCCTACCTGACATTTAGATTAAAAAGTGTGTGGATTCAGGGAACAAATTTGTCACAGTCTGAAACAGCCTTGACAAAAGCTGAGCTCTGCTACCCACCAAACACCTCGGAGGGAAGAGTGGTGTGCAGCCCATGACTCTGAGAAGGTAAAAGACTCAGCAAGGCAGGATTTCCCTCCTCTCCACGCTCCTTTAGCTGCTGGATGACAGAGCACAGTAGGGAGGGAGGGGGACACGTCACACAGGGAGCTGCCCTGGTCCTGGCTGTCACCTTCACCACTGCTATTCATGAGACTGAAAAAAAGCAAATCATAATTCTTTCTGTCACCCACATTAAAAACAAGTTTTCCTGACTAATTCTGGAGCAGGGCTTTGTTTGCCAGCCAGAGGACAGTGATGCATGAGCTCTCTCCCCCCTCTGTCATTCTCTGGGTATCCTCAGAGACAGCATCATCCCATTATCCAGCCCCTCTGGCTCTGTCAATGCAAGCACACAAGGAAATGCTCGAGCCTGCTCTCCATGACTCCACTGCCTTCCTCGCTCGCTGCTCTCCAGACAAACATGGGCTCAGGAGTGGAATTAACCTGTTACCTCAGAGCAAGACACATTTTCATGCTGGAGGAAAATAAGATGTGTCTTCATACCAAAATGACTTTCTGAATAACACCATGTCTTGCAATATTTCAGCAAGTGTAAAAGTTCACTACTCTTCCAATACACTGAAGAATTCTCTCTGAAAAATCTAGATTTTCTTACAGGAGTAAAGTTACAGAATGAACTGGTTTTTTAGGACTGTATTATCATGAAATATTATTTTCAGCAGGCAGAACTCTCCACCAGGAAACTGTTCCATGGATCTCTAGCTTACACTGAATCAAGAGATGTTGACATTCTAACAGTTAGCTTCTTAAAGAAGTCTGAAAATACAGCCTTTTAGTAAATGGAGAGGAAAATTGAGTGGGAAAAACTGAGAGGGAAGAAGCCTCACTAACACAAAAATACCATAATGTATCTCAATAACTGTGGAAACTTGCCTCAATGAAACCTTAAATTTCTCTGACTCCTTCAGTCTTCACTCAGCCACTTATTTTATGTCACTGAATTTGGCAATGCTTTCTGAAAAAAAAAAGGAAAAAAGTTTAGGAGCCTGGGTAGCAAAGGTATTGTGTAGGCGAAAAGGAAAATGAAAGGAGAGCTGGGTCTTACTTCAGAAAGTTTATAAAGCCCTAATTACCATGGGCACCCACAGTGACATAACTCAACCAAGAGCTCTTTGAGGTTCGCTTCTCATTACAAGATTCTTCTGCTGAGAGATCAGGAAAGAAGAAGAAAAAAATATTTCTAAAGTTTCAGTGCTAGCTTTTATAAAGAGATCTTCTGCCTTAAGGTACTCTGGTGCCATTTCTCAGGTCTGTTTTGAATGATTGCTGTAACTGTATATTCTGGGTTTTGCTTTACTTCAAACCTGCTTTCAATCTCGATTGATTCCAGAATATCTCATTTCTTCAGTCTTATTTCTCTGCCAAATCCTCTTATAAGGTTTTATTTCCCCACCCTGTTTTTTTTGTATGTGAGTTTAGTTCATTCAAATTAAAATAAGAAATAATTTTAAAAGGCCAGTATGTAGCTGTGGTGGTGCATCCCACCCTCCTCAGACCAAAGTGATCTGAAATCCTCATTAGGCTTTGGCAATGATGAACAGCACCTGGGCTGAACCTCTCTTGAGCTTATCAGACACACAGACTGCTTCTAGGAACTTGTGCTGTCTAATGAGCTCTGCTTTTCAATGCACAGCCTTGGAAACTTATTTCTCTTGCCTGAATAACAACTCAAGTGCAACAACATTTTTCTTACGGAACTTTGAAAAGTTGCCAACCTGAATTTTGGCCAGGATGGAAAATTGCTGTGGCTAAAGCCCTCTCTTGCAGCCCTATAAACAGAGGTTCAGAGTGAGACCTTTAGAGTTGTCCTGGACCACAGAAGGCTGTGACCAGCATCTCCATCTGAGTGGACACCTCTCAAAGCCAGTGAATTCTCAAGTTTGCTGTACTTGGAGGACCAGTGAACAATGATGGATCCTGGGCTGATCTCAAGGCTCATCTCTTCACCCACTGAGAAGATGTAGAAGCATCAAATGTGAGTCCTTCCCTGACTCTGAGAGGTGTTATTCACAGGTTTATACCTTGTACGTACTCCTTTAGGTCTGTGTGTGTGCAGTGTGAATACGCTATATATATATATGTACAATGAATGTTCTCATAGATTCTTGAGCACTTTAGATTTGTAAGTCAGGCCTTTATAAGTGAGTTACTGTTGTGCTTATAGTAAATTCTATAGTATATTCTATATTCTTGTGTTAAATAATTTTATTTAAGCTATCAAATAAGTGTTGTTGATTTTACGTGCTGTTAAATCGTTTAGGACTAAACCTTTAGTCTAAACCCAAGTCCTGGGCTAAGTTTGGCAAGAGGGTCCACTCTGAACCTTGTGACTGAATGGGAATGGTTTTCCTTATTCCTTTCACTTGTTTTTTGCTCTTAACCTACCTCAACTGTCTATATCCCCAAAAAAGTAAAAACATTTGCTTTGTACAAAAGTCAGATTTCCACTTTTGTTAGGTCCTGGTCCCTTGCAATTTCAAGCTGTTCTCACCAGTTCTCCGTCACACTGTTAAGGTGATCAGGGTTATAATACAGGCATGTTCAGGTAGAAATGTACAGGTTTTACAGTCCTTGGACAAGCAGAATTCACAATAACAAAGCAACATGGCACCTATGGCAGTACTTTAGGATTTTGCCTCCATATTTGACTGGGTTTTAGTGGTTTTTGTTTACCCATCCAAAAGTATTACCCCATCTTCAGGACAGATCTATCCTGGACTTCTCTGCCAGGGGAAGAATCCACCCAGAAGTTGCCTGCAGCCTTGGGAGACCAGTCTGCCCAGCTGGCCCAGCCCCCAGCAGCACCTTATCCCCTTCTCAGGCTGATGTGCACCAACAGCTCAGCTCCCTCATCTCTGTAATTCAGTCATGATGCACGCAGACAGTTCCTCCTGCAAGTCCCACCTGGTTTTCTTATCTTAGGACAAACCACATTTCCCATCAGAGACTGAAAAGGAAGGGATGGTGTGTGTTTGAGGGCTGCATGGGAAGACCTGACTCCCAACTTTACACTGGTCCTCTATCTTGTGCTTAAAATCAAACTTTATTCCACACATCATCGTATCCATGAAGCCATTCCATAGAAATACATCAGCTTGGGATGTGAGCATCCTGAATCTGGCAGGAGTCCACAGGTGAATAAAGGTGTAGTACCTGCAGCTAGAAAGACAAAGGCAAAAAAGCTGATTAAAGTGTACTCGATCCCTTGAAGGCTGTTTTAAGCCTTTAGTTTGAGGGGGTTTTGGCAGTGCTCTTAATCTCAGTGAGTCTGGAGGATGAATGGCACTGCAGGAGGAGAGCCCTGGAGCCATGCAGGTGCTGATGTGCTGGTTCTGCATCTTTTATCAGGAAAGAGACTGAGATGTGCATTTCTGGTGAAGACAACTCACCTCCTCCTTTGTTGATGCTCCTCTCTGTCTGCAGCACCGACACCTCTGCCTGGGAATGTGTGAAGCCAAGATTTTAAACAGTCTTACTTCATGTAGGACTGCTTAGGAAGTCTGCCCTTACATAGAAAGGTATGAAAGTAATCCCAAATCAGACCTTCCCAGTGACAGAAACATTCAAGGGCTCATCATGACGATCAAAGAAGCATTTCGAGTATAAACATATATAAACATTTTTACAGCTACTTTACCTGAGTGTGAATTGACACTGTATTTTGCCTTTTATTCAGGTCGTGTCAGCATTGGTTCAGCTGACACAAGAATGATGGAAATAAGAAGAATGTGTGTAAGGCTCATATAATGCCGACACAGTGTCTCACCTGCTTTGATAATGCAATAAAAATCAGAGATCAAGGAAACCTAATAGATGGTACAGTAGATGTCTGCAGCTTTATTGCCAGTAAAGGTGAGAAGCAATGGGGATGTTTCTCCCCCTTTCCATGGTCAATTATTCCATGTAAGAATAATGAGTGTCCTCACTGTTAGGGCATTTACTGTATGATTCATCTCACCTAAGTTTAGATGCCTGGATTTTCAATCTATTGCTGAGCTTGTCACCCTTGACTTCTTCTATAGTAAATGGACAGAAATAGGGGTTTTAAGGGTTCCATTCATTTGTCCTGTCACCTGTGTTAGACCTTAGGAAGACAGGACTCTCATCCTTAGCTCAAGGGATTATATTCATTATCACTCCCCTATCCGTCAGGAGAGCTTAGGTTAATGGGGATGTCAGTGTTTAATGATTTGAAGAATATTCTTTTCTAACCAAAGATGTCCTTTGTTCCTCTCCCCATATTGTTATGACCTCAAGTCCATATCATACACCAAAGAGCACTGAATTTTGAGGAACAGATGGAAAGAAGGGGTGACCTTCTTCCTTAGGACAAGAGCCACATCCTAGGACTGTCTGGCCATTTTCCACCTTACAAATCTCCAGCTATTGAAAATGAAATTAAAAAAAAAAAAAAGCAACATGCTCAGTCTCTCTTTCTTGCTTCCTTGGATATCTTGGTTTTATGTTGAGTTTTGTATTTTTAAATATTTAAATACATAGTTTTTAGCTTGTTATGAGCACTGGAATTTTTACTTCATGTCTTATGGCATTTGGGAGTTCACACAGTGAACTTTCCAGGACCCAGAATCTATGGCAGGATTTCCATTGAGCAGAGGAGGCTGAACACAATAAGCAGCATGGTCCCCTCTGCTATTTTGATGTGAATAAATTCAAATTTCAGCTCCTAAATTTTCAGTTTTTATCCCAGGAACCTGCCAACCAAACTTTTCCACACCAGGTATCCCACCAGTGGTGCCAACATTTGCATTCTCAACTCCTAAAGTCTCACTGAAAAACATCTCCCCAGCCCCCTTCAAGCCAAGATATGCATCCTTACCAAACCAAGCGTGGCTACCTTTAAAGTCACCCCATTCTGTGGCTTTTTTAAAGTCAAAGAGGAAAGCAGCACTATTCATATACATATCCTATTTCATAGGAGATGTATTTGGGAGTCAGTGCGCCAGGAATTTATTCTTCCGTCAGCTTTATTCCTTTCAGCCATTAAAGCGTAAGTGGTTTTCACAGGGTTATGGCATGTTTGGCAGTTTGGTGCACTATAAAATATAATTTATTCACACTCATATTCCTTAAGCAATTCAGATTTATTTGTGTGTTTGTGTGTTTGTGTGTGCATTTTTCCAGTGGTGGCTACACATTCACAAAGCTGCTTCTTTCCTGACTTAATCATCTCATCTCCAAACACTGATTCCTCTCCGTTATCTTCCATGATTTAGTTTCTAGCCTTTTTTTTATTTATTTTTTTTCTTTTAAATTTAAATTAATGCAATGCTGCTTAAAAGATCTGGGACTGACAGCCCTGAAGGGAGAATGCTGCTGTTTACCAGCAGGAAAAGTGCACTGCCAGGAGCTGCAGCCCAATCTAATCTGGAAGGAACAACTGCAGAACAGGTGGAATGCTCGGATTTAAGGTCTGTTACCAACCAGTCCTTCATCTCACTAACACTCCTGAAAAGATGATTCATTACTAAGACTCTTAAGTATTGATAATTAATGGTAATTATTATGATTTAGCTCTCAGAAGAACTCGAGTTTTGTTTTCCTCAGCCTCATTTCTTTCCCTCTCTTTTACATATCAGAATATTTTTCAAGCATTTTGAGGCCATGGAAATGAAAGTTTGGCCTCCTCACCCCCACAGAGCAGAACAATTTAATGTCTCAGTGGTTGTGGTTGTCCAACACTTCCCATCAGTGGCTGCTGAAGATCCCTGTCTCTATGAGACCTTCACATTGGGAAAAATCAATCACATCAAAAAATATAATTACTTCACAGACCAATGGTCCAGCTGGGCAGAATACTTTCCACAAAAGGCAGGAATGGCTGTTTTGATAAACACACAGAAAACGGGCAAATAACAGGATAATTCTTACCTTCTGGCAGGTGATTCCTGCATGCACAAGTTACATGGAGATTTCAGTATTTAGCAGCCAGTCACAGATTTATCCATTATGAGTCTGTTCATTCCCCTTCAAAATGGCTTGAGGGTTTTTTTTGTATTTCACTGTATTTTGGGGGTAAGAGAAGCATAAAGCTTCCTGAGAAATTGCTTCTCTTTGCTTGGTCTGATTGCTCCACTGCCCAGCCCTAAACAAGAATCACTGAATCATTAAGGTTGGAAAAGACCTGAAAGGTCCTCAGGTCCAACCTTTGACCCAACTCCACCATTCCCACTAAACCATACACAAAATGCCCCATCTGCTCCGTGCTTTGAACACCCCCAGGGATGGTGACTCCACCACTTGCAGTGAGCAAGACAGTGAATAATTGTTTCCTGATCATAACAATTTCCATCATTCATAAGTTTATAAAGCTCTGTCACATCATTCATTAATCATGTGCTTTCCGGTTGTCTCTTTTCAAATAAGAGAAAAACCAAGATTCTAAACTCTCTCATCATTTTCCAAAGGGAAAAAAATGTGATCTGAGGACCTCCATTAGGAGACATTTTCAGGGACAGAACCATTCCCAGACATCCTGAGCAGTTGTGATGCTGTTTGGCAGTGTTCACACTCTGTATAATGCCAGTTGTGATGGTATTAACAGGTGTCCTGAAAAAAAACAGGAATAAAAAGTCTGTGTACTTGAAGTGTTCCTGTTGCTGCTTGGATCCACAAAACCCAGCACCCCCAAGTTCAGATTTCTGTGTCATGCTATTTCAAATAGTTGTGACTTCTTTCTTCTAAATGCAGGAAGACACATTCAAATTGCAAGGGGATTTTTTTATAGTGAAATATAATTTCCTCTTAGATGTTGAACTAAAACCTGAATTCTTCCTCTCTTTTTCTGTTATAACCAGGATCATAATGTTGCCATCTCTAAATTCAAAGATACACACTGAGAGATTCATCAGGGTGGATGTATTTAAGAGTGCAAATGATCAGAGTGAGTGGTGGTTTTGTTCTGGTGATCAGTCTGCTGGAGGACAGCAGCCTGTGAGCCACATGAGCAAAGCAGCTCTCCCAGTTTTATGGCAGTGATGCAGTAAAGGCATCCAGGTTCAAATCTGAGACCAGACATGACTGAAAGGAATTCTTGCTGCCTGAAAAACTGCACATCAGTTGTGAGGTTTCTCGAAAAGACTCTCACAAATTTAAAACAGCAAGGAAATTAGTTTTCTCCCTCATGAAAGGAATGACTTCCCATGACTTTTCCCTCCTGGCTGAAATGTCAATCCAAGCCTCCGAGATGAGAAAACACATAGCCAAGGTCTATAAAGAGGAGGGGGAAATCATATACAAGATATCCTAGTATATTAAAAACCTAGCAGGAAACATTTGCAATATCCTGTAGAGAATATCAGAATATAACATCTGTGTGTGTAACCCAAGCTGCAAAGCCCTGTGCAGGGGGCTGGCATAGGATCTTCTTGCAGAAAATACTCCTTTTTATCCCAGGGCTAGAACACAAATACAGGCATATGGAGACTGTGCTTTTGAATATTTGCCATTTGAACTCTTAATTCCTGTTATTATGACTTCAAAGCCACCTGCCACCCTAAAGAGAACATAGAACAATACAATGCACACAGGGTTTGTTTATTCCCTTGGTTTTTAACCATGATGGGTTTTGATTCAGGTTTGGAAACGGTTTAAAAGACTGACCAAATTCTGTCTGCTTGAAGCAATCCCAAAGAGGATCTTGTTTTTCTCTATCCCCGTATCTCTCTGGTCCAGAGACTGACCTGATCCCTCCAATTTAGCACATTGATGCCCATCTTGGTGATTTGTTTGCAACCCACAACATGGATTTCAATATGGAAGTGCTGGACAGATAAGGGAATGAGACTGAAAGGGACCTTCTCAGTGAAGCTCTAATTTGGCTGGTAACCAAAACATACCAGGAGTTGTTTGGTTCCTAAATTGTAAAAGAGGCTGTGATTGAGTGTGTAATCCCCACTGTCCAGGAAAGGATCACAGAGCTGCCAGGGCTTTCCTGTGTCTGCTGTACATCTGCATTTCCTCACCACAGGGACCTGTTTCACCCATCACCCAGGCTGTAACCCCTCACACTGTCCCCTGCCTGGCCAGTGCCCCAGATTCATCCCACACTCCCTCTCCTGAAGTCTGTGATGTGAACAGCTCCAACTCCTTAAAGACCAGTTTAACAACAAATTTCCTGAGTCTTGTTCTTTTGTGGCATACTGTGTTCTCCTAAGCCTCTCCAGCAGCTCTGAGAATAAAAAACAACAGGCTGCGGGGTTCAGCTTCCCAAAATTTCACCTTGAGCCAGATCTTTTGTCACAGAGTAGAGAAATGAGAGGCTATAATGTGCAGAAACCTTGGTGAACCAAATTAAACCTGGAGAGGTCTGTTTTGGATACCACCAGTGCAGATGATGTTGTGAAAATATTTTCCAGTGCTGGCTGATAAAAGATTTTCTAAGTGGGGGTCTCAGCCTTAAGAAAGTGACAGCCAAGTTAAATCCTCAGGGGTTTTATTCCAACAGGGAATGGTGCCACGATCTGTAGTGAGAGCTGGAAGAAAAAGGTCTCATGGTCCTGAAAACACCATATTTTTCCCCAAAATTCACAAAGGAAGACTGAATCTGTCATCATTTGCCCATATTTTGGCAGAAACTATAAAATCTTTCTCCTAGCCCAGCCCAAGCTGTTTTCTGAAATATGATGATTCCCAGCCTCCCAGTGTAGGATCCATCTCAACAATCTGAAATTCCTCTTGTTCATTAGGCTGCAAATGGGCAAATGCCTCACTTGGTGAAAAACTCCACAGATGTGGGGAAAACTTAGCCAACAGATTTTCACGGTAATGATTTCCCCTCATCACAGAAACAAAGGCACAATTAAGGGACGGGAAACATCCAAATTATTTACTGATGATGAAAAGAAGAAAATTGGATTCATGTTTTCCAACTTCGAATATGGGAAAATGATGTTGCCCTGCTTTCTCTGGGCCACAAATCTTGGCTGTTGTCATTAGTCTTTTCATTCCTTCTATTGTTCTCTCAAGAAGCTGCAAATTGTCTATTTTCATCAGTTACTGAACCCACAGCAGAGCTGTTGCACTTACAATAACAAAGGACTGGAACTATGAAAAGTTCCGTTTTCTTGAGAGGTTACAGAATGGCACAGAAGTTTAGGGAAACTTCCTCTGGATTTACCAGAATGGGAGACAAGGTAGTAGGGATCTCCTCCAGAAAAAAAAAAAAAAAAAAAAATCCAGGAAAATTTTTCTCAGGAAAAATTTCCCCTTTAGAGTGTTCTTCAGATTTTGATTGGAAAAAAGAAAATTTCAAGCTCTAGATTTGTCACTGGATGAAGAGGAGATATGCCTGGGCCCAAACTGTGTATAATCCATTAGGATCTATTTCAGACAGGAGAATGCAAATCCACAAAAGGATTCCAACTCTTTTTCCCAGGGATACAAGGTTGGCAGCTGCTTCTAACTTTCCATTAAGAAAGCAAACCCAGAAAATCCACAGATGCACTTTCTGAACACCAGCACCAAAATACTGCCACTGTGGAGATTTATTCATCACCCCTGTGGGGTCAACAAACCAACCAGGACAAAACCACACCTGCAGAGGTCAGACAGGAGCATTTCTTTGAGATATTGCTCAGCTGCTCAGGACATGAAGAGAAAGGTTCACCTGCCCCTAAATGTCAAGGTCTTGACCAAAGTTTGACTTGGCAAACAGGAAGCGCCAAGGTGCTGGTGATTTTTCACTTCCAGTATAATAAATCCTTCCCACTGTTTGTGAGATTCATGGATATACCTCATAGCTCCTGCATATCAGAGGGTTTCCAGTAAGTGGAAGAGATCTTCATTGGAAAGAGATACATCCATGTCCTTAACTTCTGGTTCTGGTGCCACCTCTCTCCATGGATCCCTCAAATCCAAGAGGAATTGACCCTTTTATAACAGGGGCTCTGCTGGAAATCTTTAAAATTTGTGTTCCCAGCTGTATTTATTATCTAAACAGGGCAACTGAAATTCAGCACCCAAAAGTTAGGGGAACATTTGCCTTCAATTATGTGAATTATGCATGATCCCAGAAATAGAAACATTTTGAAAATTGGCTCCTAAGAATTTGAAAAACCCTCGGAAGACGCAATATTGAACATAAGAGAAGATCCCAAGAAGATATTTTTTGTTTTCTCTGTAGAACAGGGTTGAGTAAGGTTCAAGGATAAACTGGGATAAACTTGCAGTCACTGAACAGGAAAACAGAAACAACATATTGCCTGTCTTCTTCCTAAATTATCATTATGCTCTGGGCACAAAATAAAGTATGAATCTGAGGTTGAATGTGATCACATAATTAAAGACTACCTCAAAATGTGATCCCAGTGTTTTTCTTTGCTTGGTGTACTTGAGATTTTTACTATTTGTCCACACAGAAGTAAATACCTAAAGGCAAAAGTAATGAAAATTAAAAGACCTCAAAGGTAGCCTGGAGATTTTTGTCAGTAATGACTGGAGACCAAGAGAAATCAAAGGTGAAATAGAGACAAATGTGGAGGGAAGACCATCAGGAGATGCTGTAGGGTCCTTTAATGGGAACCCTAATTTAACCCCTTTAAAACCCCCTTTAATGGGGTTAGAAAATCAGAGCAATGAGGTTTTGTAGGGTCTGAGGAAAGCTGAGAGGACAGAGTGCCACAAAGTTAGGCCAAAGACTGTAATTTAATGTGGGCATCAAACTGAACCTTCATATCATGAGGAACTCCAGGACCTTGTCATCTGTCCTGGCTGGAGACCAGAATGTGCAGGCAAAGTTGTGACAATATGGACAAAATCATAATGGGGGGAGAGCTGGAAATATGAAACCCTATCAGGAGATAAAGGCAGATCAATTTTGCTTTCATTTGGTCAAGAAAGAAGTGAACCCTTTCTGATAATGCACCAATGTACACTGGTCTCAATACAATATATAAATAGACCATTACAATTATATTAAAAATAATACAAAAATCATAAGTAAGTGATAGTAAGATCAGATTAATTCCTTCAATTTAGTAAAATTATAAGAAACAGTGAAATTATCTACTTGACTACTTTTAGGCTGAAAATTTAATTCCCCACAAAATAAAGTTCAGAAAAATGTGCATTTTCTAAACTGAGGATTTTTTTTCCAGTAAGATTTGTTTGTAATCAGAAAGATGTTTCTAGATGGGGATAAAATGATGCTACACAGACTCATAAGAAAGGCTGTTCATAAAAGTGCAACAAAGGAAGTAGCCATGAAATTTACATATTTCTTCCCCTAGAAAAACAGAACCCAAATAATTGATTTGTTGTCTTGGATAACTATAATGTAAATTTTTATCAATAGTGAAAAAACAATAAAAAATTAAAATAAATAAAATAAAATAAAATAAAATAAAATAAAATAAAATAAAATAAAATAAAATAAAATAAAATAAAATAAAATAAAATAAAATAAAATAAAATAAAATAAAATAAAATAAAATAAAATAAATCAAGAATGGAGATTGGTGATTTTATTGTAGCTGCTGGAAATTGAAAGGGAAATGTCAGGGATTGGCTGGGCTAAGAACATGTCAAGCTGTGTGACAGCGTGGGATGATCTTTTGGGTCATAAGTTTCAAACATAAAAAAGAAGGGGTTCCTGTGACTGGGTGTGGGAATTCCCAAAGGAAGAGGCACCATATGAATCCTGTGAACTCATTTGGAGACTTGGGAAAACTCCTGAAGAACAAAGGATGAGTCTATAAAAAGCAAACCAGAAAATTATATAGAGACTTGTGAGAAGGAAATACAAGACCTAAAAGGTGTCAGGATTTCATGGACAAAAAGAAAAAATACAACCTGAGCAGCAAATGAATCAAAGAGTCTTTGAGAAAAATTTATCCCTCATTCTTTGTACATTCCTCTTTTATTATTGTTGTTGTTGTAAAGAAAATAATCTTCCAGAAAGTCATTACATCGATTCCCTGTCACATTAACCCATGCTGAAAACTAAGTTTCTGTCAAGGGAGACAATAGAATTGAAAGATTTGATTTCTCTCTCTCTCTCTCTCTCTCTGTCTCTCTCTCTCTTTCTGATTTTGATGGAAGCTATTCCAGCTCGGGTGTCTTTGCATTATTAATTCTCCCTCATTTATTGGCTTCAGTGTTCTCCACCAAACTTGTTCATACAGATCCCAGGATCCCAGAATCACTAAGTCTGGAAAAGACCTCTAAAAGGGTGTCAATGTCCAATCCAATGTCAATGTCCAAAGGTAAATGTCCAATCATTAACCCAACACTGCCAGGTCCACCACTAAACCATGTCCCCAAGCACCACATCTACACATTCTTTGAACACTTCCAGGGATGGTGACTCTACCACTGCCCTGGGCAAGCTGTTCCAATGCTTGACCACCCTTCCAAAGAATTTATTTTTTTAGTTTCCAGTCTTATTTTCTCCTGGCAATATTTGAGGCTATTTCCTCTTGTCCTTTCACTTGTTACCTGGGAGCAGAGGCTGACCCTCACCTGGTTACAACTTCCTCCCAGGTAGGTTTAGAGAGTGGTAAGATCCCCTTGAGCCTCCTTTTCTCTGGGCTGGGCCCTTCCAGCTCCCTCAGCCACTCCTCATCTGCCCTGTGCTCCAAGAGATGTTGGTATTTTCTGGGTTGTGGGCACAGGAACAAATCCTTGTGGTGCAAACACAGCTGTGGTGCCTCAGCAGAGTTCTTTGGGGACTCTGGAACAAGGGAGGATGCTCAGACTCTTGGCCTGTAGTAAGTGAGGTCATTGCAACGGGACACCCAAGACAGGACTTATCCTCAGGTACGGTGGTGCACACCTGCCTGAGTCTCAAAATCAAATCCTTCCCAGAGAAAAGCAATTGTTGCTAATACAGACCCAGAAAAGTTCTGTTTCTTGAAGAAAGATGGCAACATCGGCTGCTATTTTTATCTTTGGATGCATATCAGTAACTCTCCCTGAAAGGGGTTCCTCCATGGGTCCATTTGTTGTGCTGAATGTCACTTCTCCAGTAATGTCCATGCACCTGAACCCAAATCCACGCCTTTGAGCAGCCTGCCCTGTTTCCTGCAGCTCTGTCTCTCCCACTTTCTCTCTGGTGGTTGCACATTACCTGGGGCTGTACTAGTTGAACTCTCTAGCAGGAGTTTTCTGTCTGTTCTTTGCTATCAAGGGAACAGGCAATTTAGCAGTACAGCTGTTTGAAAATGCTGTGCTGGGAGGTTTTCAGCTTTAACAGCTCATTGCAGGGCTTGTTTGTTTTTGTTTTTTAATTACTTCTCATTTTGAAATGTGTGCTGCTCGTTATAATCCATCACATGTAAGGATATAATTTATCATGTTGCAAAGTTGAAATTGAAAAAAAAAAAAATACAGTTTCAAAACTTTCATTTTCCTTGTGGATTTTTTACTTCCTATTGTAAATATTCATTCCAGTCTGGAATGATGTTTTTCTTCAAAACAAATCAGCATTTATCATACAAAGGATATTGCGAATTTTTCTCAGCTCTAATAAGTGTATGGAGAAGTCAGTGATGACTCCTCAGTTTAAAGGGAAGTGGGATGTTTTAATCAAGGGATGGTATTCCTTTGCCAGCCATCATCCTGAGCTGCATTTAGGTGCTGCTGTGAGAGAAAGAATGCTTTTTAAATTGCATTCACTGTCTGTTGCCATTGAGTATTCTGCAATGGCATGGGCACACTGAATTTCTGTATGTAACAGGTGACAATTGGTGCATTCACTGTGTGCTTCACCTTTGAAAGAATGTAAACCAATCTCAACCAATTTTCCTGCTTGGTTCTCTTCTCCTTCCGTGTCAATGTCCTCTGTCTATCCTATCACAGTGCCTACTCTCGTTTATTCTTCACTACAAAGCTGCTGAAGGGTCTTGAGGTAACTCCTGTGAGGAGCAGCCGAGGGAGCTGGGCTTGTTTAGCCTGGTGAAAAGAAGGCTCAGGGAAGGTCTTGCCACTCTCTAAAACTCCCTGACAAGTGGTTGTAGCCAGCTGAGGCTTGGCTTCTTCTCCTAGGCAGCAAGCAAGAGGATGAGAGGACGTGGCCTCGGGCTTCTCCAGAGGTTTGTTTTGGGCACCAGGAGGAATTTCTTCACAGAAAGGGGGTCAGGCATTGGAAGGGGCTGCCCAGGGAGGCAGTGGAGTGCCTATCCCTGGAGATGTTGAAGAAACAACTGGATGTGGCACTCAGTGCTCCGGGCTGATTGAGATCTGGGGGTCAGACAAAGGTTGGACTTAATGACCTTGAGGTCTTTTCCAATCTTAATGATGCTGTGATTGGATTCCTCCCTTGGCTTGTCAGTGCTTTGCCCTGGATGTAAGCATAGCAAATGAACAGGGTCCTTTCCCTGGGAAGGCCACAGACACTGACAAACAAGCCCTGGCAGCCCTTCCTGCAATAGATTGGCACTTCTTTGCTCTGCCACTCTGCACCCAGAGCAGGGCTGACAACGAGGAGCACAGGTTTGCAGTACAACCCTCTGTCAAAGCCCATCTTCCAGCCCACAGCCACTCAGAGAGAGCAAAGCAGAATCACCAGATTTCACACTGACACAGGCATCCATCCTCCAGGCTGACAGCCAGGGGATAGATCTGATCACAGGCTGGTGGCTGACAGAGGTGGCTTCTTAAACCACTGAGGCAAGATTACCCTGGGCTCCTCTGTCAGTTCCCTGCAGCTGCAAGCAGGGAACATTTTGGCAGGCAGCTTCCCTGACTGCTCACACTCTGTCTCTCACACACAAACACACATTTGTGCACAAGTGAAGGAACCACTAAGCAGATGTACACACAACAGCTCCTAAACTGTGTTTTTATTTTGCAGTCACAACAGTCAGCACCACGGAAATCAGGTATTGATCAAAATTATTGAACAATTAAGGCATGATAATGAGCATCTAATATGGCTGCTAATGTTATTACAGTGTCACATCTCTTGAAGCTGTGCTGCTGGGTGGTGAGGCAGGATGCTGGAATATTAAGGGCACCTCTCACTCCTGTGCTCATTCAACATATTACAAAAATGTTGTTAAGTGAGCCTGGGGAAGAACAAAATCAAAAATTGGAGATAAAAATGTCACTAGCAGTGCCACCAATTGTCCACACAAGTGGCTTTCCAACAAATAGGCACTAATGTTTGTTTTGATGCATCACATCTGAATAAGGGATAGAAAAAGAGGTAGAATTTTACTTCCAGACAAGGAAGTTCAAGGGTGTGGGAACAAAAAGACGAGGAAACTGAAAATACAAGTCAGAATTTATATGCAAGCGGAGCACAGGAAACAATTTTGTTCATTCCACTGGCCATGATCCCTTGACTGTGGATAAGGCTTGTAGGATAGCGACAATCCGCTTGTCTTACAAGTGTAAATACTGCTTCAGGGAATATTTGCAGTTCAAAAGAGAGTCTCAGGTTTGTGTGCAAAGCATAAGGAATGGGGATTGGCTCTGCTAATCATGCTCGTGTAAAAGTCAAGCACATATGTAGGAGAACGTGCACGTTCAAAGGTGCCCGTGCTTCATTTGCAAATGAAAAGTGTATCTTCTTTCCATATGTAGCGTGCCAAACTGAGAGGATCCAAAAAAATCCCCAAAACTCTGCCTGTCTTGCACTTCCAATGTTGTAAAAGCTAAAAAAAGTCTTGAACCTTCTTTCCAAATGTGTCTCTAAGTACCTTGAGCATCATCATTTCATGGAGCAGCAATGATGCAATGGAGGGTGACTCAACATTCAAGCATCATTTAAGATCATGACTTATTTCTTTAAAATTATATTTTCATCTTCTCAAGGGAGAATCCCAGAGCTAAGACATGTAAATAACCAGATTTATCAAGGGACTGTTTTACTAAGTTGACTGTGTCTAAAATTTAGTACTGGAATTTTAAAGAGTTCATGTAGGTGACTCTTGGTCCAGTCATGTATGTTGTGGCTGATCACAACTAAATTTCAGTGTTTAAATCCACTTTAAGTGAAATTCACTTAGATGAAACTTGAGTTTTTACCTGTAGTTATGGATCAGTGCTTAAATGTTTGTTGCAGCCAGTGGAGAACTAATCAGTCAGAGCAGCCCACTGCATCCAATAATCTAGAAAACGACTAGGGACATAATTAATGTGTATAAAAATATCCTTTTGAGGTTGTTCCTCCCCTCTGGTATGCTCTGGTGAGACCCCACCTGTAGTGCTGTGCCTGAAATATTCTCCAAATACACCTCTGCATCAGCTGAGGGAGGTTCAATTGTCTCAGCAAAGGTGACCTGGTGCTGGGTGAGATGCCCTGAGATTCCTCTTGTGGATGCCTGAGGTATAAAAACATCCACAGGAAATATCCCAGATCCTGAAAATTCTGTCCTTTTGGTGTCAGGATGGATAGATAAAGATAGATATAGATATATAGATATATATATATATAGATATATAGATATAGATATAGATATAGATATATAGATATATAGATATATAGATATATAGATATATAGATATATAGATATATAGATATATAGATATATAGATATATTCAGGGCAGTATCAAGTTTCTTTAGAAGCTGTGAACTTGTGCACATTTCAGATGCATAAAGTATTCAGTGCCACTTTTGATGTGTCAGGGTATCCCTCCTGGATCCGGTCAGTGCAGAGATCCTATGTCAGATCTGCCAGTTTCCCATGGAAGGCCTTAGCTGGGACCAGATATCTATGGTGATTAATAGAATCAATTTAGGGGGAAATTTAGAGGAAAATTCACCTGGCCAAATACAGGAGTTTGTTTTAGGATGAGGTGAATTAGCCTTAAAATCCATTAACACTACTAACTCCTTCCCCTTTAACCATAAATGCAACCCATGGTGATCTCATCACCTATAATCACCTTTCCCAAGTGTTGTTAATACCCACATTTAATTAAATTCATCATAACAAAACTAACAGGCCTCTCTTTTTTTTTGTATACAATTTATCTTTTTTTCTGTTTTATTTTGGTAATTGCCTTGGCTTAGGGAAATACAGAATTTTTTTCCTATAACTGGAGTCCTTACATCTTCTTGTCTCTGGGAAGCACAGAACACACAAAAAGTAAATTACTTCCTTGGAAGAAGAGATCCGATCTTTTTTTTGACAGCTCTTTTCTCACCTCATTATTTCTCCATCACAATAAGTAAAGCTGTCAGATTCCTGACGGAAAGCTGCAAGGGAAGCATGTTGCAAGCAGCTGGTCTTCACAGAGCTGTTGATTCCCTGCTCTCCCCACCCTGTTCCCAAATGTAGAATGCACAAACAAAGCAAAACAAGGCAGAAAATACATTTTCTTCTACCAGTGCAGGTTTGCCAAAGGAAAGAGGAATTTCACTGACATGTTCACAAATGTGGGACTAGAAATAAAAAAAAAAAAAAGGAAATAGATGACTGGATGATGAAAAGGATGAGTGGGTTTGTCAAGATGGGATCTAAGGATTCGTGTCATGGATGGGTTGCCCTCCTTCCCCCGCCTTGGCTTCTGGGGGTTTGCTGGATGTCCTTTGAGATCCACAGGTGGAAAGCAGCGTATAGGACCTAGGAATGACGGGATCATTCCCTAGGAAGCATGGCTGCTGCTGGATCTAGAAAAAGAAGTTATCACAGAATCATAGAATGGCCTGGGTTGGAAGGAACCATAAAGATCATCTCATTCCAGCCCTCCTGCCCTGGGCAGGGACAGCTTCCACTGCTGTTACAGTGTGTTATACATGCCCTAAGGTGGTTTGGGAAGAATAAATATGGGAAAATAGAGGTATAAGGGGTCAGAAAGGACAGGCCAACTGCAAACTTGGCACTCACCTGTTTTCTGAAAAAGTTCTTTTTGTCTCCTTCCCTATGGATCTGGTCACTCTCTTCTAAAAGGCTTGGAGGGTTGGATTCATCACATTAACTGTTTGGTGTTCATAGCAATAAGCAGTAAACAAACAGCTTTTAGATCAAATTTTCTCCTTTGAAGAGGAAAAATCAAGATTTGATATTGACATGGGAAAACCATGTAGCTGCCTAGCTGCTCCTGCCATGTAAATGGGGTCACTTTTCACACCACTCACTCTTAAGATAAATGATGATTACTTGTTGAGCCTTTTAGCCCCACCCCTTTCTCCACAACTATATAATTATTAATGTCATTCCTGAAATGACTCCATAGGAACTTTTACAAAAATAATCACTGAGGTTGTTGACAGTAATTTATACATGTTTAAGCTACCAATAAATTTTGGAGTTAAAGGAAGCCTACAGCAAGGACACTCCCCATGCTCTGGCAAGCAAATAATTTAGGGAAACCATTTGCATAATCAACAGATTATAAGGTATCAGGGCATCTCTCCTTGTTGGTCTTGGTATTCCTCTGATGTCATTATCAAGGTAGACATGACAAATAATATTTTATGTCTATGAATGATAATCAGCACTCTGCAAAGTATGTATCTTTATTGATTTGATTAAAGGCTTTGATCTGGGAAATTACCAATTAATGTTATCTAAATTAGTCTCTGTGGGTTTGGACAGAGCAGCGGGAAAATAATTCTCTCATAAAGCTAGTGATTGGACACAAAAGCAATTTGTTTAATCGTGCTAAATCTGAAAAGAAAATATTCAATTTGGAGGGTTCCTGCAAGTCAGACTTCAGTTCCTCATTAGTCATTAATGACTGCACTTCAGCCCCACTGTCTGAAATTGCATGTGCACTTTAGAGAGGTTTAATTGAAAAAAGACAGGGAAGAAAGTCTTTCCTAAACAGTTGAGAGTGTGTGACAACTGGATCTGCTTCAAAGAGTGAGGACAGAGCAGAGCAGTTTTGGAAAGGAACTTGCTGACCTGGCAAGGAGGAGTTTGAGCTCAGCTGGCTGGGCTGGGGACAGCAGCAGCCTGGGGTAATCAGAAACCATGGATGAGAGGAAGCAAGCAAAGCACAGGGCAGAAGAGGGTGATACTCTCCTTTGAGTACCTGAACACACCCAGCACGACAAACAAACAGGAGGAACGAGAAACCCATGTGCAGGTGCAGAGCTATGACACTGGAATTACAGGGATTTGGAGGAAGCTAGCTATGACACTGGAATTACAGGGATTTGGAGGAAGCTAGCTATGACACTGGAATTACAGGGATTTGGAGGAAGCTAGCTATGACACTGGAATTACAGGGATTTGGAGGAAGCTAGCAGTGCTGGAGCACTGTAGTGGACAGAGCATTTTGCAAGGAGAGGCAGGGAGGATGGCAGCACGGTTGTTTTCTCTCACCTGGTTCTGCTGGAGAGCAAGCTGCAGATGGGTCAGCAGAGCACTCTTATGAGGAGAAGCTAAAAGACACAGAATCACAGAATATCTGAGTGGGAAGGGACCCATGGTCCAACTCCTGGAGTCCAGCTCCTGGCCCTCCATAAGACAACTCCAAGAGTCAGGAGTGTCACCATGTGCCTGAGGGCATTTTCCAAATTCTTCTTGAACTCTATCATCAGGCTTGGGGCTGTGACAACTTCCTTAGCGGGGCCCTTCCACTGCTCAACCACCCTCTGGATGAAGAACTTTTTTGTAATATCCAATCTAAACCTCCCAGACACGACTTCAGGCCATTCCCTCAGGTCCTGTCACTGTCACCAGAGCAGAAATCAGTGCCTACCCTCCTCTTCCCCTCCTGAGGAAGTTGTAACTGCAATGAGGTCTCCCCTCAGTCTCCTCCAGGCTGATGAAACCAAGTGACCTCAGCTGCTCTTTGTATGGTTCCAGTTCCAGAGCCTTCACCATCTTCTTTACCCTCCTTCAGATACAGTCTAATAGCTTAATATTCTTCATATATAGTGGTGCCCTTTTTATATTTCTGACCTGAAGAAGAGGAGGCCAAGGGGTAAATAACTTAAATCTCCCCAATATTTAGTGGAGTTGGAGCAAAGGCAGATACAGGTTCCTTTCAGAGGTGCCCCACTAAAGGCAGTGGTCACAAATTTCAGCTTGGAAATTCATTTAAAATTTCAGTTTGGAAATATGTTTAAAAAATTCTTCATCACCAGAATGGTAAAGTACACATTTAGGGGCTGGAGAGCCTGTGACATCTCAAATACTTTCAGATTTTGTTGCACAGCCAAGGGGAAGGAGGTTTACCTTGGAAATCAGCCCTGTCATCAGCAGAAGGTTTAATTAGGGAACTCCAGACACCCTTTCCAACCTAAGCGATTCTTTGATTCCTCACTGGCCTGCAGAGCAACTCAGCAAATAAACATTATTTAGAACTCGGATCTTCATTCATAGCAGTGGTACCATTTGTCTGAACGCTCCAGCAACATATTTTGTTGCTCAGAATCCTGATACTTTTAGCAGTGAGTAAAACACAGGCAACCCAGGAAGTGGAGAAAAATATGTCTAAATAAAAAGTTTTGCTACATTTCCCTATCTCACCTCTAAAATCCTCCTGAAGACATCCTCAGAACAGGCATTAATTTATATCACAGAATCAGAGAATTAACCAGGTTAGAAAAGATCTTGGAGATCATCAAGTCCAACCTATGACTCATTGAAGTCTCCTCATTTTGCATGGTTGTAGTGAAGGTATTTAAAGACCAAAACAAGGCTGTGAAAGTTTTTATTGAAAGAAAGCAAAATATTCCCTGTCCGTGGCATGGGGGAATGGAACTAGATGATCTTCAAGGTCCCTTCCAACCCAAACCATTTTATGATTCTGTGAAAATACACATAAATTTCCATGTTGCTTGTTCTAAATGCAATTCCTTGCCTTCAAGAGTTTATAACCAATAGTAGCACGGAGCTATTCCACACGGTGAGTTGAATCATTTCCCAGATGCTCCTCCTGAGTATGAAATAAGTTGTTTGATGCTTTTCTCTTTTCAGCTGCATCCTGGAAGTCACACTGAAAAATATAATTCACTCCAAAACTGCTGCCAAGAAGGACTCTGCATGAACCCAGTATCACAAAGGATTCTTTCTGTTGCAATTTAACCATTAAGCTCAGATCATTGGCATGGCTCAGTGTCCTGCACGAGCTCTTCCCTTAACTTCAGGGAAGGACCAGTGAGGATTTAAGGGTTTGGTCTGTTGATTCTCATGTTTATTGATACCATTACCAGCCTGGAACATGGAAAACCAAATCCAAGCCTTTTACTGCCTGGCTTTATTTGCTACAAAATTCTGTGCCTCCCCTTGGCTGAGAATTTGCTGGATTGTGGTTGTGGGGGTGGTTTTTTTGGAGGAACTTGAAAGTGAGCGCTGTATGAACGTTCTTGGGACGCAGCTGTTCGTTAGCACAAATTACCTCTTGTTCTGACCACCTCCCCCTCCAAAGCACCTACTGAGACGGGGAAGGGAAGATATGAGCTTTGCCATGGCAACCCAACACCTTCTAGTGAAATTAAAACCCAAATGGAAAAGGATGGCAGGCTCTGTAGCAAACAAAAACCTCACTTTTCCTTTCAAATGAAGCTGATGGAAGTTTTAGATGTGTCTTGAGGTATTAATAACTAGTCAGAATTTTTTTGTAGAGACAGTGAGATGAACAAAATAATTACAACAGTGGCAGTAAGACTGGTAATAAAATGAGCAACTCTCGTTGAACTTGAAACTATCATTAGATTGACTGAAGAGATCAGCATTTGGGCTTAAGTACCTAAAGCAGAGTCTCTGGCTCATACAAAGGTATGAGAAAAATACTGTTCCAGTATTTCAATCTTTTTAAATAGCAGAAGAGTTTCCCACTGGGGCACAGTTTGTAGAGGAAGGAAATGCCTCATTATTTTGTTTTACAGGGTGTCATTCCAGACCCAGAACCAGGCAGGATTATACTTTTGCAGAGGAAAAAGATAAAAATAGTCCTTGCTGCATCAAAGAAGGCAAAAATTAGACTGGAAAACAAGATGAGCTTAGGTGTGGCTCACTGGCTTTTTATCTGTCAATCTGCTGTTTAGAACATGAGATATGAGGAAATGCTCATATCTCTGTCCTGCTTAAGATTTTGTTGCTAAGTGACTTGGATTGTGAGGGGTTTGATTTCAAATCCTTATTTGGACACCCTTTTGAGCTGGTTTTGAGAGGAAAGGCAACCCAGCTACCATACCCTGGAATTTTTTCTGATTGTTTCCTGTCTCACACATCCTATTTTATACAAATACAGAGAATGTACTTAGACCCCAGAGATAAATACACCATACCATTTTTTACTTCAATGTTTTTCTCTTCCTTTCTTAACGTAGTTTTATTGTATCCTGGACTATAGTTTTTTTCCTGAGAATTTTCATGTGTCTCCATTCTGATAAATTGCTACTTTCAAAAATGTTTGCATATGATTAAAAATATTCCTGAGTAGTCCTGCCAGTAGTTCCTGTTCTGAAAACTGTATGATCTGCACCACTTTTATCAGTGGAAGCAACAGCAATTTAGAAAAAAAGAAAGTTCATATTAGGGCTTTCTCTTCACTGACCATCCAAGAATCTGTGTCATGCTTCTTCTGTTTAATGGAGGGTCAACAAATCCAAGATATTACAGCCAGATCTCACTGCAGGCCAGGATCTTGAAATAAAAGTGGAGCCCAGATTTTGTTCAATCTGATTTCCTCTAGTGCATGATGGCAACTTTAAATCTAAATCACTCCTCATTACCACTACAACTCCCCAACTTATGTCAGTGATCCTTGAGCATCTCAATCCTCACACAGGATTCCAGATGTTCAAGAACTCATAAACTTCATTCCACCCTTACCAGCAAGATGGAGCCAACTGCAGAAGAGACAATGTGGAATGAACTTAACACCCATTCCCTGCCCCTTGAGCCACTGGGGAGGAGGAGATAGGGAAAATCTGGAGTGAAGCTGAGCCCAGGAAGAAGGAAAGAGAAGAGGAAAAGAGTTTTTAAGATTTGTTTTTATATCTCATTTTCCCAGTCTGATCTGAATGGGAATAATTCAAATAAAATTTCCCAAGTCTAGCCTGTGACAGTAATCAGTGAGTGGTCTCTCCCTGTCTCTATCTCACCCCACAAGCCTTTCATTATTCTTTCTCTCCCCTGTCCAGCTGAGGAGGGACGTGATGGAGCAGCTTTGTTGGGCACTGGGTGTCCAGCTGGGCTCAACCCACCACAAAGTCTAATAAAAAGTAACACTTTCCCAACAAGGACACACTGATCTCACTTGGATGATTGCACCTCTCAATTTAGCATGGTTTTTAAACTAAAAGAGGAGAGATTTAAACGAGATGTTAGGAAGAAATGTTTTACTGAGAGGGTGGTGAGACCCTGGCACAGGTTGCCCAGAGGAGCTGTGGCTGCCCCATCCCTGGAACTGTCCAAGGCCAGGTTGGATGGGGCTTGGAGCAACCTGGGGCAGCAGAAGGTGTCCCTGCTCATGGCAGGGAGAAGGAATGAGATGATTTTGAAAGTCCTTTCCAACCCAAACCATTCTGTGATTCTACAGTTTGTCTCAAAAACATGGAAATTACTCATGCCTACAACGCTCTGATAAAATAAGGCTGCTGCTCAGATAGGGACAAGGAATCTCCAACTGCAGAAAAGACTTTTGCACTCACAGTCCTCCAATTATCCTGATTTGGCCTTGCATTTCAACCACCAGTTTTATGTTTCCTTCAAAAGAAATTCAGTTTCTTGTTAATTTGGAGGTGAAGCTCTCTAGACAGCATTTTGCAACGACAGAGATCTGACTGAAAGGACCAGGTTCTGAAAGAAATTGTTGCAGCCTACTGAGAAAGATGCAAACATGTGGGTTTAGAAATCTCATTTATTGTTATTCACCCAAGCTCTTCATTTCTTCCTCTAAAGGGAGCTCACACAAAGCTCCTCGAGTGTGTGGGCTGGAACAAAACCTTCAAAAGCCTTAACGAGGTTCTCGGAAAAAGTTGGTTAGGCTGTTTAGTCATAAGATGTTTTCATCATACACTTACATTTTCATTTAAATGAAAACATTTTGAAATAAGAAAAGGAAGTTAAAATTTTGTTTGGAAAGGGAAAATGAAACAGTTGGAAATGCACTTTTGGTGCAGAAGAAACAATTTTTTTTAAAAAGCAATTTCAAAAGTTAGCATGTATTGAACCAAAGTTTTTTCTTTTACAATTTTCTTGGAAGTTTTATTGAGATGGAATATATTTGCTCCATTTCCAAATAGTAAAACGGTTGGAAATTATGGAATTCCTCTAGGTGGAATTTCTTTCCCTGCCTAGCTCTGCTTTGAGGGAGGAGGAGAAATGCAATTTTCTTTGAAATATAACTTGTATGACTTGTAGGTAGGAACCATTCTTGTAGGTGTTGCAATCATTATATTGGTGTCTACATGAAACATTTTTCCTTCTACTTGAATCCTTCTTTTATGTCTTCCTCCTATTATAATCTTAGACACTGTTTTTTCCTCTGGCTGTGTACTGCCTGTCCATGGGCTGAATGTGAAGCCATTAAACTCCTCCATATTATACAACAGAATTTTTCAGACTTGAAAGAATTTACTCAAAGATGACAACAATCCCTTAGCTTCCTTATAGGAACTACAGTAGAGTAAAATAATTCACTGAGCTGGGACCTTACTTTTAGCATCTTGACCAAAAAAACTTCCACTAAGCACATTAAATTATAGAAAATATAAATAAATGGTGTTAATATATGATACAAAATGAGGCACATGATTACAAAGTATGAATCTTGATGGTATTTATTGTGGTATTTACTTGTCATGGCACCTACTTTTCTGGGTGTAGATTCTTCTGTCCTCTAAGTTTGTAAAAGTCTTGTAGTAGTCCTATTTTTCCACAGACTCGGGTGTGCCTGGAACAAAACACTCAGTACTAAGTGCCTTTTGGTAATACATTTCATAATAAATCTTAAAAGCCTCAGCTTCACCTTTGCCAGAAAGTATTTTGGGAAAGGTTGCCAAATTGCTGCAATTTGAAGAACATGGCTTCCATTTAATGAAATCTGAGGTAATATTGAAGCACATAATCATGTGGAAAATGCACAAGAATTACATTTCTGCCTTGGGACTGCAGCCTTAAAATGCAGTCAAAAATCTGAGGAAAAGGAAAAACCAAGAGAAATGCACTTTGCTTACCTCCAATCTCCATCAGACAAGCAGGGTCACCTTGTATTCTGCTGGAGATCAACACCCCTGCCCTCAGCTGAAGTGCCCATGTATTTAGATTTTCATTTTTCCTGTTAAAGAGCTCCCATGAGACAGTATCTACATAAGAAATGTCTGGCATTTATTATTGTGACACAAGCCACAGTCCACAATCTGTCTGGCAAAACACCACAGAGAAATTTTTTCAAGAGATCAGGACCAGTCTCAAAGCTCTTTTACAGCCCCCAAAACAGGGGCTACACCCACAGAAACCAAAAATA